>NC_067398.1:66350077-66671506 GCF_016432865.1 Antechinus flavipes
AAAGGATAATGAATGAAGTGAACTATGAAAGCTGTCTCACAAGATGGAGACAATGTTCTAAAAATTGGCTGTGCCCCAGGGCCAGGTTTCTTTCTCTAGAAATCACATGGTTTACAAGGAGTGGGAGCTTTTTCTTGTGAGACTAAACTGGGGACACCTTGGCACTGAAACTCCTATATAAGGTAATTTAGTAAACCTAAAGATGTGGTTGGGTTGAAAGTGTTTCCTCATTTATGACTTAGAATGTGAGGTCATTTATCCTGGCTAATCAGAGCAAAGATCCAGCCTATAGAGAGTGTTAGCCCAGGCTCCTATATAATTCTTGTCTGTTAACTGAGCCTTGCCTATTCTTGCCTAACTTCTTGTGGAGAGGGAGACTCCTTTTTTTGTGAGATCATAATAATTCCTTTCTGCTTTTGTCCTGAGAAATCTCCTTAATTTATTTGAACAGGTGGTCTTGTCCCACACAATAATGCATGGGCTATTGTAATGCTGGAAAAACTGAGCAAGACAGAAATTAGAGAACAATTTAATAATTTATTCAATGGAGAGGTATACTGGGACCAAATGGATCCATGGTTGGTCTCAGGGCTGAATGAGACTATTGTCTCAAAGAATCCAGCCCTGAGTATTGGGACAGCAAGATTTTTATAGGATAACAAGAACAATGACATAATGAGGAAGGTACCTGGATGGGGATAATTTAATGGGGGAGGCACCTAAAATGATACAAAGGAGGGAAGTACTGGAAAGGTTACTGATATTCTAATGATGTCTAAAATGGATAGACTTTTATCCTGTTAAACATTAAGAAGGAATAATTATAGCCTAAAGATATAAAATCTTTATCTCATCATCCATTTAAGAGGGAAAGGTCATAACCTGAGGCAGAGTAACTAAATAGGACAATGGAGAAACTGGGTCAGGATATTAAACCAGAACGGTGGCATAACACTATTCAGGGGAGGAAAATCACATAAATTATCTAAAGTTGTAATTGGGTTTTTTTATATAGAAATTTCCCAATATAGGCATGTAATGTGTTGTCATAAAAATGTTAGTCTTTGCCTAAAGCATGTTCCCAAAATGTAAAAGTTGAATTCTTGCAACCAATTAAGATTGGGATGAGATCAGTCTTGCAAGAGGAAAACAAATCCAGGCTCAGACACTTATTAGTTCTATGACTCTAGACAAATAAATTGTCTTCTAAGTTTCTTCAACTATAAAATTAATGATAATAAAACCTAATTCCCAGAATTGTTGTGTGCATAAAATAAATAAGTTAACATTTATAAAGTCCTTAAAATAATGTCAGGCACATAGTAGGCATGTAATAAATCTTATTTCTTTCTTTCTAAGTTGAAAGAGTACCAGAAATCTGACCAGAGTTCTCATAGACATTCAAAAATGAAATATGACAATATTTGACAAGAATTATGAGAAAAAATATTATTTTCTCTATCATTATTAACTAGTTATTAATAGGTTTGTTGAGGTGTGAGAAATGAGGGTGAGAGATCCCCAGGCTGGTGTGATGTCATAGGGTTTTGCAAAAGAATTTGCAGTCCCAATGCAGGTGAGGTTTGTGGACAAAAAAAAAAAAAAAAAAATGAGTTTATTACACTGAGAAGAAACAATTTCTCAGTGGGATAAATCCTGTTAGGATTTTTAGCAAAGATTTGGAATTGAGAGTTATCTTTTATTTGCCTTCTGAGATTGCAGGCTACGGAGATTAAGGGCTAATTTTCAATTCAATAAAGGGTGGTGATTATGTTCCAGCCATGATCTCCAATTGAATTTTAGGTGGAGGTCCCATGAGAGTTCCCCTAGGAACAGGAGGGTGAGGTTGCTCTCAAAGATTTGAGGGGTAGAGATTCAGGGACTTTCTTTCTTTTTTTTTTTTTTTTAAATTTTTTATTTAATAATTACATTATATTGACACTCGTTTCTGTTCCGATTTTTTTCCCCCTCCTCTAGATGGCAAGCAGTCCTTTATATGTTGGATATGTTGCAGTATATCCTAGATACAATATATGTTTGCAGAACCGAACAGTTCTCTTGTTGCGTAGGGAGAATTGGATTCAGAAGGTATAAATAATCCGGGAAGAAAAACAAAAATGCAGATAGTTTACATTCGTTTCCCAGTGTTCTTTCTTTGGGTGTAGCTGCTTTTGTCCCTCATTTATCAATTGAAACTCAGGTCTCTTTGTCAAAGAAATCCACTTCCATCAAAATATGTCCTCATACAATATCGTTGTCGAAGTGTATAATGATCTCCTGGTTCTGCTCATTTCACTTAGCATCAGTTCATGTAAGTCTCGCCAGTCCTCTCTGTATTCATCCTGCTGATCATTTCTTACAGAACAATAATATTCCATAACATTTATATATCACAATTTACCCAGCCACTCTCCAATTGATGGGCATCCATTCATTTTCCAGTTTCTAGCCACTACAAACAGGGCTGCTACAAACATTTTGGCACATACAGGTCCCTTTCCCTCCTTTAGTATTTCTTTGGGATATAAGCCCAATAGAAACACTGCTGGATCAAAGGGTATGCACAATTTGATAATTTTTTGGGCATAATTCCAGATTGCTCTCCAGAATGGTTGGATTCGTTCGCAACTCCACCAACAATGCATTAGTGTCCCAGTTTTCCCGCATCCCCTCCAACATTCATCATTATTTTTTCCTGTCATCTTAGCCAATCTGACAGGTGTGTAGTGGTATCTCAGAGTTGTCTTAATTTGCATTTCTCTGATCAATAATGATTTGGAACACTCTTTCATATGAGTGGTAATAGTTTCAATCTCATCCTCTGAAAATTGTCTGTTCATATCCTTTGACCATTTATCAATTGGAGAATGGCTTGATTTCTTATAAATTTGAGTCAGTTCTCTATATATTTTGGAAATGAGGCCTTTATCAGAACCTTTAACTGTGAAAATGTTTTCCCAGTTTGTTGCTTCCCTTCTAATCTTGTTTGCATTAGTTTTATTTGTACAAAGGCTTTTTAATTTGATGTAATCGAAATTTTCTATTCTGTGATCAGTAATGGTCTCTAGTTCATCTTTGGTCACAAATTTCTTTCTCCTCCACAAGTCGATTCAGGGACTTTCTAACCCAGGTCCACTCTCCTCTCCTCCCCCCCCCCCCAAAAAAAAAAAAAAAAAAAAAAGATCAGGGCAAGAGTTTACATCAGATTAATTATTAGCAGGATTTTTTCCCCTTTTTTCTTTCTCATTCTTGAATCATTCCTTGAAAAGCAGACTGGCTCTGAAGGACAGGGCTGAAGATGAAATTGCTCTAACCCTCTAGGAGCATTCTCCTCAGTCTTGGGCAGGAGAGTTTATTTAGGATCAATGTGTAAAGAGAATCTAATCTAAGTGAATTCAAAATCCTAAAAAGCTTTAAACTCATACTTTTTGAAACCCCATTGTTCAGGTTAAATGATCTGGGTGGGGATTCATTCTTTT
This sequence comes from Antechinus flavipes, assembly GCF_016432865.1. NCBI lineage: Eukaryota > Metazoa > Chordata > Mammalia > Dasyuromorphia > Dasyuridae > Antechinus > Antechinus flavipes. Next base: position 66,353,557 of record NC_067398.1, read on the forward strand.
ATTTTTAATGCTGAAGACTGAATCTCATGATCAAGTCCAGTTCTCTGCTGGAGGAGACTGCTTTCCTCCACTTCTTCATTAATATGTTCACCTCCTAACTCATTGATTCTCCACTAATCAAGGTTGAACTTCACCTGTTTGGGACACCTTATATTCCAAAGGTATTTATGCATTTGATAATCTCAGTGGTTCTTCTTTGGTTACCAAGAAAAATCCTACCATCAATTTATTAATTATTTGCTAGTATCATTAATAAATTGATTACTAATCATCCAGAAATTGTCTCTTAGACTTTACATTCACATCAGTTGCCAATAACAATAACAACAATAATACTAATAAATGAAAAAAAAAATCAAGTAGGAATTGAGATGAAACTAACATTTTAAAACACAAAGTTACAAATGTACATATGTCTTGAATATAAAATATCATATCATAAATAAATTTGAGAAGCAAATAAGGAAATACCTCTGATAACATGTGGATAAGAGAAGAATTCATTATTAAACAAAGAATAGAGAAGATAAAACAGACAATCTTGACTACATAAATCTTTTTAAATCTTGTACCAACTAATTTGATTTAGTTAGAATTAAAAAAGAAAAAAAAAAAGAAGAAAAATTGCAATAAATTTTGCTCTCAAAGGTCTGACATCCCAGATACATAAGAAATTTATTTAAACACATAAGAAAAAAGCAAGTCTTCAATAGAAAACTGATTAAATGATATAAATACAACCTTTGCAAAGTTAGATTATCTAAGCTACCAAAAGCCATACAAACATTTTCTAAATCAACAATAATCAGAGAAATGCAAGTCAAGAACTTTGAGATTCTACTTCACACTCATCAGATTAGGAAATATTACAAATAAGCAAATGGCATGTGTTGGAGTCAGTAAAGGAAAACAAGGATATTAATACTGTTGAATGTATGAATTAGTAAAACTATTCAAAAGAAGCAATAGAACTTGCATTCAAAAAAGTAACTAACTGACATTTGTTTTATACTTTGACTCAGTAATGCTACTATGAGTCTTATTCCACAAAGATACCAAGATGAATCCACATGAACAAATATTTATATTGTATGTATGTGTAGATGTATATATACATTCATGCATACATAATATACATATATACATACTTATCAACACCCGTTTTATAGCTGTGTGCTTATCATTTATGGAATAGATCAACGCATTATTATTTATAAAAAATAATATAATGTTATTATAAAACAAAAATATCATTAAAATAATAGTTTCAAAGATAAATGAAGACTTCTTCAAAATCAAGCAGAGAAAAAGTGAGCAAAATCAAGAGAAGAGTTTATATAGTAAGAACTTGGGGAAAAAAGAAATGTAGAAAGACTCAGTAACATAAATCAATACAATGACCAATGACAATTCTAAGAGACCAATAATAAAATACACTACTCACCTCTTAATAAAAAGGTAATTAATCATTCAAGTTCAATAATGAAACATGTTTTCATACATGATAAGGTGTGCATTGTTTTATTTTAAATTGGGAATCTGATGAGAGAATGCTTATTTCAATTTGGAGGGATAAGCCTGAGGAGTGTGCAATTTATTTATTCTCCACTAAGCTTTGATTTGTTTTTTTAATAGGGGAAAAAGTAAAAAATAAAGGCACAGATCCCAGGACATATTTATTAAACCACTGAGTAGAAACATATAGCCAAGGCAAACTTCAGTAGTTATGTCCTTTCATGAAAAGAACAAACAATTTCAATGATCAGTAATTAGTCAGTTCACATTTGCCACATTTTCTATATCCTATCATTTTGTAAAACTTACTCTCTCCATGGATATCACAAATATTGGTGGGATTGTATACTCTCAGTTTAAGGGAAAGAGTAATGTTTGATTAGCTGGGTAATACAGTGGATAGAATACTGCCCTAGAGTCAGGAAGACTTATTTTGAGCTCAAATTTGGTTTCAGATATTCACTAGTTATTTGATCCTGGGAAAGTTACTTAATCTTGTTTGTTTCAATTACTCACTTAGGGTAATTTGAGCTGGAGAAGGAAATGACTATGCTTGTATCTTTGCCAAGAAAACTCCAAATGGGGTCATAAAGAGAAAGACATGCCTGAAATGACTGAACAACAATCATATTTTATAAAATATTGATTTTTTTTTCTAAAAGCGAATTCAGGTTATTGGATGACTTTTGTGGAAAACACATAGAGAAAGGACTCAGTACGTATACCAAAAAAATCAGCATTTCATATTTAGTCTTGGAATCCTGGGAATAGTAGTAATAACTCATGTGACCACTCCAGCCATTGAGTTTCTGAGATTGGGAGAGTGATCTCAAAAGATTTGTTATATTTTTACATTTTAGCTACTTTCTATGTTATTTAGCCTGTTACATATAAAGGATATGTTTTCTTCCCCATGACATTTAAGTTAAAATCCTTTAGACTTTATATTTGCAAGTCAAATATATTTCTGTCAGCCTTTGATGGGTCTATTTCATTGCCAGTCATCATTCTTATATGTTATATAATTTCTCATAAATCCAAATCGTACTCTTCAATATATTTTAACTTACTATTTGTTGCACAAGAATGCAGTTTTCATTGAAATTCCTTTTCATTGATAATGTAATGTTGAAAAATGTTCAGCTAAAGTATTCAGTTTCTTGTCCAAATGTTCCAAATCTTTACCAATACTACCCAGATCCCTTTTGGCATTATTGTCTCTTCCTATGCAAATCACCAAATATCTGATGGTCACCATATATGTCACAAGTATGTAGACATTTTTTTTCCATCAGGTGCTGGCTACAAGCCTTAGAAAAACAGAAGTCTGTTCTATTATAAGTACCAATTTGGCAAATTGCCTCAAAATTCCCTGTGAGTTACAAAAGACCATTACTTTCCTTCCTCTGACTCTTACTGTATGATTTCTTAACTTGTGATATCTGTGGGTTATTCCTTATAATATTAGTTCTATCTATCTATCATCTATATATCTACCTATCTATTTATCTATCTAGCTAGCTATGTGTGTGTGGGATGATAGCATATATTATCATTATTCCTTATACTATAAATGATTTATTCTCAAATAATATTGACTTCCCTTCCTCTTTTTAAACTTATTCTTAGCTGCCATATAGAATTTAGTTCTAAGTGTTCAGTAGATTTTATTCCAGCTCCCCTATTCTGTCCTCCCTTCCTTCCTTTCTTCCCTTCTCTCCTTTCTGTTACTTCTGTCTAGAGGCAGGGCTTATGTTGTCACCTTTTTGAATACAAGACTGTCCCTATAGCAACCACCTTTTCTGTCATCTTGCCAAACTGCCTCTTGATGTACTCATTATCCTGTCTACTTAATATATCTTAATGCACATTGTCATGTACCTTTTTCTACTTCTATTAGATTGTTAGCTCCTAGACGACATGATTCTTCTTTATGTTGTACTTGTATTTGCAGAGCCTAAAAGCTGCTTATTATTTACAAATTTAAGGAAGTATGTATATGAAGTGAGATGAAGACAATAAATTCATCTCCCAACTTTATTTTTTGTTTTGGATCAATATGTTTTCATAAAAATTTAGTGAGAAACTTGGACATTTCACACTCAAAAACATATAGTAGTTGGGAGAAAAATGACATCCCCCCCAGACACTGGGATTAATTTTTATCTCAGGTTAAACAAAATCAATAAGCTTTTATATGTACTTTTGTGTGGCAGGCCCTGTATTAACCAATGAGAATTCAAATAATATCTGGAAGACAGTCCCTTCCTTCAAGATTATATTCTATTGAGGAAGACAACATATAAAAGGGAGTTTCAATAGAAGGGGACAAAGTAACTGGCAGGGAGATATTGGTAGAGAAAATCTTGTCGATATGATCCAGAAAGTTCATCTTATTATTTCCAACCTGTCTGATTCCCTGACTTTTATGATTCCAATAAACACATCATTGTACCAAAATGAATTCATCTTTACAATTATCTCTTCAAATCATTTTCAACCCCTGCTAAAGGAATTCATTAAACTCTTGCAGTCCACCCCTTTTTAGCTTCTTTTTATTTTCCCTCTTTAGATTATGAGCTCTTTGAGACCAGAGATTCTCCTATTCCTTTCTTTGTATCCATAAAGTACATAGTAGTAACAGTGCATAGCAGCTCAGAATATCAGTCACATAGTAGGTAAATGATTAATGTTCATTGACTCTGACTCAATTAGGAATTATAGTGAATAGGGCCTTGATAAGAGAAAGAATCAAATTTCTCATAATAATGACTAAATAAATGGTTAGGATTAAAAAGTTTTTTTTTTTTTTTTTTTTTTTTTCCTTAAAGAATCTATGTAGTACAAAAGATACAGTACTGCGTCTGGAGTCAGGAAGATTTTTTCTTCCTGAACTCAAACCTGGGCAAATCACTTAACCCTGTTTGACTTACTTTATTAATCTGTAAAATGAACTGGAGAAAAAAAAAATGACCAGACTACTCCTACAAATTTGCCAAGAAAACTCCCAAGAGAGGTACAAATAATTTTATATGACTGGGGAAAAAAAAAGTTGTTACTTTTTTATAGTTGTTGTTGTTGTTTATTTCCCAAAATAAGAAACTAGGAAAAACAAGTCACCTTTTTTTTTTTTTTTTAACTTTTCATTATTTATTTATGTATTTTTATTATAACTTTTTATTTACAAGATATATGCATGGGTAATTTTTCAGCATTGACAATTTCAAGACCTTTTGTTCCATTTTTTCCCCTCCTTCCCCCTACCCCTTCCATACAGTTATTTTGCTATACAAAAAGAATTGGATTTTGAAATAGTTTACAATTAGCCTGTGAAGGAAATCAAAAATTCAGGCGGACAAAAATAGAGGGATTGGGAATTCTATGTAGTAGTTCATAGTCATCTCAGCTTCCAGTTTCTAGCCATTACAAAAAGGGCTGCCACAAATATTCTTGCACATACAGGTCCCTTTCCTTTCTGTAAAATCTCTTTGGGATATAAGCCCAGTAGTAACATTGCTAGATCAAAGAGTATGCACAGTTTGATAACTTTTTGAGCATAGTTCCAAATCATCTCCAGAATGGCTGGATGTATTCACAATTTCACCAACAATGTATCGGTGTCCCTGTTTTCCCACATCCCCTCCAACATTCTGCATTATCTTGTCATCTTAGCCAATCTGACAAGTGTGTAGTGGTATCTCAGAGTTGTCTTCCTACCAATTGTAATTCCATCTTTGTACTTCAATGCATTATCACAATTTGATTTGCTTACCCAGAATTCACTTTTTTCTCAATGCCACCTCTTTGAATCTTCATTTTTCTTAAAATTTCTCCTTAGTTATCATTTTCTCTGTAAACCCTTTCTATGAACGGCTCCTTTCCCTCAATGTCTTAGTGCTTTTTCCTCTTTGAATTAAAAAAAAAAAAAAAAAAAAACTATCTGTGAACTTGTTTGTAATCCCTACCTCTAACAGAATGTAATCTCCTTGAAGATAGGTACTGTTTCATATTCAAAGGGCTTAACATTGTCTTTTGAACCAATGTGGAATATATCAAATATTTTGTTTTGCTGAATATGAAATTCACTACAATTTATTCTTAATTCTATTTGGGATGTAATTGAAAATATCTCCCAATTTATTTTGGCCTGTTTGTTGAGGCAACTTTGTTGGCCTCAGTTTCCTCATATATAAAATAACTAGGAAAAAAAAAAAAAAACACAGCAACTCATTTCAATTTCTTTGCCAAGAAAATCCCAAATTACAAAGTATCAGATATGATTGAAGCAACTGAAAGCATATATATATATATATATATATATATATATATATATATAAAACTTCAGGTATCAACCCCTTTGAAGTAATATAACAGGTACATATCAACAACTTCCAAAGATAAAACTATGATTCTCAAAACAGAACTCCACTAATTTATTCAAATATTTTAAATAAATCTTCAGAATTTAGCTCAGTAACTAAATGCATCTCTAAATCAAATCATCAGAATATGAATTTATTATATGCTCACAGCTTTATATACACCTAAATCACAGAATGAGATGTTTGCTAGGAAATAACTTGAATTTTAAATCTTCTGCTTAAATTATGCTTTTCAGAAACAGATGTGTTTACCTAAAATGTTTTATTTTCGATCACTCCCCCAAGAGGATCTTAAACATTCCTGCAAAAAAAAAAAAAAAAAAAGGAAAATAGAAATCTCATCATCAATTCTCCCCTTCCTCTACCCCAAACATCTTTTATGTCATAAAGTTTTAAGGAAATCTTGATATAGCATTAATGAATATTTTTCTTAAAACACAGCTATTGTTTATAAAGTACTTACTGTGTGCTGAGTAGTATATTGACATATATGCTTTGCATAACTTTCCAAAGAGGTGTCAGAACCTGAAAACAAATGACCAAAAAGCCACAGAGACTATTGCATGAACTGTTAACTTTGACCAATATCAGAGATAATAGAAAAGATTTTATATCAGCTGTCAGCTCTGAAAAATAAAACAAAGTCATAGAATTCAAAGAGGTTATAAACAAATCTTTTTCTTTATTCCATTGGAAAAAGAAAATTAGATACCTGTCCCCAGAGTCTCCCCAAAGACCAATAAAACCAAAGGCAGAGAGATTCAACCCTGATACAAATGGTTGTGACTAGACAAAGAACTAGGCATTGAGGTATATAAGGTGTAAGACAGTAGTGAGATTAAGAGCAGCAGTGATGTAACTTTGCCTACTGATAAAAAGTCTACCATAATGGAGTTTTATAATCTGAACATAGTTCCTACAGATGTAGGTAAGTAGGTAGATGGGTACAGGAATTCAAGCTCCAGGATCACTTGGCCTTGATTTGAGATAATATTGTGATTTGTCTGCAGCAAAGTTCATCTTGAGGCTAAGCACAAAGTATTGTTATTATGCCAATCTCAGGGAACAGTTTGCTTGTCTAGAAAACAAGGTGTCTCCTAATTATAAGAAAGCAGAGGAATAAGAAGAGGAGTGATCTTGGGATGCAGGTCATGTCAAAGGTAATCTGCTGAAATATAAAAAAGACCCCATTATGTGACACTTTCACTTATCCCATTAATTTACTACATGGATCCAGAACAGTTTGATTTTCATTCATTTTAGTTTTTAAAAATCCTTCCTTAAGCAGTTATCAAATATAAGACACTACGCTAGACACTAAGGATACAAAAATTAAAATAAAAGATAATTCTGAGATCATAGAGATAGGAATTTACTAAGAAAACAACATGTTCACAAATAAGCATATATAAAGTTATTTGAAAGGGGAAATAAACCTAATATATGAGGAAATTATACTTAGTTTCTGGCAAGCAATGACATATGCATTAAGGCTTGGAAGAAGAGAGGGATTAAATTAAGAATTGAGGAGAAAAGGGTTGCTTTGTATGTATATGGACCAAGCTCATATAAAGGGCAATGTGTCAGGAAATATTAAACTGCATTTGGGAAATAGTGGGTAAATATGTTTGTCTATAGCACAGTGTATAGATTTAATGGAAAATACAGAAATAACAATATTTCATATGCAAGTCCTGAGAACAATTCATTTTCAAAATTATTCTATTTTAAAATAAGGGTGTTGGCCAATCACAACCCAGTTTTCATAATTAGTAGGACACACATCCTTTAAAGAGAGAAAATATGTGATTTCATAGCCCTTAAATCTAATTTCTCTAATCCTAGGGCCACTTAACAAGATTCTTTGATAATGACTTGAATGACCATAATTTTTAATCCAAATTTCCCATTGTTGATCATATACTCTAAATAGATCAGATAAAGAATGAAAAATTCTACCTACACTAGAGTAAAAATAGCAATTTTTGTGTAGCTAAGAACAGGAAACAAATTAAATATCCATCACTTAGAGGATAATAATTTTTAAAAAAAAGTAGCATATGAAAGTAATGAAATTATCACTGCATTATAAGAATTAACTAATATAAAGATTTCAGAGAAAAATGGAAATACACATGAACTGAGGTAGAACAAACTATGCAGAAGAAGGAAGACAATATGTAGAATGATTGCAATAATGTAAATAGAAAGAATAAAAAGTCAATCAACAAGTATTTATTAAGTATTTATTATATATCAAGCACTATGCTAGTGTAGGGTTTCAAAAAATCAGAGGCAAAATACAGTTTCTACTCTCAAGAAGCTCAATATCTAATGGAGGATACACCATATAAAGCACCCTGTGAAAACCAGATATGCATGTAATAAAATGGAGGAAGGAGCTTATAAATAAAACTAATTCTTTCTAGAACCTAAAATAGAAATGAACTGGAACTTGAAAGAAACTCAAATGTAGAGATGAAGGGGAAGAGAACTTTAAGTAGGGGGAATTGTCTATAAAAATGCCTACAGTCAGAAAATGGAGTATATTATATATAGAACAGAAATGAGGTGAGTTGGAAGGGAATTGCATGTATGTAAAGTTGGGAATGAAATAAAATAGAAATATAGGAAGGAGAGAAGTTAAGAAATTATTTTGATTTCAAACAGGAATATATTTAATAGTGGTGAGTAGGGGGAGGGGGTGTGTGGTTTTTGTTTTTTGTTTTTTGTCCTTTGTGAAGAAGACCATGACATCAGGGAGATGATGTCATGACCTGCAGGTGAATTAGGTGAAATAAGTGATTTAAGTTATGGAGGGTGATGCATAGTCACCAGCCCTAGTATCTCATCAGGAACCATGTAGTTCTAGTAGTCAGGTATAGATCAGGACAATTGGAGGTCTTGACCCTGGGGGAGAAAAAAAAGTCTTGTTCTGGAAACATCCAGGGAGTCATTATCACTGGATCAAAAAACAAAACAAAACAAAACATTATATTTTGCCCAACACTATGGCAATAAGTCTGACAATCTAACCAAAATGGATGAATACTTACAAATATATAAACTGCTCAGATTAACAGAAGAGGAAATAAAATACATAAATAGTCCCATTTTAGAAAAAAGAAGTTGAACAAGTCACCAATGAACTCCCTAAAAAAAAAAAAAATCCATATATCAAAATTAGGCCAAAATGGAGACATGATTTGGGCATAAAGGATGATATTATAAACAAATTAGGAGAAGAAGAAATAATTTACTATTAAGTCTTTGGAGAATGGAGGAATTTATGATCAAAGAAGAAGTAGAGAACATTAGGAAAGGCAAATGGACAAATTTGATTGCATTAAATTTAAAAGTTTTTGCACAAACAAAAGCAACAGAAATAAGATTAAAAGGGAAGTTCAAAGGTGGAAAAAAAATCTTTACAAACAGTATTTCTGATAAATGTCTCATTTCTAAAATATATAAAGAACTGTTTCAAATTTATAAGAATGCAAATTATTCCCCAGTTGATAAATGGTCAAAGGTTACGAACAGATAATAAAATTTAAACCATTTATAGTTATATGAAAAAATGCACTAAATCACTATTGATTAGAAAAATGCAAATTAAAAGAACGCTGAGATACCACCTCACACCTCTCAGATTGGCTAAAATGACAGGAAAAGAAAATTATTAAAGTTGGAAGGGAGGTGGAAAAACTGGGACACTAATGTGTTGTTGCTGGAATTGTGAAATGAGTCTTTTGATAACTCCCACTAATAGCCATCCTTCACTTAGTTGATAGTTCAATTTAGCAACTTCACAATTCTGGACAATAAGCACTCAAGAAAATGGAACTTGGGAATGTTTTCATAATAACTTTATATTGATTATTTCAGTAATGGTGCCAATTACTATAATATCTGGAGAGACATTTGCATATTATATGGTTGGGGAAAAATAAGATTATTTAAATTTTTATTAAAAAATATAATTTTTTTTTTGCTCTCATTTCTATTTTTTCAAGGCAAACCTATAAGCATAATCCTCCACTGACTTCCCATATATACTGGAAAAAACCCCAAATTGCTACAAAACCTAAAACTTTCACCTACACTTGATTGATACTATATTTCTTTCTCTCTCTCATTATACCCTCATGTTTCCAAATCTATTCTCTCATAATTAAACCTGTTTTTATCCTATGAATACCTAAATCCTTTGAAGCTATTGAAAATATTTTTTAAAGTGGACTTAGATGAACATAAGTTGCTTTATCCATGATACCTTAATCCTTTCACCTGTTTTTGAAGCAACCAAATTGGGTTGAGTTTCAAGTTTGGAGATCAAAATTTATTGAAAGAGAATAGAGATATATAAAAGCTAGAAGGTGCTTAAAAAAAAAAAAAGGAATGAGCTAGATTCTAACAACTCAAATAAAACTGAAAGCTAAAATGTAGTCTAGCACTATGCCTCAATCTACTCATGGTTCTTCTATAGGAGGGAAGGGAAAAGAAGGAAAGGCAAAATGAGGAGAGGGGAAAGGGAGGAAAGAAGAAAATTATCCGATTAAATCAAATAAATATTTATTAAGTACATACAATATTCCAGGCACTGTGCTAAGCACTGGGGATACAATTAATAAATATATACATATGTGTATCTATGTCTATATTAAATGAAATATTATAGATTCATTTTACATTTACATAGTGATAACACTTTCATGTTATGCCCTTTTATCATATTTGATGCCAAAAAAATCCATTTTAGGTATATGGAACAAATATTATCATCCCTAATTTTATTTTCATTTTACTTTTAATACAAAGTAAGTATATTGCTTTCCAAATACATTTAAAGATAGTTTTCAACATTTGTTTTTGTAAAATTCTGTTCCACTGTGCTCAAAAAGTTATCAAACTGTGCATACCCTTTAATCCAGCAGTGTTACTACTGGGCTTATATCCCAAAGAGATTTTAAAGAAGGAAAAGGGACCTGTATGTGCCAAAATGTTTGTGGCAGCCCTCTTTGTAGTGGTCAGAAACTAGAAACTAAGTGGATGTGCATCAATTGGAGAATGGCTGAATAAGTTGTGGTATATGAATATTATGGAATATTATTGTTCTGTAAGAAATGACCAGCAGGATGATTTCAGAAAGGCCTGGAGAGGCTTACATGAACTGATGCTGAGTGAAATGAGCAGGACCAGAAGATCATTATGTACTTCAACAACAATACTGTATGATGATCAATTCTCATGGACGTGTCCGTCTTCAACAATGAGATGAACCAAATCAGTTCCAATGGAGCAGTAATGAACTGAACCAACTACACCCAGGGAAAGAACTCTGGGAGATGATTATGAACATACATAGAATTCCCAATCCCTCTATTTTTGTCCACCTGCATTTTTGATTTCCTTCATGGGCTAATTGTACACTATTTCAAAGTCCGATTCTTTTTGTACAGCAAAATAACTATTTGGACATGTATACATATATTATATTTAACTTATACTTTAACATATTTAACATGTATTGGTCAACCTGCCATCTGGGGGAAGGGGGAAGGACAGGAAAAGTTGGAACAAAAGGATTTGCAACTGTCAATTCTGAAAAATCACCCATGTATATATCTTGTATAAATAAAAAGCCATAATAAAAAAAAAAAATTTAAAAAAACTAACCAAAAAAAACAAACAAACAAACAAAAAAAAAAAACTCTGTTCCAACTTTTTCTCTCTCCTTCTCCAAGACAGCAAGCAATCTGGTATAGATGAAAGATATATAGCTCTTTTAAACTTCCAAATTTGTTATGTCATCCCCATTTTAAAAGGAAAAATGCAAATTTCAGAAATGTTAGATAAGACGTTTGGTATCACAGAGTTTTTTCAAAAGTAGAGGACAAAATACAATACAACTTTAAATCTTCTGAAAACTCAACCTCCAATTATATACTTTCTAATTTGGTAGCCCAAGTTTGAGACATACATGCCCTGGGCCCAGAGATATCAAGACATGAGTTCAAATCCAACCTGGAATACATACTAACTGTGTGACTATGAGCATGTCACTTAACCTCTGACAAAACATTCCAATATTTTTGCCAAGAACAAAACAAAGCATGAACAGTATTGGCATGTTATGGTTTCTGGAGTCATGAAAAGTTGTACAGGAATAAACAATATATTTAATTACCAAGAAGACGTTTTTGTACAGGCAAATAATATTTGTTTTCCTGCTAGGTACCCATCCTTTTATTCAAACATACATATTATACACACATAAACACCCTCATCTTACTCCTCCAACACACACTGTAAATGAAGAAAGTGTCCAATAGAACGGCAGCAGAATAGGATCATGAGATAATATAATTTTAACTGAAAAGAACTTTAAAATTAATCCATTTTTCTTCCCTATTTGAAAACTGAGTAAACTGAGGCCTTAAAAGAAAACAGAGACTTGCATCAGATCATCTAGACAACAAATAGTAGAGGTGGCAATCAATTTGATGTCCTAGGATTTCAAATCCAGCATGTTTTCTATTCTGCCATGTTATCCTGTCAGTATTTATCATAGCACTTTCACTGCAAACATTCCCTAAGGAGCAAACCATATCTAAGATTACATTATATAACATATATAATGTAAAGCTAGAGTTGCTTCTATACTGCCTCCATCCAAGTGGAGGAATTAAGCCCTAATTGTGATGAGTTTTTCCACATAAAAGAGAAAGACATCATATATTATATTTTTCACATACTCATTATTTTTGAATTGCCTTAAGTAGTAAATATCTTGCAAATATTCTCAAATTAATTCATTTAATGCATTTATTATTTTGGCTGCCTTGACCTTTACATCTTTCATGAATTTAATGTGGTAGGGTCTTCAATACTGTCTCCAGAGGACTTTGATTAATTCAGAGTTCATCAAGTATTAACTTATTTGTTTCATTTTTTGACATTGTAAATAGGTTGTTTGTTGACCTCCTGTTCTAGTGGTATCTTCAAAGGCACAAGCACATTTAGAAAGTATTACATCTATAGCTATATGAATCAATTGTAGTTGTACTTTGCATTCCATTAGAAGGGCATTAAAAGAAAAAAAAAAAAACTTCCCTTATGCTATAGTTAAATACATAATTTTGTTCTATGTTACAATCCCAAGATGAACAGAAGAAAATACTGACAATGAAATTTCATTGGGCTATTAATACTTAACTTATTTTTATAAGGATCTTTGTGATTATAAAGCACTTCTTCATATATGATGTAATGTGATCTTAACAACAATCCTGGATAGTAGGTAACTGATGCATGCTGATCACTATCTGAATGATAAAGAAGCTAAGAGACAACAAATGACTTGTTCAAGATCACATAGATAATAAATAGTAGAGTCTCAGAATCAAGAAAATAATGTGCCATGGTGCATATGCACGATGTAAATTGAAATGAGCTCACTCAATTCTAGATATTTTGTACAAGGCATTATGTAGATAACAGAAAATGGTTCCATCTATGAAAAAGGGATAAAGCAGAAGCTAGTAATTAGAAGTTAAGGAGATAAATGTGAAGCGGCTAGATGGAGCAGTGGATCAAATATTTTACCTGGAATCAGGAAGATCTGAGTTCAAATAGGCCTCAGATACTGATTAACTGCGTGACTCTGGGCAAGTCATCTGATGCTGCTTGCCTCAGTTTTCTCATCTGTAAGGTGAACTGAAGAAAGAAATTCATACCATTTCATTATCTCAGTCAAGGAAACCCAAAATAGAGTCACAAATAATAGGACATAATTGAAATGACAGAACAGCAACAAGAAGGAAAAAAGTAAATGCATTGTTTCAAACACATATCAAATAGTTGTTCACTAACTTTTGTTTTCAAGACATAGAACTTCTAAGGTAGTAAGACTTGTTTCCTGGATTATAATGAATATAGATTCTAAAGTCAGAAGATCATGGTTCAGATTTTATCTCTGCCATATAATAACATTGGAAAAGTCATTAATTCCCCTCAAGTCTCACTTTCTTCATGTATAAAATAAGATGACTGGATTATATGCCTCTTAGATTCCATCTAACTAAACCTATTATGCCAATATTATAAAGTACCCTGGATCTCTCTGACACCTATCAGAAACAAAAGAATTTAAAATATAATTTTTTTAAAATAAGAGAGAAAAGTTAGATTCTGTTCTTAATAACATTAAAAGTTTAGTTTAAAATATACCTAATTTACATTTATGATTTCATTTTTTAAAAAATCTTGCTTTATAGGATAGTTTACCTCTCAGACCTGTGGAAGAGGGAGGAATTTATGACCAAAGAAGAACTAGAGATCACTATTGACCACAACATAGAAAATTTTGATTATATCAAATTGAAAAGTTTTTGTACAAACAAAACAAATGCAAACAAGATTAGAAGGGAAACAATAAACTGGGAAAACATTTTTATAGCCAAAGGTTCTGATAAAGGCCTCATTTCCAAAATATATAGAGAATTGACTCTAATCTATAAGAAATCAAACCATTCTCCAATTGATAAATGGTCAAAGGATATGAACAGACAATTCTCAGACGAAGAAATTGAAACTATTTATAGACATATGAAAATATGCTCCAAATCATTATTAATCAGAGAAATGCAAATTAAGACAACTCTGAGATACCACTACACACCTGTCAGATTGGCTAGAATGACAGGGAAAGATAATGGGGAATGTTGGAGGGGATGTGGGAAAACAGGGACACTGATACATTGTTGGTGGAATTGCGAACACATCCAGCCATTCTGGAGAGCAATTTGGCACTATGCTCAAAAACTTATCAAACTGTGCATACCCTTTGATCCAGCAGTGTTTCTACTGGGCTTATACCCCAAAGAGATACTAAAGAAAGGAAAGGGACCCAAATGTGCCAAAATGTTTGTGGCAGCCCTGTTTGTAGTGGCTAGAAGCTGGAAAATGAAAGGATGTCCATCAATTGGAGAATGTTTGAGTAAATTGTGGTATATGAATGTTATGGAATATTATTGTTCTGTAAGAAATGACCAGCAGGATGAATACAGAGAGGACTGGTGAGACTTACATGAACTGATGCTGAATGAAATGAGCAGAACCAGGAGATCATTATATACCTCAATAACGATACTGTTTGAGGATGTATTCTGATGGAAGTGGACCTCTTCGATAAAGAGAGCCTTAATTGATCAAAGATGGACAGAAGCAGCTACACCCAGAGAAAGAACACTGGGAAATGAGTATTAAACTGCTTGCATTTTTGTTTTTCTTCCTGGGTTATTTATACCTTCTGAATTCAATTCTCCCTGTGCAACAAGAAAACTGTTCGGTTCTGCACACGTATATTGTATCCAGGATATACTGTAACCTATTCAACATGTAAAGGATTGCTTGCCATCTGGGGGAGGGGGTGGAGGGAGGGAGGGGAAAAATTGGAACAGAAGTGAGTGCAAGGGATAATGCTGTAAAAAATTACCCTGGCATGCATTCTATCAATAAAAAGTTATTAAAAATTTAAAAAAAAAGGTAATGTTACAGAAAAAAAAAATCTTGCTTTGTATTGTGGTTTCATTTAAAATGCATAGCGATTAGATATTAATTATGTTACTTCATTTATAAAGGATATTTGAATTTTTGTTTTAATTTCTTGGTTGTTTTATTTTATTATGAACTTAGGAAGCAAAAGAAGAATTTTCATAATGGCAAAATAGTAAAAAAAAACCTTGATTTTACATGAACTTATAATTCTGTTACATATAACTTGCTATTCTGTGTATGTGTGTGTATATATATATATATATATATATATATATTATATATATATATATATATATATATATACATATATATATATATGTTATTACATAGTTTTCTTTTTTCTTCCCCTTCCTCTTCTCTAGAGAAGACAACCATTAGACACAACTATGTATGTATGTATCTATTTATCTCTATATGTATGCATGTAAGAATTACTGAACTACCTAAAAGTCATAATGAAAGAAAAATATCTTTCAAGAAATTATCAAGGAAAACTGAACTGATTTTTTTAGAAACAGAGGGTAAAAGTGAAATATAGAGAATCCATTAATCATCTGCTGAAAGAGATATCAAAATGAAAATTCACAGGAATATTATAATCAAACTCCAGAGCTCCTGTGTCAAAAAGAAAATGTTGCAAGCAGCCAGAAACAATTCAAATATTGTGGTACCACAGTAAGAATAACAAAAGATTATCAGTGTCTAATTTAAAGCATTAGAAGTCTTGGAATGGGATATTCCAGAGGGCAAAAGCTCTAGGATTACAATCAATAATAGCCTATCCAGGAAAATCAGGTATAATCCCAAATAACTTTTTAAAAAATCCATATTCAATTAAAGAGAGAACTTTCAAACTTTCCTAATGAAAGACCAGAATTGAATAGAAAACTTGACTTTTAAGTACAAGATGCAAAAGGAAGATAAAAAGGTAAACAGGAAAAAGAAAAATCATAAGGGATTCAACAAGGTTCAACTGTTTTTATTCTTACATACAAAATTATATTTAAAACTCTCTCATTATTAGGGCAATTAGAAGAAGTATAGATAGAAAGCATAGTTGTCAGTTAAATGTGATGGAATGATCATCTAAAAAATAAAATTATGCAATGAGAAAGAATAATGTATTAGGGAAAGGAGAAAGAGGAAGTATAAATGGATAAATTATTTGATATTAAAAAAAAAAAAGACTTGAAAGAGATTTTTTAGTGAATAGGAAATTGGTGGAACAAGAGAAGAAAATTCATGAACCTTATGCTCATAGAATTGGCTCAAAGAGGGAATAGTATACACATTTCATTGGGTGTAGAAATGTCACATGAAAGTAGGAACAGAATGGAATGGGAGAAAGTGTTGGGGAATGATAGAAGGGGAAAAAAATTGGGGGAAGCATAAGTTACAAGCAAAATACTTTTGAGAATAAACAGGGTAAAAGGAGAAGGAGTAGAATAAGCATGATGAATAGAGGACAGAGGGAAATTCATAGTTGGCAATCATTAATGTGGGAAAAATTACATTGAGTTTCTTTGATAAAGACAATTTATCAATCATATAGAAAATGGAGTCAGATTTGTAGAAATAAGAGCCATTCTCCCTTTGATCCAACAATACCACTACTAGGTCTGTATCCTAAAGAGATCATACAAAAGGAAAAAGGATCTACATGTTTGAAAATATATTTTTGTTGTTGTGGCAAAAAAAAAAAATGGGAAATTTTAGGAATGGCCATCAATTGGGGAATGGTTGAGGAAGTGTGGTATACGATTGTTATGGAATTACTGTGCTATAAGAAATGATGAGCAGGATGATTTCAAAAAATCTTTAAAAGATTTGCATGAACTGATTAAAAGCAAAATAAGCATACCAGGAAAACAATATACATAGTTGTAACAACATTGTGCATTGAACAATTATGATTGACTTAGCTCTTTTCAGCAATAAAATGATCCAATACAATTTCAAAAGACTCATGATGGAAAATGTCATCCATATCCCAGAAAAGGAAGTATGGGGTCTGAATGCAAACAAGTATACTTTTTCCTTTTTTTATTTTGCTTTTTTGGTGTTTTTTTTAAAATTATTATTATTATGTTTCTTTTTTCACAACATATCAAAAAGAATTAGTGAGCTGGAAACAGAAAATAGCTGTCTAAAAAATAAACCTGGTGAAATGGAAAAAAATTCCATAGAACAAAACAACTCACTTAAAAACTCAATTGGACAATAGAAAAAGATATAAAAAATGTGAGTGAAGAAAATACTTCGTTGAAAATCAGAATCAAACAAATGGAATTGAATGACTGTAGGAGACAACAAGAATTAGTCAAGCAAAACCAAAAAAAAAATCAAACAATGGAAAAAAAAATGTCATGTACTTCTTGGGAAAACAACAGACCTGGAAAATAGATCTAGGAGAGACAATCTGAGAATTATTGGACTCCCAGAAAAATATGACGAAAAAAAAGAGCCTGGACACTATTTTCCAGGAAATTATCAAAGAGAACTGCCCAGAACTCATAGAAACAGAGGGTAAAATAGACATTAAAAGAATTCATTGATCACCTACTGAAAAGGATCCTAAAATAAAAACACCGAGAAATATAGTGGCCAAATGCCAGAACCATCAGACAAAGGAA
Organism: Antechinus flavipes; assembly: GCF_016432865.1. Taxonomy (NCBI): domain Eukaryota; kingdom Metazoa; phylum Chordata; class Mammalia; order Dasyuromorphia; family Dasyuridae; genus Antechinus; species Antechinus flavipes. The sequence goes on from NC_067398.1 coordinate 66,371,645, forward strand.
AAAATAATGCAAGCAGCTAGAAAAAAAAACAATTCAAATATAGAGAAGCCACAATAAGGATTATCCAGGATCTAGCAGCATCCACATTAAAGGATCGAAGGGCCTGGAATATGGTATTCTGAAAGGCTGAAGAACTCGGAATTCAACCAAAAATAAATTACCCAGCCAGAATGAGCATCTTTTTCCAGGGAAGAAGATGGAGATTCAACAAAATAAGCGAATTTCAACTATGTTTGATGAAAAAATCAGAACTTAAAAAAAAAATTTGATCTACAAATATAGAACTCAAGAGAAACCTAAAAAGATAAAAAGAAATCTTTGAAACAACATTTCTGCTATAAAAATGTATGAAGAATATATGTATACCCTTTTCTAGAAACTAGAGGTGGAAAGGACATTGTACCAGAAAAAGGATATAGTGGGGGTACTACATCTCCTGAAGAGGCAAAGGGAATCTATTATATCTGAGAGAAAGAATGGAGGGGGATGAAATATAGTGGGTATCTTACTGCCAGCAGAATTGGCTTAAAGAGAAAAATTTTAGACATATACAATTTATGGTGAAACTTCTCCCACGTCATTGAAAAGTAGGAAGGGAAAAATGAAAAGGGAAGGAATAAGCTAAGCAGAAGGAAATATTGAAACTGTGAGGAAAAGGAGTAAGATAAGGGAGGAACTCTAAGGCCGGGGAGGGATACTAAAAAGGGAGGGCTGTGAGAAGCAAGTGGTGCTCGCAAGTTTAATACAGGGCAGGGGGATAAGGGAGAAAGAAGGGAGAAAAACATAAACAGGGGTTAACAAGATGGCAGGTAATACAGAATTGGTAATTTTAACCATAAATGTGAACAGGGTAAACTCCACTATAAAGAGGAAGCAGTTAGCAGAATGGATTAAAAGCCAGAATCCTACAATATGTTGTTTACAGGAAACAGACCTTAAGCAGGGAGATACATACAGAGATTTACCTAAACCAGGTAGGTTGAAAACAGAGAAAGAAAATTATAGACCAATCTCCCTAATGAATATTGATGCTAAAATCTTAAATAAGATATTAACAAAAAGATTACAGAAAATCATCCCCAGGGTAATACACTATGACCAAGTAGGATTTATATCAGGAATGCAGGGCTGGTTCAATATTAGGAAAACTATTAGCATAATTATCTATATCAATAACCAAACTAACAAAAACCATATAATCATCTCAGTAGATGCAGAAAAAGTATTTGAAAAAATCCAACATCCATTCTTAATAAAAACACTTGAGAGGATAGGAATAAATTGACTTTTCCTTAAAATAGTCAGGAGCACATATTTGTATCTAGGATATACTGTGACATATTTAACATGTATAGGACTGCTTGACATCTGGGGAAGGGAGTGAAGGGAGGGAGGGGAAAAATCAGAACAGAAGTGAGTTCAAGGGATAATATTGTAAAAATTACCCTGGCATGGGTTCTGTCAATAAAAAGTTATAATTATTTAAAAAAATAAAAAAAAATTATTTTGCTTTAAAAAAAAATGATGACTATGATGATTTCAGGAAAAGCTGGGCAGACTAGAAATGATGCAAAGTGAAATGAACAGAACCAGGAACACATTGTACACAGTAATAGTATGTTATGATGATCTATTATGAATAACATCTATCCTGAGCAATACAACAATCTAAGACAATTCCATAGGACTTAGAATGAAAGGTGCTTTCCATCTTCAGAGAAAGAATAGCATAGACTGAATGCAGATCCAAGATAGGGTTTTTTTTTTTTTCCTATTTTTCTTGTTCTTTTTTTATTTTTTATTTGTGTGTATGTGTGTAATGCTTTCTGTGAAAATATGTTTCACATGTCTGCACTTATATAATCTTTGTCAAATTCCTTGAATTCTCAATGAGGAGGAAAGGAGAGGAAGGAAGAAAATTTGGAATTCAAAATTTGAAAAGAAAAATATTGTTAAAATTATTCTTATATGTAATTGAGAAATTAAGTATTCAATGAAAGTGGAAAAAAATTTACAGTTATATATTTTTGGTTGGCAAATAATTGGAAATTGAGGGAATGTCTATCATTTGGACAATGGCAGAACAAGTTGTGATAATGCAATACTATTATATTATAAAAAATAAACATGATGATTTCAGAAAAAAAGAAAACACCTTGAAAATGCCTACATGTACTGATGCAAAGTAAAGTGCATAGAACTAACAGAACATTGTACACAGTAATAACAATTACCATATGATAATCGACTGTGAATGACATCTATCTTTAGCACTACCAGGACCCAAGACTATTCCAAAGGAGCCATGATAAAAAACACTGTCTCAATGCATATTGAAACATACTATTTTTCACTTTCTTTTAGTTTATGTTTTCTTTCATTGTGAGGGGCTCCAGAATAGACCTCCTGAATGGGAAGTGAGCGGTTCCGTGTCTGACCCCACCCCTACCGGAATTGCCACGTTGGCTAAGGTTTATGTGGCTAAGCCGAGGGCGGTGGGAGGGCAGAGGAGGAGCATAGCTCCACCTTCGGGGAGGATCTAGGAGGGGCCATGGAAGAGAAGCCTTGAAAGATAAAAAGGAAGAAGCACGGACTTGCAGATGGAACAGACTTTTCTTTTCCCCTCCATTTGCTTAAATAAACAGTTGCAGTAAAATTCCTGCTCCCTGTCTAGTCATTTCCCTTTTAAAGGATCTGGGGATGCCCGAAGCTGAGTCCGAGGTGGGTGGGCTCAGATTGTGGAGGAAGGAGACCTGCTTTTGCCGTTTGTACCCCGATTTGGCCCCGAACATTTCATAACAAGAATCTTATTGAAATATATTTTCTAAGATTGAATAGATGTTACCTATATCAAATTGTTTACTTTCTTAGGTAGGAGGAAATTGAAGGAGTGAGAAATTTGAAACTCAAAATTTTAAAATATCAAATGTTAAAACTGTCTTTAGATGTAATTGAGAAAATAAAATATTATTTAAAATAAAAGTGTCTATATTAGTAGAGAGCATAAAAGGACTAGGGTCTATTTTGAAGCTCTCCATAGTATAATGAACATAGGGATATCAGAAGCCAAATCTCAAGGCTTCTACTTCAAAATTATGAGATCCTAAGAAAGGCAATTCTCTTTGATTCATATTTCTTAACTGTCAAATATAATAATATGACTAATAATATTTACTGCACAATCTCACAGGATTATTTTGAAGACTCAACTGAGATAGCATGTACATCATTTAAAAATTTAGAAACACTATGTAAACATAGTTATTATAGTTTCTATATTTTATCCACATATTTAGGGACATAAACTTTCTATTTTTTATTTGAGGCTGTAAGCAGTTGCAATGAATGTGTCTTTGCTAGAATATCCAGTTATCTTTAAGAGTTTTTGAGTATCTATCATGTATAGAGCTCTCCTCTAGTGGTTGATTATTTAATCATGTGATAAAATTGGAAAGTACATCCCATAAATGCTATATGAGTTTTAGCTTATAAGAAAGAGGAAGCAATACCTGTGTTCAGGTTAGGGAAATGAACGAATGAAAGTAGTGATTTGAGAAAAAATATTATAGTAATATTATATGAGGTGGTTTATAATTGTCAGAGATATGAAAATTTGGAGTTTCAATTGTATTAGATGCTGTTAATTGAGTAATTTTTGAGTCCTGCCCAATGTTTTTGTGACTTCATTTGACATTTTCTTGGACGTTTGACATTTTGTTCTCCATTTCATTTTACAAATGAGGAATTGAAGCCAATAGGGTTGTGACTTGCCCAGGTCACATAGTTTATAAGTGTTGGAGGCCAGGTTTGGATTCAGAAAAATGAGTCTTCCTGCCTTCAGGCCCAGAACTCTGTCTATTGTGCCACTTAGCTCTCTTCTGCAAAGTGGAAAGAGGATGAAAGTAAGACTGTGATAGTTGTAGTGGTAACACCAAAAAGAAAAAAAAAAAAGAAAGAAAGAGAGAGAGAGAGAGAGAGAGAGAGAGAGAGAGAGAGAGAAAGAGAAAGAAATAAAGAAAGAAACACAATTATATGAATGACATCAGTGCAGGAAAATCAAAATTTGGTCAATTGAAGAAACACAAATTTGATGTGAAAGTGTTTTGGAAATCTAAAGTCTCTTTATATACACAAACACACACATACATATATACATATGTGTGTGTGTGTGTTTATTTGTAATTGTTTTTATGGACATTGTTTCACAAAAAAGCAGTCTAACACTGGAATATTTTATACCCATGTTGATCATGGAGTGATCATTTATTTATTTATTTTTGCTAGCATCATGTGTTGACTAGAGTGGTGAATAGAAGTCGAGAAACTTTTAAGTCCCAACACTGATACTTAACTAGTTGTGTTATTGCAGGAAAGGTGTTAAGTAGTACACTGGACAGAATCAGGAAGACCTAAGTTCAAATCCAGATGGCCTCATACATCTACTAGCTGAGTCATTTGGGGCAAGCCAGATAACCTGTGTCTATCTTAATTTCATTAACTGCAAAATTAAGATAATAAATTTTACCCACTCCTCAAGGTTATTGTGATTTTAAATTAGATGGTATTTAGCCTAAGGCAGTGCCTGACATAAAGCAGATGTTCATAAACACTTGCTTCCTTCCTTCTTTCTTTTCTGAGTGTCAATATCTTCTTACTTCATACAAAATAGAACTAAACTACCTCTATTATAAAACTTGCCTCACAATTGGGAAATTCAAATGAGATCATATGAATAGACTATTTCACATTAATGTCCTGTAAGAAAAAAAAATAATACCAACAATACCAATATTGGCTCATTCGTCTCATTTATTTTTAAAATGTTCAGATGGCACAGTATTCTTTGAAGACATCTAGTAATCTAACAACTTGTAGAGGGGTTACAATTTGTTTTAGTATAGTGGCTATGACCATCCAAAGGATGGAGAATTCTATGAAGGCCTGGATGACCCCCCAACTTCCATATCTCTAGCAATGATAAAGGAATGGTAACTTGTGTTAATTCTAACTAATCTATCTGCTATTGCTGACTTACTGTCACTTTCTAGTGCAGTTTTCATGTTCATGTTCATCTTCATGTGGATATAGAAAATGCTTTCTGATTATGCATTATCTCATTTAGCATTTATTATCTTCCTCAAAACTTACTGTCAATTCCTGTTTAGAAAGGATCATGAATCCCCTGAAGTAGATTCATATGTTCAAACTTACAGTTAGAAGTGATAATTATGTAAAATATGGAAATTAGTTCCAATCTAATGGAAATATGAGAAAAATTCAAATAATGCACCCATTTCTAGGGATTTATTCCCACTAATTGGGACTAACTGTATTTTGATTCACCCAGTCTTATTGAAGTCCATTTCATAATTTAAACTCAAGAAGGAAGTAGAAACTTTGGAATATGATTAAAATGATTTAACACAATACATTCATTTCCAACCCATCTGGAATTCAGATGACTTACAAATATTAGGAAAAAAGATTAATTAGAAGAAATAAACATGTTTTAGGAAATTTTTACTCTCAGACCAATGGTTGGTGCCTCTCAAAATGCCAGTGACCTGATTAGCATAGTTACAGAATTTCTCTTGTCAAACAGTAAGGAATCCAAATGGTAAATGACACCTTTAAATGGGCTTTTAAAATATCCCTCCAGCTGTATTTCATTTCATGGTCAGTCCTAATAAACTTCTTTTTAGAGAATCACTAATGTTAGACTCTGAAAGATATGCCTAATCCAACCTAACAAGATGTTTATAGGAGTTGATCAAAAGTTACTTAAAGTAAGAAGAAAAAGCCACATGCATCTGGGAAAGGTGATGACAGGTCAAACTTTTTGTTCTCTGCTAAAACCAGCAAAAATCTGTTGAATAGTCTTTATTACCAAAGCATATAACTCAACCATGTTGAAAGGACATCTTTAGCTAAAAATATTTCTTTGCATTCAAGTCAATGAGTCCCTCAGGGTCAATTCCAAAGACTTGCCTAAATTAAAAACTTATAGTCAGGGTCCCCAGCCTTCTAAGATCTCCAGGTTGTGGCAGCCTCATTAACTTTAAAACTAGTTCCTAGGGATTCACAAATCATCTCAACCATACATTGCTTCATTTGTCCAATAATTGAACTGAATAAAGGGACACTTAAGAATTTCAGGTTAGCTTAAAAGGCCCTTACTTCTCTCAGAATCTTATATTCTACTATGTCTGCTGTTCATTATATTGAACTTTGAAACTACTAAACTCCTTTTATAATTCCAGTCAGTATTTCTCCTTAACTTTTTAATCATTCTCTAATTAGGTCATTTGTGTTCCTCTATATTGCAAGACCTGTGACAATAGAGATCATGTATAATGTCTCATAACTTCCACATTTAGTATTTGAAAGCTGTGTGGTATGAGAAGAGTAAGAAAGCCATGAGAAGGAACAAACAAAATTGCTCAAGAGAACAGGAATCTAGAAGTTTATTACTTTCAGTCATGTAAAGTTGAAAATCTTTTACCCTCAAGCACATGATAAAATGGCTTAGATAGAATCACAAAGACTGAGTATGAAATGGATGTTAGGGACAGTCAATCAGCATATGGTTTATATGTGAGTCTGCCACTCATACATTGACCTGTTCAAAATTTATCCTCCACACAGGCACTGTAATAAGGGAAGTTTTATAACCTTGTGTATTTGGATTAGATGACATTAGTAATTTGACAAATGTCATATTCTTGACTTTAAAAATAATTGATCAGAACAATTATTGGGTACATTGAAAATTCTTATATATGTAAATATTAATGTGAGGTCAAATATGGAATCATTTTTGTCATCTAGAGACTGACAATAGGCCAATTTTAATTCACACTTTTTTTCTTTAATTGTAATTTTTTTTATTGATAGAACATATGCCTGGGTAATGTTTTACAACATTATCCTTTGCACTCACTTCTGTTCCAACTTTTCCCTTCCTTCCCTCTATCCCCTCCCCTAGATGGCAAGCAGTCTTATACATGTTAATTATGTTATAGTATATCCTTGATACAATATATGTGTGCAGGAGCAAACAGTTCTCTTGTTGCACAGGAAGTATTGGATTCAAAAGGTAAAAATAACCTGGGAAGAAAAATAAAAATGCAAACAGTTTACATTCATTTCCCATTGTTCTTTCTTTGGGTGTAGCTGCTTCTCTCCATCATTGATCAACTGGAACTCTAATTCACACTTTTGACTCATCTATTCTTTCTGGAGCTCAGACTGACTTCCAATATGCTTTCTGATTAGGAATGTTTGTGTCAACTGGATAAACTACGAGGGGCTGACTTTAGGACATTTGTAAATCATCCCTTCACAAAGAAAATCTCTCCTTCTAATCATTAAAATAAAATTGTAATGAACTAGTGATATCCAAGAGGTGGAGATCTTGGTCAAACATAGTCATTTCTATCCTTTCAAATTCAACAATAGGCAAAGCTTCACATATGGACTGGACAATGGACTGGATTTATAGTTACAAACACTTGACTTCAAATCTTACTTATGACACTTAATAACAATGTGAACATAGGTGAGTAAAAAGTAAAATAATGCATAATGGACTTTAGTTTCCTTTTCTGGAAAATTTGAATGACCACTTATGTATCCTTCCTCATAGGACTATTTGAAATTCAAATTAAATGGTAATCCATTTAAAATTCTTTGATAATTTTAAGTTTTTATATAAATTTCAATTCATATTATTGGTGGTGATGATACGAATAAGCACACTCCCACACACACTCCCAAATATACATTTACATCCACATCTACATATGCATAAATGTGTGTGTGTGTGCGTGTGTGCATGCGCATGTGTGTTTGTGTATATTGACAGGGTAAATCTAAATTTATGTGTGTATAGACATTCTAAGTTAACTCTAGATATGAATTGTCTTTTTTTTTTCTTAATTTAAAGTTATATTTAGTATTTTTTTTTCCCCTGGTTACACATCAAGACAGTTTTTAACATATTTCTTAAAAATTTTGATTTCCAGATTTTGTCCTTTCCTCTTTCTTCATGCTCCATCACTGAGAAGACAAGCAATTAAATAAAGGTAATATTTGTGTAGTCATGCAAAATATTTCCATAATATCATTCTGTAAAAGAAAACATAGAAAAAACTGAAGAAAAATAAAGTATTTTTTTTTAAAGTATGCTTCAAACTATGTTCAGGTACCATCAATTCTTTTTCTAGTAATGAACAGCATTATTCATCATAAGTCCTTCAGAGTTATCTTGGATCATTGAATCTGTGAAAATGGTTAAATTGTTCATGTTATTGCTGTTACTTTCTAAACAGTGCATTTCACTGTATCAGCTCATGCAAGTTCCTCCAGATTTCTCTGAGAGCATCCTATAACAAAATAGTATTTCATCATATTTGAATAATACGTCTTCTTTTTCTAAGATTCATTAATCAGGATAAATCATCTTGGATTATTGCACTATGACCAAAAAAAAATCATTCCTTGAGCCATCCTAAAATTAGGTATTGCATTCATTTTTTTTGCTATTCATTTCAATTTAATTTAGTTTGATTCAAGAATCATTTATTAAGCACACACTATGTTTAAGGTATAGTAATTGGTTTGAAATGAGTTTTCATTTTATTACTAAGATACAATACATGTCCACAGAAATACAACTAATTTTGTTGGTGACCCATGGGTTTTTAGGGGCCCCTCTCATCAAAAGACATTTTAGCCCAATTATGAAAAATCTTAGTTTAGTTCTCAAGAATTCATGCTTCTAAAAACAAAACTTAGGCTATTTTTCTTGGATTTTTTTAATTTTTTATTTTCCCCTTGGAACTTCAAGGAAAATTTTTGAAAATTTAGATTTCTCTCATATCTATATAAGGTTCTGCCCAAAAGGAATCAGAAAGTCCTTAGTGTATAGAATTATACCCAGCATAGGACAGCTATTTCATTTCTTTTCTTTTTAAAGCAATTAAAACACAAAAGAATTGTTCACAAAAAATATCACAATCAGAAGTGTCTAACACTTGATAGAGTAATATATATCTCTTACTTTCCTCTTCTAGGTTTGATGCTGAAAACATTAAAACATGAACAGTTAGAAGGATTATTGAATAGACAGTTCATATTTACCTAGATTTCACACTTTTTAAGCAGCTCTTTCAATTTCTTCCCATCTGACTTGGAGGGGATATGGCTTCAGTTTATCCTCCTGGAGGTGTTCATAATCTCTGAGAAGTAAGTATTTATAGACATTCTTCCTGCTGCTAGTCAATTGTGACTGAGCAGCATAAAAAGGCCCAAACCCTTGAATTCTCCAGGGTTTCTGCAAAATTATAAGCATTCAATATAAGATCATCATTCAGTCACTCATACTCAGGAAAACAAAAACAAAACAAAACAAACAACATAAAGTAAATGGGGCAACCAGAGGCTAACATCCCATATTTTTGCCTACATAAGCAGCATATGTACCCAAACATATGGGGTTTTAAAGGAGAGTAAAGATCTTTCTTTAACCCCATCTTTACTCTGTGAATCAGCATACTTCCACTGATATTCCATGTAGGGGCAGAGGGGCTTATGGAAAGAAAGAGAACCAAAATGTGGAACCATCCTTTTTAAAGGTTTACTGAATGGGTTTTTCTTCATAGCTCAGTAGTAAATTGCCTGCAAATTTTTCAGGACAGGAAACTTTTTGTGTGGGAAATCTCCCTGGCTACCTAAAATACAATTCATCTAAGCCTTAGTAGATAAATTTTTGATAGCTTCTTGAAACATATAGACATTATGTGTCATATAGTCACTGAATTTTAGAGTTGGTATTTGAACATAGTTCTTTCTGACTCCAAATGAAACAGTCATGTCATTTTACCTAATAGGCATGTATGAGTAATGAATCAGAAACCAAAATGTAAAACAATGAGAGATAATGGACTCATGTCATCATGGCTCTAACTGTAGCCTTACAAAGATAGATAGATAGATAGATAAATAGAGAGTGAAAAGTGAAGGATTACAGATAGGTTTCAATGTAGAAGAAATAACTGCAATTCCTCTAATATATTTTCAAGATAATTTATTGCAATTTTTTATCTTTTATTCCCCATTTGTACTATAGCAATGTCAGTTTCATGTTGTATTATTACACATAGAAATTTCATCTGGCTGGTTTAATATGACATTGGGGAGTTGTTTAGGATTTTTTTCTTTTTTTAACTTTTTAGCACTGAAATAAATTGTAAATTGAGCATTTCATTGCTACAAAATAGAATTCATTAAGAAGGATAGAGATTTCCATAAGATTTATTCAATTACATTGGGTCCCCTTGGAAAAATATGGCTGATTTATAAAGGTTCAAATAGCTGGGCAGAGAATGCATTTATACTATATCATGAATGACTAAGTATTTGATGTTTAATGACCACTTCTCCATTTTCATTTTGTTTTCCTTCTGAGACCTGAAATAGCAAGAGGTTCATTATGTATTTCAGATTCCTGAAAAGTTTAGATTATCCTATATAAATCTATATTTGGATTTAAATTGTGAGGCTGGTTTGGAAACTCAACACATATACAATATACAATATGGTTAAGTCTATAACATATTTATTTGGATTTTATACACTCAAAATTTAAGGAAGTATCCAAAACAGATGGTGCGGTGAGAGGTAACTTCAGGTGAATTCAGCCCACTGCATCAAGTAATCATGAGTCCTTAACTGCAGCAGACTCAGAAATACTAGTAAGAAGATAATTGAAAAAATTAACTTAAGGTAAATCTTATAGGGAAAAATGAACACCCACTTACCATCTTGAGACTCCTATTATAGTCTTCCCCTTCCTTGACCTATATTCTACAATTTCATGAGCCAAAGAGGTCTTCTGAATCTTATGTAAAAAATTTTCATTTTAGACATAGCCTTTCAGTTGGTACTCTGACAATATTTTGGAAGTAATTTAAATACTATCAAAATCATGCCTAGAGCAGGAGGAAGCACAGAGAGACAGAGACAGAAACAAACATAGACACACAGACAGAAACAGAGAACTAGACAGACAGAGACAGGGAGAGAAAAAAAGAGTCAGAGAGATTAAGGAAGAAAGAGAAAAGCAGAAACAAGTCTTGGGTAACACCATCTTTAAAAGAGGACAGTATAAAATAGAAAATCAGGGGAAGAAAGATGAAATTACTCATTTGAAAATAATTTTCATTGATTTGCATTCATGGAAAAAAACTGGAGGACACATTCTAATTGATCTTTGACCACATCCTTAGAGTCAACTTTGAAATAAAAATGAGAATGTTAGAGATGAGAATACAACCCAAAAGAATGTGTCTGGAAATTATCACCATAGTCTGTCTATTTAAATCTTCCTTTAACAGGAGAAAGCTTTGGAAATACAAGGTCATGGCCTTAAAATACATGATAGATGTGGAAGAAGATGGGAAAGAGATAGTTGGGTTCAAAGAAACATGATCCAGAAACATAGAACAGAAGTTCATAGATTTAAAGAGAGGTTCCAGAACAACAAAACTGATAACTGATGATCAATCAAACAACAAATATTAGTTCCTCCTCCTCTCTCACACACACATACACTCCGACTCTAATAGGGCTATAGAGAAATAATCACTATACCTAATTCTGTTTGTCTAGAATTAACATTATTATGGAATATTATTGTTCTATAAAAAATGATTAGTAGGATAATTTCAGAGAGGTCTTGAGAGACTTATAGGAACTGATGCTAAGTGTAATGAGCAGAACCAGAAGAAGATAATTATATATGGCAACAGTAAGGTTATATGATGGTGAATTCTAATGGACATGGTTCTCACCAACAGTAAGGTGATTCAGACCAGTTACAATGATCTTGTGATAAAAAAAAAAAAAAAATTGCACCCAGAGAGAGGATAGTGAAAACTGAATGTTGACCATAATATAGTATTTTCACTCTCTTTGTTGTTGTTTGCTTACATTTTGTTTTCTTTCTCATTTGTTTTCTTTTTGATCTGATTTTTCTGGAGCATCATATTTGTGGAAATATGTATAGAAGAACTGCCCATGTTCAACACATGTTGAATTCCTTTCTAACTGGGAAAGGGGGTGAAAGAATGGAGGTAAAAATTAGAACATAGAATTTTGTAGGGGAGAATGTCAAGAATTATCCATGTAGAACACTCTGAAGTCAGGAGAACCTGAGTTCAAATCTATTCTCAGACATTTAACACTTCTTAGCTGTGTGACCCCGGGCAAGTCATTTAACCCCAATTGCCTCAGCAAAATATATACATATGCATATATATATATATATATATATGTATATATTTTGAAAATAAACAGTTTTAATTTAAAAAAAAGAATCAACATTCTTGGAAAACATACAAAAGTATGCTATAAAAGGGAGAACAAATAAGAATAGAGATAAAAGAAAAGCAACACTTTTTTGAAATGGGCATTAGAAATGAAAGCTACTGAAATAGAATAATTCATGAAGCGTACACAAGAAATATCTGAGTTTTCAAAAAGTAGAGTCAATCCAATGAAGAACAAAATAACAAATTAAAGTATAATGGGAGAGGGTAAAATCAGAATACTATAGATCAATTGATTCCCTCAGTCCAGATAATAAAATCACAAAAGGAAAAGAACAAGTTAAATAGAATATAAAGTGGTAATTTCTTAAATTAAATACCAGGATGTATTTACATTTTGTTGTCCTCTTAGGAGCTATGAAGTTCTATTATCAAAACTGATAGACATAGAAGGATGCTTGCCTGGACAATGCTCAGTTTATTCTATATTTTTCTCTCATCAGAATTGGCTCAAAGAGGGAAAAGCACATTTTCTCAATTGGGTATATTTTTCATTCTGTGCTTTGTCCCTCTTAGGTTTAGATGTCAAGAATATATTTCATTCAATGAATTTGGTTTGTAATCCTTATTTTTCTCCTTCACTTCTTTTAGATCCTTTAAGTTTTTTCCTCCTCATTCTCCTGAGACTGCACAATTTATGGCTTCCCTCAGTTACAGAATTGGGAATCCTATATGAAATCTGAAACATTTCTAAAATGCTATTTCAAACTTATTATATTGACTAATAGAAAAGAAAAGGAAAATGACAAATATTGGAGGATATGTCAGAAAAAAATGAGACATTATTGCATTGTTGATGGAATTGTGAACTGATTCTATCATTCTCTAGAGCAATTTTGAACAATGCCAAAAGGATTGTAGGACTATGCATTCCTACTGACCTAACAATAGCACTACTAGTTTTGTATCTTGAAAGAGATAAAAAAGCAAAATAGAAAAGGACCTTTTTAGACTATTATATGTCTAAGCTGCCCTTTTTCTGGAGTCAAAGAGTCAGAACTTGAGCAAATATTCATAATTGAGGGATGACTGAACAAATTGGGATATATGATTATGATTGGAATGCTATTATGCTATAGTGTAATAATTAGCAGAATGGTCTCAGAAAAGCCCAGAAAGACTTCCATGAACTGATGCAAAGTGAAATTAAACTGTGTATAAATAATAGCAATATTGTAAGATGATCAGTTGGGAAAGGCTAAGCTATTCTTCGGTAAGACAATGATCCAAGACAACTCTGAAAGATTTAATGATGAAAAAAAAAAAATCTATTTAGTCCCTGAAAAATAGCTTGTGACATTTGAATACAAATTTTAAAATGTCTTTAATTTGTTAAGGGCTTTTTTTTGGGTCAGTGTTTTCTTATGCAATATGACAATTATGGGGATGTTTTAAATGATTAAACATGTGTATCCTCTATTGAGTACTTGCCTTCTGAATGAGGAGTTTTGGAAAGAAGGAAGAGAGAGAATTTGGAATTCAAAGTCTTAAAAAAAATTCAAAAGTTTTTGAATTTAAAAGTTTTTTTTCACATAACTGGGAAAAATAAAATATTATAGATTTTAAATATGTCTTTTTAATTTTATATAGTCACATAATTAAAAAGTAGGCTCCTCACTATTATTTTTTTTCTCTCTAGTTACAGAAACTCTCTCTCTCTCTCTCTCTCTCTCTCTTTTTCTCTCTCTCTCTCTCATACACGTATCACTTTCGTAGGAGGGGACGTTATATCAATATAATCTCAGATAGCCTTATTTAAATATGTTTTAACAAAACTCAATTAAAATTCAATTCGATTCAATAAATATTAAGATCATATGCATATTAAAATTGCAGTTATTTGAGATGGAAAATAACATGTAACATACTTAAGAGTGCTTACATAAACAGAGTGAAAACATCAGGGTAGGAAGTCTCTATATATAAGCAATTTAGGGAAAAAAAGGGTTTCATAGAGTGGCAGTGATATAGACTTGTCACTGAAGAGGAGTACTGAACTGTCTCCCTTTCTCCATCCTTTTTTTTTTTTTTTAATATTGGTAGAGTCATTTTTTTTTTTCCAGCTAACCTTGAGAATGATTTTTCCTTAGCACCTCTACTCTTTTCCTTGTGGCAATATTTCCTTGCACTGGACAGAAATGAACACTGAGAAGACAGATTATCAGAGAAAGGTAACTAGGATACTCTACTCCAAACTACTCCTCCATCAGACCACTGTCGGTCCAGGTACTGTGTTAATAAAATTTTGGTCCAGATTAATTTTCTCTTTTCCTTGCTTTTGCAGAACTATAAAAATAGATACCAATACAAATTCTTGTGGTTCATCTCAAGTCACCAGATGGTAGAAAAGCTTAGTGATTAAAGAGTGAAATTGTTAGTTTCTATTTGTTTCAGGGTGACCAAACAGCTTCTGCTCCACTAGAATTTTTTAAACTTTCTCTTCCCTTGCTAAGTACACATAAAGAAGTTAAACAAAGAAAATCTTAAAGTAACCTATTTCTTTTTTTTTTGATTTTTTGAATTACTTTATTTGAATTATTTTAAATTAAATTTACAATTTAATTAAAAAACAAATTAAATATTTGAATTATTTTAAGAAATTCCTCCTAGCAGAGCTTTGCCAATCACTTGTTGGATGTGTTATATAGTGGGTTCTTTCATGTAGAGTTTGGACTGCATTACCCCAAAATCCTGACCAATGTTCATACTCTGTGCTTCTGTGACAGAATGTTATCATTCATTCAGAGTCTGAACTAAGTTCACCACAGAGAAATGGGAGATTCACTATTGTTTCTAGGGAAAAAAAATAGAGAAAGATACATGCTGTACTGCATTGGAAATTTCTTCCCTCGCTCTCCTTTCCCCTCTCCTTTCCCCCCACTCCCTGTGTGTGTGTGTGTGTGTGTGTGTGTGTGTGTCTTCCTTTCAGAAAAAAAGTAAGAAAACTAACTTTTAAGTCATACTCACAGTTCCCAGTAGTCCTAAAATCAGAATACATAATTCCTGTCCCAAATTGAAAATCCATCTCAGTAGTATTCAATTTCTTAGATTGGGACAACAAAAGTCTAGTAAAGTAATTAATAATCTAAACTAAATCTGCAAAGAATAGAATTTCAATGAGTATTGATCGGTAGAGAATACATTCCTACTTTCATTGGGTTGAAGCCAGAAAGGAGGAGGTAGTTTAATGAAATAGAAAGCAACTGACATGAGCAAAGCAAATTCAGGAAACAATTACTATTCTAATTTGGTTTAATCAAAGCATTGTACAGAAAAGAAAAGAAAAGAAAAGAAAAGAAAAGAAAAGAAAAGGAAAGGAAAGGAAAGAAAGGAAAGGAAAGAAAAGAAAAGAAAAGAAAAGAAAAGAAAAGAAAAGAAAAGAAAAGAAAAGAAAAGAAAAGAAAAGAAAAGAAAAGAAAAGAAAAGAAAAGGAAAGGAAAGAAAGGAAAGGAAAGGAAAAAGGAAAGGAAAGAAAAGAAAAGAAAAGAAAAGAAAAGAAAAGAAAAGAAAAGAAAAGAAAAGAAAAGAAAAGAAAAGAAAAGAAAAGAAAAGAAACAGGAATAAATGTGGATTAGAGTGGAACCAAAATGGCAGATTAGAGGGAGCAACCCAACTGATATTTCTCAACATTATACTCCAAACAATGTTAAAATAATATACCAAATCAAATTTTGGTTGAAGAGCCAGCCAATGGTCAGGATGAGAAGTATCTGACTGTACACTCAAGGTAGTAGTATCAACCTTAGTTCAGAGTGGTACCAGCAGCAGCTTTGGAAGTTTTCACCCAAGAGACAGGAAAGGTCTGATCACTTGTCTGTGATCAGAAAGAGATGGTGAGGGATCCTTTGTTAGCACTGACTAGGGTGGGTACTAATTGGCAATTCTATCACTTATACACAGTTATGGGTAACCTTCCAAGATGGAGAAAAATGCTTATGTTCAGTCACAACAGTCACAGTAACAGGGCCCAGATGAGTACTAATGCTTGTGACGTCAAGGGATCTTCTAAATAAATAGCAGGAGAACAATGGTCACAACTTTCCCCAAATCTTACACCTTTGGAAAAAACTGAAAATTTGCAGGTTCCAAGATCTAATTTGGAAAAGAAAATTCCTTAAAGAGTTTTTAAAAAATTGAATCATGTGAGGAAGACACCCCCCCCCAAAAAAACCCAAAACAAAACAAAACAAAAAAAAAAACACCAAGATATACTGCAGGAATCTTGTTAGGCAGTGATAGTTGGATCCTTTACATTTATATTTTACCCTCTAAATCTAAAATATCAGAATATTTTTTCTTGATTCTCTCTCTCTCTCCATACACACACACACACACACACACACAGAGAGACAGTGACAAAAACAGAGAGAGAGGCAGAAAGAGTGAAAGACAGAATGAAATTATAGAGACAGAGAATGTGAGTGAGAAAGATGCTGTTTAAGCTCTTTTTTTAATCATCAATTCCTAGTCTAAACATCCTTCAATCTTATTTCTTGGATCTTTTTTTTTTTTCAGATCAGTTCTTTTTTTCAATGAGATATTTCATACTTAATTCTATTTTTTTTCATTCTGTCATTATTTTAGTGTCTCATGGAATCATTAGGTTCTTGTTTTTCACTTCTTATTTTAAAGCTTTATTTTCTTCAGTGAGATATACTTTTTAAATAAAATTAGCCAGTTCTGCTTTTTACAGGAGTTCTTTTCTTCAACAAAGTTTTCTTCCTCCTTTTCCATTTGCTCAATTCTCCTTTTTAAGGACTTATTTTCTTTTTAAATTTTCTCCTTTATTTACCATTATGTCAATTATGTTTTTATTATTTTAGATATGAATGCTATGAGTTCATTGATAAATTGGAAGATTATGGAAAAAATAATTAGAAACCACAAAGTCAATCTTCGTTCACAGAACCTTCTCATTATGTCCTCTTTTCTCAATCATAACATACAGGGTATTACAGAGTGGAAGAGAATGATCAGAAATTGGACTGTTTGCCTCAGTTTTCTCATCTGTAAAATAAGCTGTACAAGGAAATAGCAAAACACTTTAGTATCTTTACCAAGAAAATCCCAAATGAGGTCACAAAGAGTCAAAAATGACTGAACAACAAGAATATTCCTTTTCTGGATTTTTGAATTTCTAATTTTCTTGGTTCATTTGCTATTTGGCCATTGCCTCTGAAGCTCCATTTTTAGGACATCATCTACATCATATCTTAACTTTAAGGGTTTGCCGTACTGAGTTTTTGTCTCTCCTATTAATACTCTTTTGGTAATCTTGTTAGTTGCCATGGTGTTAATGATCATCGATCTCCATCTGACTCTCAGATTAATACATTCATCAGTCTTTTCCCTCTGCTTCAGTTCTACATTGCCAACCTTCTTTCAGAATTTCAAATTCGATGTCCTGGGCACATCTTAAACCCAACATATATAAAATCAAATTCATTAGCTTTCTCCTTAAATGTTCCCTTCTCCAAGTGTCTCTACTGAAGGCATCACCAAATTCACAGTAGGTCAAATTCATAACCTTGTAATTATTTTGGACTGCTCCACAGTACTTGTCATTCCCAAGGTCCAGTCAGTTACCAAATCTTGCTCTTTCTGCTTTTATAACTTATTTAAATTCACTCCTTTCTTGCTACTTATATAGCTATTACCATATTTCAGCCTCATCTCTCCCTACTCACAATTAAAACAAACAATTGTCTAATTAACTTTTCTTATATTCAGATCTAACTCCCCAACTTGACCAATTGTAATGACTTCCTTTTGTCTCTAAGATAAAATATAAACTTCTCTGTTCAGTTTTTAGAATAGTTTATAACACTCCACCTATGTTTCCAGTCTCATTGAATATTATTTCTCTTCCCATGCTCTAATACTCATAAAACTATCTTCTTTCTTTTCTTAACACTCAATTCTATATCTATTGCTGATATATCTTTGCATTCTTAGAATATAATACTTTATTTTTGTTTTACCTCAACCTTGAAGATCTCTTCCTTTTAAAAAAAATATTGCTCAGAAACCATTTTATTTTGCCATCCATATTTAGGGCCTTTATTTGTCCTCTCTGTGAATGAATTTTATATTAATGTATTTCTATATATTAGAATTTATTAACTTTTTATGTTGTGTGTAGATGTATATATGTGCATTTATTCATTTGCTGTAAAGTGTCTTTATATATACAAATAAATATGTGTATTTTCATCTCACCTTTGGAATTTGAGTAAGAATTGTTTTATAGCTATATTCATAGTGCCTAACTCAAAACTGTAATATAGTAGGCCCTTGCTAATGTGTATTAATGATCAAATTAATAAAAACAATAAGGAATAAAGACTCTAATGCAGAACTAAATGCCATAAGGTTTTCCTAAGCCCATTTAAGTCCTTTGGCTTTACAATGACCTATCAATTGTAGGAAATTGGTTTTTAATCCCAAATGACTCCCCTTCCTGAAAGTCTGAAAATAAAGTATTGATATTTCACTCACCTTAACAATAGAGATAGCCTTTAATGGAAGAGTTAGGATATTTGATTTGGTGCTTCATTCCTTCTAATCCCAGAGGCCAAGATAGTCTGATGAAGACTGAAGTTTGAATGGTTAATGTTCTTTCCCCTCACATTTTGTATACTATTGCTGGCTAGGACTTTTCACTTCTTTTGGGGATTATCGTGTGTGTGTGTGTGTGTGTGTGCATGTGCACAAACATGCATATGTATACCCATGTACAAGTGAGTATTTAGTAGAAGGAGTGGGCTCAAAGCCTTCTACAAAATGTGTGACTAACTTTCTTACTATCTGAGCTTAAAATCTCCAATCTGATTTCTGATTATTAAAAGACTGTATTGGGCTTTGGAGGCAGCAAGAGATTCATGACCATTCGCCTTCACTCCTTGGTGCTCAACAATGCAGACTTCACAGGTCACTCCACTCAACGTTTGTGTTGAAGAATAAATGTAAGAACAAGGATGATGACCAGACAAAAACAAAGACAACAACAAAGAAGACAGAGACCAGTAAAATTAGGAATAATAAGCCCCAGGCAGTTAACAGGACTAAAAGCATCAATCCAGACATGGCTGTTCGGAGAAGGAGCATCTCACCGCCCAGAAGTCAGGTTTCAGCCTTAACGAGATTCCTGGAAGACCAAAGGAGCCAACATTCTCATGATATTTCTGTACATTCTTCATTTTCCCTGCCTTCTCCCTCGATGCCTTCCTTCAGGCACAGTCACGACAATCATCTCATGCACACTGTGGACAAGGCATTTCTCCTCCCTACTTAAACAATTTCAATTCTGGAATTCCGCTGCCCTCTCCTTTTTCTTATGTTGATCCTTTCTTCCGAAGACCACCTGAGAGGGCTCAAGATTCAAACCCATTCCTGACCTCCCCCTCTTTCTGGGGCTCATCCCAAAGACGACCATTTATGGAATGTAATGGTGAAATGTGCTTTCATTCAAGAAACCTTGAACCTAGTGGGAGTCAGTCACCAGCAACCCAAGTTACAAGGCTGGAAAAAGATATTTCTGGGACAAACTATAACTTCAATGATTGCTATGCTTCCCCTTCTACGATGCTGAAATTTGGAGCTATTTCTAGCCTGGACTCTAGGCATGATTACCCACCAATTTTCCATATTCCTTTAAAACCAGACACACCAATGGATAAACATTTTTCATTAATACATCAGAACTTCCCACCACCTCCACCTATCAGGTACAACTTAACCCCACCGAAGTCCTTAACTGATCCTGAAGAGGATCCTTTGGGAAACCTCTTTAAATTACTTCAGACTGACCTGGCCCCAAAAGAGCAAGATATTTCCTAGAAGATATAGATTCAGATGCAGACACCACATCTACCATCTCAGCTGAATGTCGTCCAGAAATCCATTCCAAACGCTGTCCACGTCACATAACTCCCCAAGAAGGAATGAAGAAAGATTCTTATCAGGCTCCAGAATATGACTTCAGCAGCTCAACAGAATGTGACTCCAGCAGCTCAGCAGAATGTGACTCCAGCAGCTCAGCAGAATGTGACTCCAGCAGCTCAACAGAATGTGACTCCAGCAGCTCAACAGAGGGACATTCTGATGATTATATTATAGATGAGGAGACTGATGATTATATTATAGATGTGGAGATGGTAGAAAATTAAAGCCAGGATGTTGTCTATGATTGCTTGTGTTGTAGAATTCTTGACGAAATCTTCCTCCTCAACTTGGCTCTTTTCAACAACGAGATGATTCAAACCAGTTCCAATTGTTCAGTGATGAAGAAAACCATCTACAGCCAGAGAGGACTGTGGGAACTGAGTGTGGACCACAGTATAGCATTCTCACTCTCTCTGTTGTTTGCTTGCATTTTGTTTTCTTTCTCAGGTTTCCTTCTTCAACTGATTTTTCTTGTGCAGCAAGATTACTGTATAAATATGTATATGTACATATACATATACATATATATATACGTATATATATACACATATATATACGTATATATATATATATATATATAGGATATAACATTTTAAAAAACATATTTAACATGTATTGGACTATCTGCCATCTAGGGGAGGAGGTGGGGGAAAGGAGGGGAAAATTTAGAACAGAAGATTTTTCAAGGGTCAGTATTGAAAAATTACCCATGCTATATTTTTGTAAGTAAAAAGCTTTAATAAAATTTTTTCAAAAAGAAAAAAAAAGACTGTATTGTTAAGGGATATATTGTTACATTCTTTTGACCCACAAAGTCATAGTCTTTGTGCACAGAATCTCCCCATTATGACTTCCTTTCTCAATTACCACACCCAGAATATTCCCGAGTAGAAGAGAATGGTGAGAACAGAAATAAGCAAAAAATACATATATATTTTTCAATAACACTTGATGGTTTAATTTCCAAAGCTTTACTTCTTTTTTCTTCCCTTGAAAGGGGCCATTAGCTTTTTCCTCTTACCTATTAGCTGAGAAAGAAAGAAAACTATGTCATAGTTACAGATTAAAAACATACAGGAAAACAGAGAGTTTAAGTGAAAAAAAAATGCATCTACTTGGAAATATAACTTTTTATTTAAAACAACAGAAAAAAAACTGGACATTTTTAGAACAATAACAGGAAAAGTTGTGGACACAAGTATGTAATTTCCCTTTGGATTTAAATTCCATATTATCCCATCTTCCCTTATATCTGCAACCATGACTTCTATCACCACTTCTCACTTTTTAAGCTAGCAAAAGGACACCTTTATAGGGTGGAATGAAGACTGAAGGAAAGAGCTCTAGTTAGACCTATTAGCATTGCTTCTCATGAGTTATTTATTATAGCCCAGGCTTCTATACTTGAGATAATAGCAAACAAAAGCAATAACAATAAAAAGAAATTATTTTCATTATGTTTTAATTTCATTTTCCAGGATAAAACTATAGGTTATCCCAAAACATTTATCATTGACTTTTGTTAGAGGCAGCAAAGATAATACAATGCATAAAATTCTGGACCTGGAATTGAGGAAAATCTCAGTTCAAATTTATTCTCAGACACTTATTAGCTGAGAATCCCAAGGCAAATAAATAAACTTTTTTTTTTGTATCAATTTCTTCAACAATCAAATGTACATAATTACACCTGCCCATCCCGATTCCCCTGCTAGGATTGAGTTAAAAAATAAATAAACTGATTATAAAAGACTTTGCCAACCTGAAGTCACTATGTAAACTAGCTCAGATATTATTTTTTAAATATATTATCATTTATTTCTCCAAAATGTTCCAAATTTTGATTTCAGAAAATTGACAGTGTAATATTCTGTGTTAGGTCCATTTATGTTGTACTCAGTCATAGACAAATCTCTTTTGGGATTTAGAGATTATTGTGGGTAATCTAAAATATGAAAAATTGAATACAAAAAAAATGAGAATTGACTATAATTTGAATGCCTGTATTTTGCATACCCAGTAAAAACATCTTTGCATTCTATTAAATTTAAACTCAATTGGTGATGCTGTCACTTAAATCATGTTTTTTTTAATTGCCTGATTTTTCTATATATAAAGGATGTCAAATGTATCACAGTAATGAATGAATAGGTAAATCAATGAATATCAACAAAACTTTGACAACTATAAATGAAACATATTATAATGTAGAAGAAAAGCATTTACATATTGACTGAAGTGAATCTGAAAGATTTACATTTGGATGAATCATTTACAAGCTATTTAAAATCAGTTAGACACATGGTTAAGATTCAGCATAAAATCAGTAGACAGCTGTAAAATGTGATTACTAAGTCCAAACCCAAGTGGAAGTGATTTTGAATATACAAAAAGAACACATCTTAGAGTCTCTTCTATATCATATTTTTCAAATAAGTAATGACAGGTAACTCTTTCCATTATGCATTTCAATATATCTCTTTCTACTGATTTTTGTTTGTTTGTTTTTTTGTAATTTTCCCCTTACATATGATCAGTTCTCATTTATCTCTAGCTCCTTAAACTAAGGAGAATTGTCTCCTTGAGCTTGAGATGTCACTAAGCCTAATCTCACAGCACATTTTCACAGCACATTTTCTACTCCATATTTGATATTACTATTTCCTTATCATATATTTACTCCTAAAGGTTTTTTTTAATTTGGATTCTGTTCCTATCATTCCTTGGAAACTGTTATTTAAAATATGTTTTGGTAAAAATCATTGTTAGACTCTCTGTACTATTTGAAAATTTTGACTACTTTCTCCATTTGGACATTTTATCTTCCATAGTATTTATGACCTCTTACTTTCTTTGTTCTACTTTTGATCACTCTTCATTCAGTCGGCAAGTCTACATTTTGATCAGTCTCATGGACTTTGTCAGTAATATATAGAAATACTGATTATTTATGTGGATTTAATTTATACCCTGCAACTTTGCTAAATCTGTGAATTGTTTGTGCTAGATTTTGGATGATTTCCTAGATTCTGTAAGTATATCATCATATCATCTGCAAAGAGTGATAGTTTTATTTCCTCATTGCCTATTCTAATTCTTTTAATTTCTTTTTATTTTCTTATTGCTAAAGCCAACATTTCTAGTATAACATTGAATGACAGTGGTGATAATGGCTATCTTTGTTTCAACCCTGGTCTTATTGGGAATGTGTTCAGCTTCTCCCCATTACAAATAATGTTTGCTGTTGGTTTTAGCTAGATGCTGCTTATTATTATTCCTATGCTCTCTCATGTTTTTTATAGAAATAGGTACTGTATTTTTTAAAAGCTTTTTTCTGCATCTATTGGAAGCATCACATAATTTCTGTTGATTTTGATGTTGCTATGGTTAATTATGGTAATAGTTCTCATATTGAATCAGTTCTGAATTCCTGGTATAAATCCACTTGATTATAGTGTATTAGGCTGCTAATTGGTTGCTGATTTAGGGGAAAGCTCAGGCTAGACTCTCCCATTAATCTGACCTCTTGAATCAACTTTCTCCAATCAAATTATCAAAAGAATATTTTGCCTAAATAAGTAAAAATATACTTTATTTTATTTCAGGAAAAATCTAGAGAAATATGGGGGTGGGGGCATTTTTACATAATAGTCCACAATAAATTAAAAAAGAAAAGAACTTTAGCAAAGTTGTAGGATACAAAATAAATCCACATAAATTATAAGCATTTTTATATATCACAAAATCCAATAACAAGAGATAGAAATTCCATTTAAAATAACTATCAATAGTATAAAATATTTGGAAATCTATCTGCCAAGGGAAAGTCAAGAACCATATGAGCAAAACTACAAAACACGATCCACAAAAATAAAGTCAGATCTAAATAATTGGAAAATATCAAGTGTTCTTGAATAGGTCAAGTGAATATAATAAAGATGATAATACTAACTAAACTAATCGATTTATACAGTGCTATACCAATTAAGCTTCCAAGAAACTATTTTACTGACATAGAAAAAATAACAACAAAATTTATCTGGAAGAACAAAAAGTCAAGAATTTCATGGAAATTAATGAAAAAAAAAAAAAAAAAAGCAAATAAAGTTGGCCTAGCTGTACCAGATCTAAAACTATATTATAAAGCAGAGGCTATCAAAACCATTTGGTATTGGCTAAGAAATAGACAAGTTGATTAGTGGAATAGGTTAGATTCCCAGGATAAATTAGTGAATAACTATAGTAATCTAGTGTTTGACAAACACAAAGACCCCAGCTTTTGGGACAATAATTCACCATTTGACAAAAACTGCTAGGAAAATTGGAAACTAGTATGGCAGAAACTAGGCATTGACCCACACATAACACCTTATACCAAGATAAGGTCAAAATGGGTTTATGATCTGTACATAAAGAATGAGACTATAAACAAATTAAAAGAACATAGGATAGTTTACCTCTCCGACTTGTGAAGGAGGAAAGAATTTTTGACCAAAGAAAAACTAGAAATCATTATTGATCACAAAATAGATAGCTTTGATTATATTAAGTTAAAAAGTTTTATTATTATTATTTTTTTACAAACAAAACTAATGCAGACAAGATTAGAAGGAAAGCAATAAACTGGGAAAACATTTTTACATTCAAAGGTTATAATAAAGGCTTCATTTCTAATTTATAAGAAGCTCAAATTTATAAGAAATCAAATCATTCTCAAATTGATATATGGTCAAAGGATATGAACAGACAACTTTCAGATAAAGAAATTGAAACTATTTCTAGTCATAAGAAAAAGTGCTCCAAATCACTATTGATTATAGAAATGCAAATTAAGACTACTCTGAATATCACTACACACTTCTCATATTGGCTAAAATGATAGGAAAAGATAATGATGAATTTTGGGTGGAATGTGGGAAAACTGGGACACTGATGCATTGTTGGTGGGATTATGAATGGATTCAACTATTCTGTAGAGTAATTTGGAATTATGCTCAAAAAGTTATCAAATTGTGTATACCCCTTGACCCAGCAATGTTTTTACTGATATAATATCCCAAAGAAATCTTAAATAATGGAAAGGAACCCACATGTGCAAAAATGTTTGTGGCAGCACTTTTTGTAGTGGCAAGGAACTGGAAACTGAATGGATAATCATCAATTGGAGAGTGGCTGAATAAATTATGGTATATGAACATTATGGGATATTATTTTCCTGTAAGAAATGACTAACAGAATGATTTCAGAGAGACCTAGAGAGACTTACATGAACTGATGCTAAGTGAAATGAACAGAACCAGATCATTATACATAGCAACATCAAGACTATAGGATAATCAATTCTGATGGACGTGGCTCTCTTCAACAATGAGATGATTAAAACCAGTTCCAATTATTCAGGGACAAAGAGAGCCATTTACACCTAGAGAGAGAACTGTGGGAACTGAGTATGGACCTCAATATAGCATTTTTATTCTTTCTGTTGTTATTTGCTTGTACTTTGTTTTCTTTCTCAGATTTTTTTTTCCCCTTATTGATCCGATTTTTCTTTTGCAGCTAGATAACTATATAAACATGTATGCATAAATTGGATTTAACATATGTTTTAACATATTTAACATGTATTGGACTACCAGCCATCTAGGGGAAGGGATTGGGGGAAAGAGGGAAAATTTTGGAACAGAATGTTTTGCAAGAGTCAGTGTTGAAAAATTCCCCATGCATATGTTTTTTAAATGAAAAGCTTTAATAAAATTAAAAAAATAATAATAATTAGAAGAGAGACAGAGTCAGAAATATCTTTCATAGATATTAGAAAGAGATAATCTCTTAAGCAAGCAAGAGATAGAAATAATTATTACAGTTAAAATTGGCAAATTTAATTGATTAAAATTGAAAAATCTTTTACACAAACAAGTTTAAAGTATCTAAAATAAAAAAGAAAGGCCCTAATTGGGGATGAGGAGGAGTAAATCTTTCCATCAAGTTTTGAAGTTAAAAGTTTTGGTATCCAAAATGAAAACACTAAATGCCTTAATAGCTCAAAATCACACTAAGACTTTTGGGATACCTTATATAAGAACAAAGCCCCTTATCAATAAGTGTGTTTAAAAGTTACTAACAAAGAAATTTAAAATCAGTCATTGTATTCTTTCCTGCCTTCTTTTAAGTGTCTTCCTTCCCTCATTAGATTGTAAGACCTTTGAGAGCAGGGGCTTTCTTTTTATTGTAACACAGCACAGTGCTAGACAACTTTAAGTAGGCAATTAACAAATATTTACTGAATTAGATTGTATAGAAAAGGCAGAGAAAAGTTCAAAGCAATGGATAAGAACATATATCAGATTTCTTAAATATATAGATTTATTTTGCTGAATACTTTTCTCTTTTTCCTTTTATTATTTCACTATTATTGCAAGTTTTATGCCTACTAACACCTTCAAAATACAATATGATAAAATTATGTGACTTACTCCTCAATATTTTATTAATGAAATATAGAAATCTTCATATGATCAGTCACTGTTATATATGACTTCCATCCCCACCATGAATATTTCATTAATAGTCTAACCCATTGCTCAAAAGTCTTTTGCTTATTTTCTTAATATTTTGGAACTATCACTGTAGCATCCCTTGTTTTTCTATTATTTTTATTAAAGCTTTTTATTTTCAAAACATATCCATTCACCCTTGCAAAATCTTGTGTTCCAATTCTCTCCCCTTCCTTTATCCCCTCCCCTAGATGGCAAGTGATTCAATATATGTTAAACATGTGCAATTTTTCTATACACAGTTCCAGAATTGTCATGCTGCACAAGAAAAATCAAATCAAAAAGGAAAAAATGAAAAAGAAAACAATGCAAGCCAACTACAACAAAAAAGTGAAAACACTATATATTGATTCACACTCAGTCCTTACAGTTCTTTCCGGGTAAAAATGGCTCTCTTTATCACATGACCATTGGAACTGGCCTGCATCAGTTTGCTATTGAAAAGAACCCTGTCTGCCAGAATTGATCATCATATAATTTTTTAGTTGATGTGTGCAATGTTCTCCTGGTTTTACTCACTATTCAACATCAGTTCATGTAAGTCCAGGCCTCTCCAAAATCATCCTGCTGATCTTTTCTTATAGAACAATAATATTCCATAACATTCATATATCATAACTTACTTAGCCATTCTCCAACTGATGGATACCCATTCAATTTTTAGGTCCTTGCCACTACAAAAAGACTTGCTACAAACATTTTTGTGCATATAGGTCTTTTTTCCAATTTTTATGATCTTTTTGGGATACAGGCCCAATAGAGACATTGCTAGATCAAAGTTTCTTACTCTTTGGACATAGTTCCAAATTATAGCATCCCTTGTGTTAATCATTTATTCATGTATCTACACCATTGAATAGAATATCAAGTGAAGTTAGGATTATAATCCAAGTCTTCTTGGTAAATTTGAATAGCCTCAGATTTTATAGAAAATCCTATGAGAATCCAGATTATTTTATTTATAGCTTTTTACCTACATTCAAAGTAATTCATAATTGCTCTTCTCTCTGAATCAACTCAAATCAAATGAATATGAGAGTTTCAAGTTAATGCCAGAGATGAACCAGGCAAACTATGAGTTAAGAAGGGTATCAGATCATATGACACTTTTATTTTCTCCTTAACTTTACAATTCATTTATACTTTCTGGAAGATCAAAATGAAATGTTCAAGGGGAGCAGCATGAAAATGGTCTTCCAATTTGTTTTTTTTATCTCAAAGAAAAACTGGTTTAACTATGACTAAATTTACTAATAGCATAACCTCTTTATAGTTTTTTAAAATAGCTTTTTATTTTCAAAGTATATACTTGGTTAATTTTTTTATTATAGCTTTTTATTTACAAATATATGCAAAGGTAATTTTTCAACATTGACAGTTGCAAATCCTTTTGTTCCAACTTTTCCCCTTCTTCCCCCCACCCTTTCCCCCAGATGACAGGTTTACCAATACATGTTAAGTATGTTAAAGTTTAAGTTAAATAAAATATATGTATATATGTCCAAACAGTTATTTTGCTGTATAAAAAGAGTCAGACTTTGAAATAGTGTACAATTAGCCTGTGAAGGAAATAAAAAATGCAGGCAGACAAAAATAGAGGGATTGGGAATTCTATGTAGTGGTTCATAGTCATCTCCCAGAGTTCTTTCCCTGGGTATAGCTGGTTCAATTCATTACTGTTCTATTGTAATTGATTTGGTTCATCTCATTGTTGAAGTGGGCCACGTCCATCAGAATTGATCATCATATAGTATTATTGTTGAAGTAAATCGTGATCTTCTGGTCCTGCTCATTTCACTCAGCATCAGTTCATGTAAGTCTCTCCAGGCCTTTCTGAAATCATTTTGCTGGTCATTTCTTACAGAACAACAATATTCCATAACATTCATATACCACAATTTATTCAGCCATTATCAAATTGGTGGGCATCTATTCAGTTTCCAGTTTCTGGCCACTACAAAGAGGGCTGCCATGAACATTCTTGCACATACAGGTCCCTTTCCCTTTTTAAAAACCTCTTTGGGATATAAGCCCAATAGTAACACTGCTGGTTCAAAGAGTATGCACAGTTTGATAGCTTTTTGAACATAATTTCAGATTGCTCTACACAATGGCTGGATGTGTTCACAATTCCACCAACAATGTATCACTGTCCCAGTTTTCCCACATCCCCTCCAACATTCCACATTATCTTTCCCTATCATTTTAGCCAATCTGACAGATGTATAATGGTAATAGATGAAGTTTTTAATAATATAGTGAGAGATATTTAGTTGCTTTCTGCATAATTGGAGTGAGTGTGTTCATCAGTGAGATGAGAGGATCCTTGGAGACTTAGAGTAATAAAAACAATTAAAAATGTTGCATTTATGGAGTGTTTAATCATTTTTGAGATATTCTATATCTATTATTTCATTTAATCCTTACAATAATCATGTGAGATAATCATCTCAGGTACTATTATCTCTACCTTATTGCTGTGAATTGAGAAATCTACTACTTTTTGCAATCTGATTGACTAGGATGCATGTAAGCTTCCTAGCAATATTCATTGTCATCTATATTCCAGTTGTTTGAAAGCTTGATCTATTAAAACACACACACACACACACACACACACACACACACACACGCACGAACACACACCTTGCAGCTGTAGAACAGAATTATGCATCTTTTGAAACATCTGGTTTGTTACATGCTCTGCTCCATTGTGGCAAAATTGCTGTCTTCTTTTGATCATGGAAAATCAACTGATCACACATCTGTGTTCTTTTGATGTTCTCAAAAGCAGAGATAAAGACTTCAGACTTTTTAAACTCAAGATTCTTTTGTTTGTTATGATCATATAGAAACTGTCAATGCAGAAGTTTATCTCTTCTGACTAAATCATTTCAGAGAATAATCCAATATAGATCTTTTTTTTTTGGGGGGGGAAGATGATAAACACTCAAAAATATAGCAACCCTGATTGAAAGTCTTGGCAAAGGAAAACAAAAAGAAGTTTTGTGTGACTGCATGATGATGGGGATTTCAATCCTAGGATTATCAAATATTTTAAGATCCAAACTGCTGCATTGGGCAGCCTGTGTTTGAGCAAACACTCTCAGAAA
Organism: Antechinus flavipes; assembly: GCF_016432865.1. Lineage (NCBI taxonomy): Eukaryota > Metazoa > Chordata > Mammalia > Dasyuromorphia > Dasyuridae > Antechinus > Antechinus flavipes. The sequence continues at coordinate 66,401,645 of NC_067398.1, forward strand.
ATATAGTAATAAAATCAAAATGGCAGATCTCTTTGTATCACAGGATAGTTGTTTTTTTTTTTTTTTTTTGAGACTTGTCTGGCCTCTAAAAATTCATGTAAAGGTGATCTCTCTGCCTCAGTTTAAAGTATAGCATCATACAGTTTCTCATTTTCACTTCAGTGAGGATTATAGGTTCATAATATCATAAATCTAGAAATAGAAAGGAGCTATTCAAACCTTATTATTTTATCACATCAGAATATGAAGTAAAAGATAAGGGAAATGACTTCCTTAAGCTCACATAGTGTCAGAAACTAAATTTGAACCCAGGTCATATGAACTTGGAAATAAGTTATAGAAGAGATAAATTTTATGTTAGTTTGAATGGTACCACATATAACCTTCACTCTTAATTTTCTCTTTTCCTCTCTTCTTTACAAACCAATTCAATTCACTCTTTAAAGGTTATCTGTGTCTTCTTTTGTATTATTAATTGGAAACAGGTAGTGTGAAGATTAAAAGAGACTGAAGCAGACATTTGAGCCAATGGCACTTAAAGGGTCTATTGTCCCCTTTAATGAAGTGGACCTCACATCTTTCTCAAAATGCTACCTCGTTCCAGGACCCGATTTTTATAGGGCTAGATATCCAGTCATTCTGGAAAAGTTATACCAAATATAGGATAATTCTTCTGAATAAGCAATATTTAAGCAGGGTCACAAGTTGCATAAAAGTTAATCAAAGACAGGCTAAAATAAGCCCTCTCAAATATAATATAATTTAGAATTTCTAGATATTTGAATTCAGGGAAAAATCGGAATGAAGCAGCAAGGTGTGAGAGGGCAAATAAAATATTTGTTAGGAACATTTGAAATTTGGAATTCTAGTTCACTGAAAGCTGACAACAATGTCTCTCTCTTTCAAATCTTACTATATTAATTGATTATTTCATTTTGGTACTAATTTGTTGTTTATTTAAGTATCATATGAAAATATAGATATTCTGGTTGATTACAAATCTAAAGTGTTATATGGTTGTGAAAAATACTAAAGCAATCTTTTGAAATAGTATTTGGAGGAGCCCATAGAAAACTACAGTTAACATTGGAAGAGTTGTTACACATCCTTCATTCTCAAATAGGATCAATGACATCACAAGATTGATGTCTTGACATGAACAAAAATTGGATTTAAGTGAGGCATTGCTGCACAAAGTCATCAGCCTCATTCTCTTCTCCAAGTCCACTGGCAGGACAAAAGTCAAGATAGTTTCAAAACCCAAGATATTTCATAGGTCTCAATTTGTCTGAAGCCATACCTGTCAATGTCTAAGGACTTATTTATCATTTATTTTTTTTTTTTTATAATAAATTTTATTTTATTTAATAATAATTTCGCATTGACAGAATCCATGCCAGGATAATTTCTACACGACATTATCCCTTGCAATCACTTATGTTTCGTTTTTTCCCCCTCCCTCCCTCCTCCCCCCCCCCAGGATGGCAAGCAGTCCTATATATGCTAAACATGTTGCAGTATATCCTAGATACAATACATATTTGCAGAACCGAACAGTTCTCCCGCTGCACAGGGAGAATTGGATTCAGAAGGTAAAAATAACTCGGGAAGAAAATCAAAAATGCAAATAGTTCACATTCATTTCCCAGTATTCCTTCTTTGGGTGTAGCTGTTTCTGTCCATCATTTCTCCAATGAAACTCAGTTAAGTCTCTTTGTCAGGGAAATCCACTTCCATCAGAATACATCCTCATACAATATCGTTGTCGAAGTGTATAATGATCTCCTGGTTCTGCTCATCTCACTTAGCATCAGTCCATGTAGGTCTCTCCAAGCCTCTCTGTATTCATCCTGCTGGTCATTCCTTACAGAGCAATAATATTCCATAACATTCATATACCACAATTTACCCAGCCATTCTCCAATTGATGGGCATCCATTCATTTTCCAGTTTCTAGCCACTACAAACAGGGCTGCTACAAACATTTTGGCACATACAGGTCCCCTTCCCTTTTTCAGTATCTCTTTGGGGTATAAGCCCAATAGAAACACTGTTGGATCAAAGGGTATGCACAGTTTGATAACTTTTTGGGCATAATTCCAGATCGCTCTCCAGAATGGCTGGATTCGTTCACAACTCCACCAACAATGCATCAATGTCCCCGTTTTCCCGCATCCCCTCCAACATTCATCATTGTTTTTTCCTGTCATCTTAGCCAATCTGACAGGAGTGTAGTGATATCTCAGAGTTGTCTTAATTTGCATTTCTCTGATCAATAGTGATTTGGAACACTCTTTCATGTGAGTGGTAATAGTTTCAATTTCTTCATCTGAAAATTGTCTGTTCATATCCTTTGACCATTTATCAATTGGAGAATGGCTTGATTTTTTATAAATTTGAGTCAGTTCTCTATATATTTTGGAAATGAGGCCTTTATCAGAACCTTTAATTGTAAAGATGTTTTCCCAGTTAGTTACTTCCCTACTAATCTTGTTTGCATTCGTTCTGTTTGTACAAAGGCTTTTTAATTTGATATAATCAAAATTTTCTATTTTGTGATTGGTAATGGTCTCTAGTTCATCTTTGGTCACAAATTTCTTTCTCCTCCACAAGTCTGAGAGATAAACTATCCTATGTTCCTCTAATTTATTTATAATCTCGTTCTTTATGCCTAGGTCATGGACCCATTTTGAGCTTATCTTGGTATGTGGTGTTAAGTGTGGGTCCTTGCCTAATTTCTGCCATACTAATTTCCAGTTATCCAGCAGTTTTTATCAAATAATGAAATCTTATCCCAAAATTTAGAATCTTTGGGTTTGTCAAACACTAGATTGCTATAGTTGACTATTCTGTCTTGTGAACCTAACCTTTTCCACTGATCAACTAATCTATTTCTAAGCCAATACCAGATGGTTTTGGTGACTGCTGCTTTATAATATAATTTTAGATCAGGTACAGCTAGACCACCTTCATTTGATTTTTTTTTCATTAATTCCCTTGAGATTCTCGACTTTTTATTGTTCCATATGAATTTTGTTGTTATTTTTTCTAAATCATTAAAATATTTTCTTGGAAGTCTGATTGGTATAGCACTAAATAAATAGATTAGTTTAGGGAGTATTGTCATCTTTATTATATTTGCTCGGCCTATCCAAGAGCACTTAATATTTTTCCAATTATTTAAGTCTGACTTTATTTGTGTGAAAACTTTTTTGTAATTTTGCTCATATAATTCCTGACTTTCCTTTGGTAGGTAGATTCCCAAATATTTTATGCTATCAACAGTTATTTTGAATGGAATTTCTCTTTGTATCTCTTGCTCTTGGATTTTGTTGGTGGTGTATAAGAATGCTGAGGATTTATGGGGATTTATTTTGTATCCTGCTACTTTGCTAAAATTATGAATTATTTCTAATAGCTTTTTAGTAGAATCTCTGGGGTTTTCTAGGTATACCATCATATCATCTGCAAAGAGTGATAGTTTGGTTTCCTCATTGCCTACTCTAATTCCTTTAATCTCTTTCTCGACTCTTATTGCAGAGGCCAGTGTTTCTAATACAATATTGAATAATAATGGTGATAGTGGGCAACCTTGCTTCACTCCAGATCTTACCGGGAAAGGTTCCAGTTTTTCCCCATTGCATATGATGCTTACTGAAGGTTTAAAATATATGCTCCTAACTATTTTAAGGAAAAGTCCTTTTATTCCTATGCTCTCAAGTGTTTTTATTAGGAATGGCTGTTGGATTTTATCAAATGCTTTTTCTGCATCTATTGAAATGATCATATGGTTTTTGTTTGGTTGGTTGTTGATATAGTCAATTATGTTAATAGTTTTCCTAATATTGAACCAGCCCTGCATTCCTGGTATAAATCCTACTTGGTCATAGTGTATTATCCTGGGGATGATTTTTTGTAATCTTTTTGCTAATATTTTATTTAAGATTTTAGCATCAATATTCATTAGGGAGATTGGTCTATAATTTTCTTTCTCTGTTTTCAGCCTACCTGGTTTAGGTATCAGTACCATATCTGTGTCATAAAAGGAGTTTGGTAGGACTCCTTCAATCCCTACTTCTTCAAATAGTTTATTTAGCATTGGAGTTAATTGATCTTTAAATGTTTGATAGAATTCAGATGTAAATCCATCTGGTCCTGGGGTTTTTTTCTTAGGGAGTTGATTGATAGTTTGTTCTATTTCTTTTTCTGAGATAGGAGTGTTTAGGATATTTACTTCTTCCTCTGTTAGTTTAGGTAAGCTATATTTTTGGAGGTATTCTTCTATTTCATTTAAGTTGTCGAATTTATTGGCGTAAAGTTGGGCAAAGTAACTCCTAATTATTGCTCTAATTTCCTCTTCGTTAGTGGTGAGTTCTCCCTTTTCATTTTTAAGACTAACAATTTGATTTTCCTCTTTCCTTTTTTTAATCAGATTTACTAAGGGTTTGTCTATTTTGTTGGTTTTTTCATAGAACCAACTCTTAGTTTTATTAATCAATTCAATAGTTTTTTTACTTTCAATTTTATTGATCTCTCCTTTTATTTTTTGAATTTCAAGATTAGTGTTTGATTGGGGGTTTTTAATTTGTTCCTTTTCTAGCATTTTTAGTTGCAAGCCCAATTCATTGACCTTCTCTTTCTCTATTTTATACAAATAGGCCTCTAGAGATATGAGATTTCCCCTTATTACCGCTTTGGCTGCATCCCATACATTTTGGTATGATGTCTCATTATTATCATTTTCTTGGATGAAGTTATTAATTATGTCTATAATTTGCTGTTTCACCCAATCATTCTTTAGTATGAGATTATTTAGTTTCCAATTATTTTTTGGTCTACTTTCCTGTGGCTTTTTATTGAATGTAATTTTCAATGCATCATGGTCTGAAAAGGATGCATTCACTATTTCTGCCTTACTGCATTTGAGTTTGAGGTTTTTATGTCCTAATATATGATCAATTTTTGTATAAGTTCCATGAACTGCTGAAAAGAAGGTGTACTCCTTTCTGTCCCCATTACATTTTCTCCAGAGATCTATCATATCTAATTTTTCTAGTATTCTATTTATCTCTTTGACTTCTTTCTTATTTATTTTGTGGTTTGATTTATCTAATTCTGAGAGTGCAAGGTTGAGATCTCCCACTATTATAGTTTTACTGTCTATTTCTTCTTGCAGCTCTCTTAATTTCTCTTTTAGGAATTTAGATGCTACACTACTTGGTGCATATATATTTAATATAGATACTTCTTCATTATTCATTCTACCCTTTAGCAAGATATAGTGCCCTTCCTTATCTCTTTTGATTAGATCAATTTTTGCTTTAGCTTGATCTGAGATCAGGATGGCTACCCCTGCTTTTTTGGCTTCACCTGAAGCATAGTAGATTTTGCTCCAACCTTTTACCTTTAACCTGCATGTATCACCCCGCTTCAGGTGTGTTTCCTGTATACAACATATTGTAGGATTCTGGCTTTTAATCCATTCTGCTAACCGCTTCCTCTTTATAGAGGAGTTTACCCCGTTCACATTTATGGTTAAAATGACCAATTCTGTATTACTTGCCATCTTGTTAACCCCGGTTTATGCTTTTCTCCCTTCTTACTCCCTTACCCCCTCCCTTACCCCCCTTCCCAGTATTAAGCTTGTGAGCTCCCCTTGCTTCTCACAGCCCTCCCTTTTTCAGTATCCCTCCCCCCCCTTAGAGTTCCCCCCCCCCCCAACTTACCCCTTTCCCTCCCAGTTACCGTATTCCCTTCCACTTAGCTTATTCCTTCCTTTTTCACTTTTTCCTTCTCACTTTTCAATGAGGTGGGAGAAGTTTCACCATAGATTGAATATGTCTAAAATTCTTCTCTTACTGCCAATTCTGAAAGCAGTAAAATACTCACTATTTTCATTCCTCTCCATTCTTTCTCTCAGATTTACTAGGTTTTCTTTGCCTCTTCATGAAATGTAGTACCCCCACTTTCCCTTTTTTCTAGTACAATGTCCTTTCCACAACTAGTTTCTAGAACAAGGTATACATGTATTCTTTATACATCTTTACAGCCGAAATATAGTTCCCAAGATTAATCTTTACCTTTTTAGATTTCTCTTGAGTTCTGTGCTTGTAGATCAAATTTTTTGTTAAGTTCTGGCTTTTTCATCAGAAATAGATGAAATTCGCTTATTTCGTTGAATGTCCATCTTCTTCCCTGGAAAAAGATGCTCAATCTCGCTGGGTAAGTTATTTTTGGTTGCATACCAAGTTCCTTAGCCTTTCGGAATATCATATTCCAGGCCCTTCGATCCTTTAATGTGGATGCTGCCAGATCCTGGGTGATCCTTATTGTGGCTCCTTGATACTTGAATTGGGTTTTTCTAGCCGCTTGCAGTATTTTTTCCTTTGCCTGAGGGTTCTGGCATTTGGCCACTATATTCCTTGGTGTTTTGATTTTAGGATCCCTTTCAGTAGGGGATCGATGAATTCTTTCAATGTCTATTTTACCTTCTGTTTCTATGACTTCTGGGCAGTTCTCTTTGATAATTTCCTGGAAGATAGTGTTCAGGCTTTTTTTTTCATCATACTTTTCTGGAAGTCCGATGATTCTCAGGTTGTCTCTCCTGGATCTGTTTTCCAGGTCTGTTGTCTTCCCCAGAAGGTATTTCACATCCTTTTCCATTGTTTGATTTTTTTGGATTTGCTTGACTGATTCTTCTTGTCTCCTCGAGTCATTCAATTCCAATTGTTCGACCCTGATTTTCAGTGAGGTATTTTCTTCACTCACTTTTTTAAGATCTTTTTCTAATTGTCCAATTGAGTTCTTTTGTTCTGTGGAATTTTTTTCCATTTCGCCAATTTTGTTTTTTAGAGAGCTGTTTTCTGTTTCCAGTTCACTAATCCTATTTTTCAAGGATTTGGTTTCTTTATCCACTCTCTCTTTAACTGACTTCTCCAGGCTCTTTTGCCAAGCCTCCCTCTCCTTTTTCAGAGCCTCCCTCTCCTTTTCCCATTTTTCTTCTAGCTCCCTTGTGAGAGCCTTTTTAATTTCCTCCATGAGATTCATCTGTGCTGAGGGACATAAGGTCTCTTCCTTCGGGGATTCACCTGGGGACTGTTTGTTTTTAGTCTCCTCAGGGTTTGGAGTCTGCTCTTTATCTGTATAAAAGCTGTCCAGGGTTAAATTCTTTTTCAGTTTCTTGCTCATTCTGTCTATTTATCAAAGACAAACTATCAAAGAAACAGAATGAAAAAAAACCCCTTGAATGGAGGCTGCTTTCTTTGGGGGAGGGGCAGGGTATTCGTGAGGCACAAGTCCTACTGTGCTATGGCGCCTGCGCACTGAGATCCGAGCGCTCTGAGATCCGAGCGGGCTAAGACACTGTGGGGGAGGGGTGGCCAGGTCCCGAGAAACTCCAGCTGTTTGGGGTTTTATTCTTCACCCCCGGTGTTTTTAGCTTCTCTGCTGGGCTGCTGACTTGCTCCTATAGCAAAGCTCTCACCGCAGAGACGGCTGCGATCGCGCCCTGCCCCCACTCTGCTCCACCCGGTTCTGAGCTGCTATCTGTGCTCTGGTTGCCGCTGCTGCCCGCAGACTGCTTCCAAATACCGTCCCCGCCCTCGCGCAAAAACAGACCTTTCTTGACGAGTCTCAAGGATGGTTTCTCTTGGTAAGTAATTGTATGGTTTTTTTTCAGTCGAGCATTAATTCAGAGGCATGAAATGAAATGAATAGTGAGAGAAAAACACGGAGATTACACAGAAGTGTATTTCCTCTCCGCCATCTTGGCCGGAAGTCCCTTATTTATCATTTAGAAGACATCTTAAACTTATTTCTGATTCTTACCAGAGGGCAGAACTAGGAACAATGGGTAAAGGGTAAAAGGTAGAAAAAATAAAGATTAGAAAAGAAAAATTTTAATGCTTATAATTAACAGTGGACTAACTAAAGACTAATAAAAACATTTTTACTATATTTAGACAATTTTGAAATTGTAGAAAATATTTCTTTATTGGGTAAAGGATTACACTCAATGATGTCTGAAGTTTCTTCTCATAAAAAGTTATAATTCTTATGAGAAACTGAGAGATTCTCAGACCTGTGGAAGAGGAAGGAATTTATGACCAAAGAAGAACTAGAGATCACTATTGACTACAAAATACAAAATTTTGATTATATCAAATTGAAAAGTTTTTGTACAAACAAAACTAATGAAGACAAGATTAGAAGGGAAGCAATAAACTGGGAAAATATTTTTACAGCCAAAGGTTCTGATAAAGGACTTATTTCTAAAATATATAGAGAATTGACTCTAATTTATAAGAAATCAAGGCATTCTCCAATTGATAAATGATCAAAGGATATGAACAGACAATTCTCAGATGAAGAAATTGAAACTATTTCTAGGCATATGAAAAAATGCTCCAAGTCATTATTAATCAGAGAAATGCAAATTAAGATAACTCTGAGATACTACTACCCACCTGTCAGACTGGCTAGAATGATAGGAAAAGATAATGCAGAATGTTGGAGGGGATGTGGGAAAACAGGGACACTAATACATTGTTGGTGGAATTGTGAATACATCCAACCATTCTGGAGAGCAATTTGGAACTATGCTCAAAAAGCTATCAAACTGTGCATACCTTTTAATCCAACAGTGTTACTACTGGGCTTATATCCCAAAGAGATCACAAAGAAGGGAAAGAGACCTGTGTGTGCACGAATGTTTGTGGCAGCCCTCTTTGTAGTGGCCAGAAACTGGAAACTGAGTAGATGCCCATCAATTGGAGAATGGATGAATAAATTGTAGTATATGAATATTATGGAATATTATTTTTCGGTAAGAAATAACCAACAGGATGATTTCAGAAAGACCCGGAGAGACTTACACAAACTGATGCTGAGTGAAATGAGCAGGACCAGGAAATCCTTATATACTTCAACAACAATCCTATATGATGATCAATTCTGATGGACCTGGCCATCTTCAGCTATGAGATGAACCAAACTAGTTCCAATGAAGCAGTAATGAACTGAACCAGTTACACCTAGGGAAAGAACTGGAGATGACTAAGAACCATTACCTTGAATTCCCAATCCCTATATTTTTTGCCTGTCTGCATTTTGGATTTCCTTCACAGGCTAATTGTATAGTATTTCAGAGTCCAATTCTTTTTGTACAGCAAAATAACAGTTTGGTCATGTATACTTATTGTGTATTTATTTATATTTTAATATATTTAACATCTACTGGTCATCCTGCCATCTAGGGGAGGGGGTGGGGGGAAGAAGGGGAAAAATTGGAACAAAAGGTTTGGCAATTGTCAATGCTGTAAAATTATCCATGCATATAACTTGTAAATAAAAAGCTATTTTAAAAAGAGAGAGAGAAATTGAGAGATCAAGTAGATTTAATGATTAAGGCATTTGGATTTGAAAGTCCTCATAGAAGTTAAATTATCATGGGGTCATGGAGGGAAGGGACATTGCTTCATGCACAAATCCTGAAGTTACTAAAAGCTATAAAGTCCTTTGTATCAAAATTAGCCAGGCAAGTTAGTAGCACTCTTCTCCTCTTAATTTATGAGAGCTACAAAAGTCATTCATCTAATTCTCATGGGCTTTGCAAGTATCACATATATCCTCACAAAGCTCATAATATTCACTGAGTCATAAATATTGTGCTGATATAAACTGCATGTAATTTTGGCATATCTATCTGTGCCAACTGAATTTCAGTCCATATCAGCACTAAATTTATAGTCTCTTGAAAGTTACAAGCTGATAAAGCTTTGTGTTTGTCATTGAGGTTTAGTGAGTCTTGTATTTCATTATTCTTTTGATCAGAGGAGCTATTAAAAGATTATTTGAAGTAATTTAAAAACAGAAGACATAGAAGTGACAAGATCAGCTTAGTATTCATGCTGATTTATCTGTTTATTTAATTGACAGCAGTAGGATAGAGCATTATATTTTTCCCCTCATTCTCTCTCTTTTTTTGCACTATGATTTAATTAAGGCAGCTAAGTCCCAGAGCTGAAACTTTCTGCCCTTCTACAAATTGGTAGTTTCTCTGTAACTTAATGATTTCAGAGAGTTGACTGGGACACTGAGAAAGTAAGTGACATGCTAATGATAATAAAATTATTATATGTTAAAGGCAAGATTTAACAACAGTGTTCCCAAATCCAAGGTCAGATTTTTTTTTTAAATGAACTATTCTTCTTCTCTACAGGACTTTTGAACCTAATGAACGAAATTTTTGAGGCTTAGGATCCAAGATTACTTATATAAAATCAAATTCAACACGGCCCGCTCAAAGAGATATGAATACTTAAAAGAATTCATCCAATAATCTTTGCTGACAGAAAAAAGAAAGATAAATCGATAAAAGCAAATGTCTGTTGTCTGCATTGTGAATTTATCTGGATGACCAATTCATCAAATCAGTTTATCTGTATCTATATATATGTATGTGTGATGATCACAGAAGCACATAGGTATTTAACTGTACAAACACATATGAATAAATATATAGTATATTTATAAATAATATAGTATGCATATGTGCCTGTATTTACATAGGCATAAACATACAAATATGTCTTTTTATAGATAGGTTTATCTAGAGAGAGATAAATTTGTGTAGGTAAATATAATTGTATATAGATCATTCTACATATTTTTATGTAAACATCTCAATATTTGAGAGAGACAGAAATAGAGACACACAGACAGAGAGAGATAGAGTGTAGAGAATGACAGACACACACACACACACACACACACAGAACCAGGAACAAAGGCACACAGAGAGGGAGAGCATTAGGATACCTGAATATAGGAAATGAACCTGCATCAGAACTGAATGAGAAGATAGTATGCTGCACTATACTTGGAAAATTAGGGAGTGTTTTGTTCTTGTTGTTATTATTGTTATTGCAGTTTTTGTTTTTTCCAAACTAATTATTAAGCATAATCCATTCAATTTAGTAAAGCTCTTTGGTTGTAGATTTTTTTGTTTGCTTGTTTGTTTGTTTTAATTTAAGCATTTATTAAAAGAACACAGATATGTAAAAATAAAAAAGAAAACATTTCAATTTTGTTGCATATGCTTACTGACTTTTGCCTTAAACCAAGGGGGGTTTTCAAGAATGAGACTTCTGCTCTTGTTAGATCTCTACCTACTGGTTTGTTTTAAAGAAAAGTTTCATGTAGGTACAAGACAGATTAGAGATATCTTCCAATATCATGAAACAGTGATCCTGATTGTTATCCTCTCCTGAATTTTGTGCCTGGTACTCATCACCTCAAGAATGTCCTCCACTTTTATCACCGTTTATGTATATAGCTGTATATCCCAGGTAGCCATTAAGATCTAGCTCAGGATCCAGAAAAGCCCACTCCCAATGTTCAGTGATATCTGAAATCCCATGTAAGTAACAGACAATACAAAATAAATCAGGATTTAGATATGCATTTTCTTATATCTACCATAAAAGTCAATTTATGCAAGTTGGCCTTGTTTCCCTAAAATTGATAATAAGCTTCTTTTTTTTATTTTCAAAACATATGCATGGATAATTTTTCAACACTAATCTTTATGAAACCTTGTGTTCCAACTTCCCCCTCTATTTCCCCCATCCCCTTCCCTAGATGGCAAGTAATTGAATATATATTAAATAATGTAAGAATATGTAGAGGGCTGGAATTATGTACCGAGATCGGGACTGACGAGCACTTGAGGCTAACTTCTGATTGGACAGTACTCTATGGACATATGCTTGGAAAATGGTCCTTTTCACTAACTATACTGGCTCAATGATTGGTGTATAGAGGATTGCAGGAGGGACGAGGGGACGGAGTAAAGTTAGGCAGGGACACACACTCCCAGCAGTAGACAAGGGAAGGTGGTCACAGAGATTCTGCTTTCATCCTGTTCAATCCTGAGTCTGGGGACCAAGAATGAAGATTGAAGACTTTTGCTTAGCCTGACTCTGGCTGATTCTGGGGTATACTGGGTGTGAGCGTGATCATTACATTTGATGCCCAAGCATGGGAACCGAGCACCCTAACTTCACTGAAGAAGTCCAGCCCCAGTCCCAGCTCCAACTCCAACCCCACCCCAAAAGAGATCTGCAGGAAGCATTCTCAGACTGATAAAGAGACAGGGCTTATTTATTACTTAGGAGCAGATTGATGGATTCCTAGATACATTAGAATGTATGTCCCTTTGGTTCTTTGAGGAAGAAGATATAAGCCCAGATAATTGGAAACTTGTAGATCAACTCTACGAATATTATAATGACAATGGTTCCGAGTCACTTACCAAAGAAACACTGTATATACATACAGCATAATACAATTGGCCTTAAAAAATCCTGCTAGTTATAAAAAAAAAAGGAAAATTCTAAAAATGGCCTGATGAGGAAGTGTGAGGAAAATGAAGAGGACAAAGGAGTGATTAACAGTGGTATCACCAGAAGGCATGGGGAGTTAAGTGAGGATGAAGGACATGGTGAAGGGCATAGTGATTCTCGCTCTCACAGAGCAGCTTCAACACCACCTATACCAGAAATGGTTCTTGACATGCCTCCATTAACTTCACCTTCCGGGATGGAGGGGGAAGGAGGAGTAGGAGGAGCTGTGACATCGCCAGCACCTCCCCCCAAAAAATCACCCCCACCTATGACTAGATTGCAAAAGGCAGTAACTAAAGCCAGGGAAGAAGGCCAGAATTTAAGTGATTTGCACATTGAGATGTACCCAGTGATTCAAGAGTTTGACTCTTCAGGTCAAGAAAGTAGAAGATACGCTCCTTTGATATAGAAATCCTCAAAGACCTGAAAAAGGCTTGCACTCTTTATGGGGCTACATCAGCTTTATGTTAAGATGTTACTACAGAATTTGGCTTATGAAGTCTTAACCCCTAGGGACTGGAAATCTATAGCAAGGACATGCTTAGAACCAGGACAAAACTTGTTGTGGCTTTCTGAATATAGTGAGCTCTGTAGGATACAAGCCCAACAAAATAGTCAAAATGGACTTAATTCCCCCAATCACCTGTGACCAACTAACAGGTGTAGGTTCTTATGCAGAAATTTCAGTACAGATTAATTACCCCTTAGCAGCTTATGGGCAAATTGCTGCTGCTGCTATCAAAGCATGGACTTCGCTTCCCAATCAGAACAACAAGGGAGAAGCCTTCACAAAAATAACACAAGGGGCAAATGAACCCTTTGCTGACTTTGTGGGACGCTTGCAGACAGCTATCACAAGAGCTAATGGTGAAAATGCAATAACAGACATTATGATAAGTCAACTTGATAAAGAAAATGCTAATGAGGTTTGTAGAAGAATTATACTAGGACTACACAAGGATGCTCCTTTAGAGGAGATCATAAGACGCTGTGCCACAGTGGGCACAAATGTCTTTTATAGCCAGGCTATGATGCAGGCTTCCCAAAATCCAGACATGGGGACACATGGTCCCTTTCAGCAAGGGACTTCCAGAGAGACTCGTCAATGCTTTCAATGTGGTAAAATAGGACATCTGAAAGCTCAATGTTGGTATAGAGACAGAGTGAGAAAACAGGGAGGGAGAACAAGACCCAATACCCCATGTCCAAAATGCAACAGAGGCTTTCATTGGGCCTCAGAATGTAGACTGATTCAGGGAAACGGAATGAGGGCACAGCCCCAGGGGCCAAGACAAAAAACACTTGGGACATGATGGCAGCCAATGGTACACCCAGAGAGTGCCTAGAAGTCCAGTAACTAGACATGACCAATCAGCCAGGAAGCCATATGATGGGAGAAGGGGATTACACAGTCAACCAGCCAGAAAGCAATCTGATGGGAGAAAGAGATTATACAATCAGTCAGCAAGGAAGCAACCTGATGGAAGAAAGGGATTACAATTGGGGAGAATAAAGTTATATGCTGCTGGGACAACTGAGATACCCCCTGGAGAGGTGAAATCTGTTTCTCTCCAGCCTAAGGATCCCTTGCCTCCAGGCACAATAGGATTGACCATTTCACCTCCTGAGAATATGGACATAACAGTGTCCATCCATACACTGATGTGGGAAACTGGGGAATGTGTAGATAATATCCCAGTCACTAATACAGGTAGACAATGTGTGATTTATCAACCAGGAGAAGTAGAAGCATAAGGTTTATTGATACAGTCTCCTAATAAGCGATCTGGTGATAGTTGACCAGATTCTGACTCCAAGCAAAAACATCCAGGAATATACTGGACAGCAGCTATGACGGCTGACCTACCTATGCTCACTATCTATATAAATGGCATACAATTAGAAGGATTGGTAGATACAGGTGCAGCTCATACAGTCATTAGAGGTGCCAACTGGCCCAGTCACTGGCCAAAGATTAAGGCAGACACCTACATGTCTGGCATAGGGGGATCAATAGCAGCTGAAGTTAGTGCTACTCCTTTGAGATGGATATTTGAAGGTGAAACAGGAGTTTTTACTCCCTTTATAGTTGAAAAAATCCCCCTCAATCTATGGGAAAGAGACATTTTACAACAATTAGGATTAAAAATGAGTACCTTGTTTTTTTAGGCAGAGCTTCTGTTGAACCAACACTTTCACTTGTTCCTATCCAGTGGAAAACTAATACACCAGTGTGGATAGAACAGTGGCCCTTAGCTAGCAATAAAATTCAGGCCTTATTAGATATACTACAGGAGCAACTTGACCAAGGACACTTACAACTTTCTCTAAGTCCTTGGAATTCCCCAGTATTTGTTGTAAGAAAGAAATCTGGAAAATGGAAGATGTTGACTGATTTAGGAAAGATAAATGAAAAGATGGAAACTATGGGAACTCTTCAGCCTGGACTTCCATCTCCTATTCAATTGCCTAGAGAATGTCCTTTTTGGGTCATAGATATTAAAGATTGTTTCTATTCTATCCCTCTGGATAAGGAGGATATGAAAAGATTTGTCTTTTCAGTGCCTACCGTTAACTTAGCTGAGCCTTATAAAAGATATGAATGGACAGTTTTGCCACAGGGAATGAAAAACAGCCCTACTATGTGAATGTTGCTGCTGCTCTTACTCCAGTAAGAAAAGCATTTCCAAAAGTTATGTTACTACATTAGATGAATGATATATTAGGATGTGCACCTGAGGAACAAATGTTAGAAGCATGTCTACAAAAGACCATGGAAACACTAAGATACTACAAATTGCACATAGCTCCAGAAAAAATTCAAAGACATGGTCCTTTTCAATATTTAGGATATGAAGTATATCCTAAGGTGCTTACAGTATAAAAACTTTCCTTAAGAACAGAGAAGCTAAGTACCTTAAATGACTTTCAGAAATCGATAGGAGATATCCAATGGATGTGTCCAGTGTTAGGCTTGACTATCTATCAATTAAAATCATTATATGACATTTTAAGGGGAGACAGTGCTTTAAACTCACCATGCCAGCTTACAAAAGAAGCTCAAGAATCTTTGAGAGAAGTTGAACTGGCTTTATCTAATGTGGTTGAAAGGGTCACTCAAAAACCTTTGGAAATATTGGGTTTTGCTACACCCATAGCAATCCTTCATCAAGGAGATAGTGTGATAGAGTGGGTGAACCTCCCGGCACAACCAGAGTAAAGTTTTACTCCTTACCCAGTGTTTGTGGCTAGAATTTTATTAAAGGCCATTAGGCAAGCAGTACAATTATCTGGGATAAGACCTGACAAGATATAAACCTTTTATACTAATGCACAAATTAATGTATGCTGTGAAACCATCCCATAGTGGCAAATTTTATTGGCCATGGCTCCAAATTTTGGACATGGGTCTTCATTAAAGATAACTAGACTATTACATAATTGGCAATGGATTTTTGAAGAAAAGGTTTCTAAAGTTTCTCTTAAAGAGCAACTATCTTTATAGATACATACAAACATAATATTTGTGCTGTGACTTAACTATAAAGTGAGTAGTCAAAACTCCTTTTCAGTCCACTTAGCAGAATGAATTGTATGCAATCATTCTAGCTCTTACTATCCAGGAGATGTAAATATAATATCTGATTCAGCCTATTCAGTAGGTGTGGTACAAAGAATTGCCACAGCGCAATTCAAATTTGTAACCTCTAATATATATTTAATAACATAATATTATAATATATAATATAATAATATATTCAAGGAACTTCAAGAGCAAGTGAGAAAGCATCCAGGTAAGATTTATATTTTGCATGTCCACTCTCATAGTGGACTTCTAGGTCCAATTTTTGATGGTAATTCAAAACCAGATAGCCTTCTAACTATGCTGACCAATACTCCTTTATTTCAAGAAGCTCAAGAATCTCATTTTAAATATCATCAGGTTGCTCGAGCTTTATATTTGCAATTTGGAATAACAAGAAAGGAAGCAAGGAGCATAGTAAAAGCCTGTACAGCTTTCCATGGTCCTACACTGCCTCCAGGGAAAACCCTCGTGGTTTGAGACACAATGAAATCTGGCAAATGGATGTGACCCATTATAAATCTTTTGGTCGTCTGTTTTTATCCATGTTGTAGTAGACACTTTTTTCAGGCTTTACTTTTGCAATACCAGCAGCAAAAGAGACAGCCCAAGTGGTCGCTGAATTCCTCATTCAAGCATTCGCAATTATGGGTGTGCCACAAGGACCTGCAAATACTTCTAAACATTTTGCACACTTCTGTGCACATTATCAGATTTTACACACCACTGGTATACACTTTAATCCTCAAGGACAAGCAATAGTAGAGAGGAGAAAGAGACATTAAGACACTCCTCCAAAAACAAAAGAAAGGGGAAGCCACAGGTAACCCTAGAGAACTTCTAAATCTAGCTCTTTAAACTATTAATTTCTTGATTTTTGACAAAGATGCACTGACTCCAGCAGACAGGTTTTATAACTCACCGGAAGGGCAGTGTCCAGTGTGAGCAGCTCCACTATCTTTAGATAATTGCCAGGTGATTTGGAGATACCCAGAAAGTGGTAAATGGAAGGGACCAGACAGGTTAACTGCTTGGGAGAGAGGGTTTGCTTTTTTTCTCCACAGGTGGAGAAGGAATCAAATGGGTACTAACAAGCCGTATTTGCCTTGTCCATCAGAGGAAGCCAGAGCAGACCCTTGAAACAAAGGAGAAGACCTAAGAAACCTCGCATGGTTCCATTGCTGACTGTGCCCACCATTGAAAGAGCATGGCAGTTATGGTGTTTGATTCATGGACATGAAAAATTGTTGGACCTCAAAACCCTCAAGAATCATTGGATTTTCTGAGTCATGATAAGATTGTTGTAGGACTTCAAAACCCTCAGAAATCATTGGATTCTCTGAGAAAGGATAAGATTGTTTTCTCTCTCTCTCTCTCTCTCTCTCTCTCTCTCTCTCTCTCTCTCTCTCTCTCTCTCTCTCTTTCTCTCTCTCTCTTTAAATTTAATAATAACTTTATATTGACAGAATCCATGCCAGAGTAATTTTTTTTTACAACATTATCCCTTGCACTCGCTTCTGTTCCGATTTTCCCCCTCCCTCCCTTCAACCCCTCCCCTAGATGGCAAGCAGTCCTATATATGTTAGATATGTTGCAGTATATCCTAGATACAATATATGTTTGCAGAACTGAACAGTTCTATTGTTGCACAGGGAGAATTGGATTCAGAAGGTAAAAATGACCCGGGAAGAAAAACAAAAATGCAGATAGTTCACATTCGTTTCCCAGTGTTCCTTCTTTGGGTATAGCTGTTTCTGTCCATCATTTATCAATTGAAACTCAGGTCTCTTTGTCATAGAAATCAACTTCCATTAGAATACATCCTCATACAATATCACTGTCGAAGTGTATAATAATCTCCTGGTTTTGCTCATTTCACTTAGCATCAGTTCATGTAAGTCTCTCCAAGCCTCTCTGTATTCATCCTGCTGGTCATTTCTTACAGAACAATAATATTCCATAACATTCATATACCACAATTTACCCAGCCATTCTCCAATTGATGGGCATCCATTCAATTTCCAGCTTCTAGCCACTACAAACAGGGCTGCCACAAACATTTTGGCACATACAGGTCCCTTTCCCTTCTTTAGTATCTCTTTGGGGTATAAGCCCAGTAGTAGCACTGCTGGATCAAAGGGTATGCACAGTTTGATAACTTTTGGGGCATAATTCCAGATTGCTCTCCAGAATGGTTGGATTCATTCACAACTCCACCAACAATGCATCAGTGTCCCTGTTTTCCTGTATCCCCTCCAACATTCATCATTATTTTTTCCTGTCATTTTAGCCAATCTGACAGGTGTGTAGTGGTATCTCAGAGTTGTAGTAATTTGCATATCTCTGAGGAGTCACTCACTTCCAATGCTGGGTGGGTATAGCCAGATCCTGTTAGATTCTGGTGTTTTTTGGAGTACACTCTACCTTTGGGCTTTTTCTAACTTCTCTACTGATGTACTGCTTTGCAACCAAGCAGAGCAGCCAACCTGTAGTACAGTCCTCCCTGTGAAATCTTCACCTGACCTCATCCACTCAGTATGCTAGTCTCTGATTCTGCCTCCCTGCCTGTAAGGAGTTCAAATGTTGGAGTTTGTTCTCAGAGGACAGCCGGTTTAGAGGCTTAGAGCCCTTCGGATGTCTCCAAATCCAAAGGTTCTGTCCTTCAGCCTCTGCCTCTGCCTTCTTCTGCCTCCAACAGAGATGGAAGATCTCTCTTATCTCCTTCTGGGGAGCCCAGCCACACTTTTGCCGCGGAGAGAGGGCTTCTGGCGTAGCTCCACTGAAGTCCGTCAAAAGTGTTCTCTGCAGCAGAGTCGTTTCTCTCGAGTCTAGCGCGATCAGCCAGCCAAGAGGAAAAAATGTATTCTGCCATAGATCCTTCATCGCTGGCTTTTTATCTGCCTCTTCTGAGAGAATGGGATTATGGGTTTTCTCCCATAGTGCTCTCTGGCCCAATGACTTTAAGGGAGGTGTGAACTCTCTTGAAGTTAGAAAGTGTACTTTGTGAAGCTAGCATACTTGTGGAGTCCAATGAGTAAAGGTGGGAACACAAGCCTTGTCTTGATTAGTTCTACTTAGTACCTTGTTTCAGGTTCTGGCCAAAACAACTTCTTGTAAGATTAGATCAACTCTAATTACTTAGCAGTTAGTAAGGATTCCAACACCTGCCTGTGATGGCCTCCTCCTGATCAGGACAAACCTTTTCTGGTGACCTTCCAGATTATCTTCAGCTGGTAATTTTTTTGTACTCTCAATATTCACAGATTTTATCAGTCAAGCACTATTTCTGAAGCTTAATTTGGTAATTAATAGTGAGGGTAGAAGAGGAGCTTAGAATGAAGTATGTGTCTTCTCAGCCATCTTGGCTCTGACCTCCCCTTCCTCCCTCCCCTCCCCCCGCCCCAGCTTTTGTTTTTTGGTTTTTGATTTTTTTTTTTTAAGCAAGTAAGCATCTAGAGAGATAAAACTTTCCCTAAGAATTGTTTTACCTGCATCCTAAAAATTTTGGTATATTGTCTTATTATTGTCATTTTCTTAGATAAAATTATTACATCTATATTTTGTTGTTTCACCCACTCATTTTTTTAGGATTAGATTATTTAGTTTCCAATTAATTTTTGATCTATTTTCACCTGGCTTTTTTGAATGTAATTTTGATTTCATTATGATCTGAAAAAAAATGTATTTACTGCTTCTGCCCTTCTGCATTTAATTTTGAGATTTTTATGCCTTAATACATTGTCAATTTATTTTTAGGTTTCATGTACTGCCATGAAAAAAAGTATATTCTTTCTGTCTCTATTCAATTTTCTCCAAAAATCTATCATACCTACCTTTTCTAGAATCGTATTTACCAACTTATTTATTTTGTGCCTCCATTTATCCAGTTCTAAGAGAGCAAGATTGAAATATTCCACTAAAATAGTTTTGCTAATTCTTCTTGCTGCTCTCTTAACTTCTCCTCTAGGAATTTGGATGCTATATCAATTGGTGCATATGTTTCTATGTTTAGTATTGATATTACTTCATTGTTTATGTACCTTTATGTACAATGTTGTTTCCTTTCCTTATCTCTTTTAATTAAATCTATTTTTGCTTTTGTTAGATCTTAGATCAGGATTGCTACTCCTATTTTTTTTTCTTCAGCTGCAGCATAATAGATTGTGTTCAAGCGAATGTATCACACTACTTTAAATATGTTTCTTATAAAGAACATTATATAGGATAGTTTTTTAATCCAGTCTACCTGCTTTTGTTTTATGGGAAACTTCATCCCATTCATATTTGCAGTGAAAATAACTAACTCTGTGTTTCCCAAAATCTCGTTTTCACCAAGTTATACTTTTCCTTTACCCTCTGTCCCTCTTTCCCAGTGTTTTGCTTCTCACTACCCCCTCCCTCACATAGCTCTCTCTTTTTGCAGTCCCTCCCTTTTTCTTATTATCCTTTCACTTTAGTTCTCTTTTCTATTAGCCTCTTCACTTCCTTTCCTCCTTCCCCTCCTACTCCCTTATGGGGTGAAACAAGCTTTTCTGTGAAGCTAAATCTGTCTAATAGTCTCTCTTTGAGCCAAATTGGATGAGACTAAAATTCGTACAATGCTCAATCCCCTCCCCTCTTTTCCTCAATTGCAAAAGATCTTTTTTGCCTCCTCATGAGAAGTAATTTACTCCATTTTAACTCCATTTTCCTCTTCTTCCAGTAGAATCACCTTTCCTCCTCTAGTTTGTTTTTTAAATCATCACAACAAAATGAAATTATAACTGCACCCCCTAATTATACACATAATAGAGATAAGAGATCTCAAGATTTAAACATATCTTCCCATATAGGGATATAAGCTTTTTAACTCTTAAAGTATTTTTTTCTTTTCTTTTTTTTTTTTTTATGCTTCTCTTGAGGTCTGTATTTAAGATCAAATTTTCTATTCAGCTCTGCTCTTTTAATCAGAAATACATGAAATTCACCTGTTTCATTGAATGTCCATCTTATTCTCTGAAAGGTGATGCTCAGTTTTTCTGGATTGTTGATTCCTGGCTATAATCTAAGTTCCTTTGCCTTTCAAAATATCAGATTCCATGCCCTTTGTTCTTTTAAAGTGGAAGCCGCTGGGTCTTAGATAATCTTAATTGTACCTCCTCAATATTTGGATTGTTTTCTTCTGGCTGATGCATTATTTTCTCCTTGATTTGATAATTCTGAAATTAACTATAATTTTCCTTAGAATTTTCATTTTGAGGTCTCTTTCAGGAGATGACAGGTAAATTCTTTCAGTGGCTATTTTACCTTCTGGTTCCAGGACATCAGGGTCGTTTTCCTTGTTGGTTTCTTGAAAGATGATGAGTAGGCTCTTTTTTTATTATAGCTTTGAGGAAGTCCAATAATTTCTTAGATTGTCTCTCTTAGATCTATTTTCTAGGTCAGTTGTTTTTTCAATCAGGTATTTTTACTTTTTTTTTTTTTTCTTTACTTTTCTTTTCTTTTCTTTTCTTTTCTTTTCTTTTTCTTTTTCTTTTTTTTTTTTTTGGTTTTATTTGATTCTTGAATCTCATTGACTCATTCACTTGCATTTGTCCAGATCTAATTTTTAGTGAATTATTTTCTTCAGTTAGCTTTTTTATCTCCTTTTGCATTTGGCAAATTGAGAAAACCACAAGGCCCTTGTTCTCTGCCCCAGCTCCTTGCCCCAGGCTCCCTTCACTGTGTTCTGGGCTTCACAGCCTCTCCCCCTGACCAATTGAAACAAACTTTTTCTGAAGTTCTTCCAAAGTATCTTCTTCTGGAAATTTATTGTACTTCAAATATTTATGGGTTCTCTCACTCCAAAACCAGTTCAAAGGTTAAATCTGCTGTTGATTTAAAGGAAACTTGGAAAAGATCACATAGAGTAATGTCTACTCTCCATCATCTTTTCTTTGCCCAGCCCCACCTTGTAAATCTTAAAACAACATAATCTCTGAAGAACAAATTTGTAGATGACCTGAAGAGAGATCAAGTGACACCTAGTGAGTATAAATAGATCAATTTCAGTGTTATTCTGTGTAAAAAATGCCATAAGCAAAACATGCAGAAAATATACGTGATAATGTGAAATAACAGAAACTTTGTAAGTGTACCAATAATATCCACAAATATAAAGGACAACAATGTTTGGGAGCAATGTTCCAAGCATTTTGTTTATATAAACTACAAAGCATCTGTGAAGAACATAGACAAGAACTATAGAGAGCAAGAAGAAATATATATCGTAAGAACTTTTTGCTGCATCAAAATGATTAAGGGTCCACTAAATTATTTAAATACAAAAAACTTTGCATCTGTTCCCAGAATAACTTGAGAGACATTTGTTTGTTAACTCTAGTCTGTAACAAACAAAAATATTTATTTGTTGTCAGACCTCATTATAGGGTCTTCACATTAAGGGAGGAATGGCATAATTATTTGTTGGCTAATTCCACACTTATTTTTTGTATAGTTATGCTATGTATGCTATGGTAGACCTAGGCACACTCTTAAGTATATTTTAACTTTGGCAAAATTCACTTGAGATTATAACAAATGATGTGATGTTTTGGTTCTAGTGGATCCAGGACCATATTATGGTTAAGTTCTTTTCAATAGAGCCAATTACAAATGCACAGTTAATAAATTCTTTGATCATGGTAGTGATTATGTTGATGAAATATTTATTAGCATTAATAAGTTTTACTTTAGGTAAGAAAAATGGATTTGGGAAAAGCAATTAAATATGTATAACTTCCCTCTAAAGAACAACATCATTATTTTAGTGAATTATACATATAGGAGTGTGTGTGTGTGTGTGTGTGTGTGTGCGTGTATTTTAAATAAAGGCTTAGAATAGGAGCAGATGTGTCAGGCATTAATAGATGAAGCAGAGACTCAAATATTAGAAAAGTAAAGAAATAGATTTTCATGAACTTAATAAGCTAAGAAAACATAGTCCACTTTCTTTTTTCAATAAGGTGATTCAAGACAATTCCAATAGACATGACTGAAAGAGTCATCCACATCCAGAAAGAGAACAATGGAGACTAAATGTGAATCAAAACATAGTATTTTCATCATTCTTCTTGTTTGCTAACTTTTTTCTTTTTCTTTCTTGTTATTTCTTTTTTCACTTTTGATCTGATTTTTTCTTGTGCATCATGACAAATATGGAGTTATATTTAGAAGAATAGCACATGTTAAACTATATGGATTGCTTACTTCTCGGTGAGGTGGGAATAAGAGGGAGGGAGAGAGAAAGGGAGGGAGGAAGGCAGGAAGGAAAGAAGACAAAGAACAAGAAAAATAGAACAAAAAAATAGCAAGTGTTAGAACAAGGAGGACATATTAATCAAACTAGGGCCTGACAGAAAATATAAGTAGCAAATTCCAATAGGTTTGAATCAAAGTTCACATTTCCATATGCCTATAATTCACCCCTTTCTGTTTCTTGTCTCTCTTTGTCTCTATATCTTTGTTTTCTGTCCTATCACTCATCTTGTCTTCCCTTATATCTTGTCTCCCTCCTTCCTATCATGTTCTGTATCTCTCTTTTTCTCTTTGAGACTGTGTCTCTGTATGTAGCTGCTTCTATTTCTCCATCTCCCTCTTTTCTTCTGTCTTTCAATCTCCTGTCTCTACCCTATTTTTCTCAAATAACAACTTATTTTTAAGTCTGACTCAAATGCTACCTTAATACCTTCAGAAAATCTTTCTTGACTTATCTAGCCTGAAAGATAACAAACTTTTTCCTGTGATCATCTTTTATTGGAGGTTTTTTTTTTTTTTTAATCCTCTCATTTGCTGAATATAGAACAGTTTTATTTCAGTAATCTGTGTTGGGGTCTTCACCTATTAAACCATAGCATCTTTGAGAACAGAAATAAGATTCATCTAAACTTTCTGTCTTCCATATTACTTCTTGTCCTTTACAATCCCATTGGAAATACTGAAATATGTGCAAGAGGAATAAAACAGAATGGCATTTAATAAAAAAAATTACTAGAAATATTAAGGACTATGGAAGTTCAGAGTAAGAAATAATCACATTACAGTGTGCTATTGAATGAAAATAATTGTTTAGATAATTCATTCTAGAAGCAATAAACAGAGTGGATTGGAGAGAGATCAGCTTGACTATCACTATCATAGAATCATATAGGCTTGTTTTCCAGGTCACTATATACAATCAAGTCTCAGAAAACATTGTGTTAGTTGATTCCATGAAGGAAATATTATAATCAGTATAGCTTTCCTTGAGGAATAGCAATAAAAACAAAATAAAGTCTTTTTGTTTTATTTCATTATGTTTTCAAATTCCAGAAGAAAACAGAAACACCTGAAACAATGGCAGCACAAGTCATCTATTGTGAAGGTTCAAACTCCAAATCACAAAAAAGGCCTAGAAAAATAAAAAAAATAGAAATGCCATTGGAGTCCATAGTGGTGATTTTGGTAGTAGTGGTGATGTAGCCCAGATCTGCTGTAAAATACATGTAAATGTGGTGTCCCCAAAGGACAATGGGGTGGGATAAGGATCTATTAAAAGTGTCTCTCACAAGGAAGAGTTTGATTTCAGTAATCTTTGTTGGTGTCTTTCAATCATCAGATATTTCAATTTTCTAAGATTGAATAAGAATACAGATTAATTTAAACCAAAGAGCTTACAAGTAAAATGGAAATGCAATTTAAATAACAAGGAAAAACTCATTCATTTGTGCAATAGTGAAGGAACATTTATAGACAAAACAATTATTTAATTTCTTGGGACTATCTTTTTTCTACCTACAATGCATCTCAACTTTTGAAGTTGATACTTACTATTTCTGTGTCATCTGCAGGTCTGGGAATGTCATCTTTTAAGGAGGCTTTCTCTGCTATAATTCCATCTACTGATTTTCCCACTGAGTTGTTACTTTCAAATGCTGTGAAGAGTGGAACTCATTCTATACCTTTTTCACTGAACTTCAGGTAATAATTGTCTGTTATCCCTAAGAAAACTATATAATAATTAATTAATTAATGTTATTTTTCAGAAGGAACCTAGAACATATTAACTCAAATTAAAAAATCTTGGCCATGAAAGTTAAAATCATGAGGGCATAGGCAGTTGTTTTCATCACTGTTATGTATCAAAAGCAAGGAATAAAGAAAAGAAAAACAAATGTGAAAAGCAAGAGGCAATATGATAATTTGACTATAGGGGTGATAAATACCCAATATAAAACCCATTCATTTTAGTGATGTGACCACTAATAGGATGACGCTATCTGACAAATGACAGAAGGCAGAGTTGTTTGATTTGTAATGTCCTTGTTTTCTCTGCCAAGAGGTTTGACCTTCAGAATGCTACCTGCAAAACAACAGGGGCTAATACAAGTCAGTAAAGATATAATAAGGTTGTACCTAACTATACAAACTGAATTCAAGTCATTCATTGCAATCTGAATCCATAAATATAGGGAAAAATAAAAACAAAAACAAGAAACTGACAACAAAACAAACAACAAAAACACCTTGCCAAATGTAGTTTCTTAGCTGTGTCAACTATATTTAAAGACTGGGAAGAAGATAATGAAAAACTCAAGACATGTAAATGTCACAACTGAAAAAAAAAAAAAAAAAACAAATGGGAATAGAATAAAATAAAAGACAAGTGAGATGTGTTTTTACTCCTGACAAAGTTCTAGGACATGATTAATGAATGTCTAGAAAAGGATGTGGTGATTTCCCTTCCCATTTCCATTGTTTATAAAATTATTAACCCTATTGGTAGATAAATGAAATGCTAGATATGTGCTTTGCCTAGCTATTAGCAAAGCTTGTAGAGTTTCTCATGCAATTCTTGGGTAAATAGTAAAGAAATATAATTTTCAATGATAATGCAATTAGATAATTTTTATAATAATTTGTTAGACCAAAAGAATACCCTAATAATGTGAAGTCAACTTAGAAGGAGGTCTATTGAATATTCCCAGGGATATTTGGTTTATTCTATATAATTTAATTTGTATTAATGTCTTTCATAAAGGCAAAGATGGAATCCATATTAATTTACATGTGGCATAATACTGGATGAATGGCTAATGTATCAGATGATAAGTTAGAATCCAAAAAGACTGGCATTTCAAATATTGGTGTGAATTCAAAACAATAACAACAACAACAACAACAACAACAAAAGATGAAATTCAATAAAGACAAAATAGAAAGTCTTATAATTTGTTGGCTATATTCAGAAATAGAAAATGTGAGGTAATATTTAGACATTTTATTTCCTGGGGGGGCAGAAATAAATATATAATATTAATATTTCATAACATATTAATATTATATAATATATATACACACAAAGAATATCCAATATAAGTTTATTACATAATGAGACAGCTGTCAAAGCAAATTTCATATTGTTCTAAATTAAGAGAAGCATAACTTTCAGGAATAAAGAGATTATAATACTCCTGTGTTCTTTTCTAGTTAGACCACATATGACATATTCTGTTCTTGACACCACATTTTAAGTAGGATATTGATAAACAATGGAACATTTATAGAACATTTCATAGAAAAGTTAATGGGCTTAAGACATTCACTTTGAGTATTACTATAGAAATGAGATGAGTATTTTGGAGAAAAGAAAACTCAGGTGAAATATGATAGCTATAGTAAGGGATTTGCAGTTTTATGCTATTGAAAAGAGTAGTTAGATTATTCAGTTTAGTCCCACAGGGCATAACTAAGAAATGAATACAAAATTGCAGAAAGTAAATTTAAACTTGATATAAATAAAAATTTTACTAACAATCAGAGTTATCTCAAAGTGGAACATGTTGCCTTAGGTAGCTGTTATTTCTCCCTTATTTGAATTTTTCAATAAATGGTTGAATGAATATTTAATAATTTTAAAGCATAGATTGAATTGCCCAACTGCTGATGTTTTTTTTTTTTTTTTTTTTTTTCCCAACTCTAAAATTCTAAGGTCTTGTGGGTCCAAAGACATACATTATAGGATATTTTAGAAAAAATATACATTAAGGAAATCTTAGCATTGCCATTAGAGGTATCAAACTTAGGCTTGCTAATCTTTGGAAAATGATCCCTGGTGACAAGATTCAAGGTCACCTCATTTGTTATTCACAGAAACTTCTGCTACATGATCAGGTGACTATCACCTATGATCAGTTCAGCTGACCATTGGTGTTTCATGGGATGGTTTACTCTGGTCATGTCAGCATATAGAACACTGACAAATAGTTCAAGTGTAAGAATTCCAGTATTGAGTAGTACCAAGGATTATAGAAAAAAGAGGGCAAATTCCAAGGGGTAGAGATGGGAGTCAGGCAGCAAGTTTTCCTTTCAGACAGAGAAAATGGACCTAACAGTTCATGGATGTAACATTTTACAGTTATATGACAATATTTTATTTGCTTTCCCTCTCTTCCTCAGCCATATGAAATGATAATAATTTAAATATGTTAAGGTAGCAAGACTTGTCCTAAATAGGGGTTGACAAAAATGGATATGAATCAATAAGATAAAAGGAAAACAGACTTCTTGATTTCCAAACCATTTGCAAATATTTATTTAAACACAGAGAAGATGAGAAGTACCAGGTAAGTTAAAAGGAGAATATTATAGGTATGTTATATATTTCTTTGCATTCTGCCTTAATCCCCTTCTTAAAATTTAAAATATTTTCTGCACAAATTCACATTTTGAATGAGTCTTTATTTTCTGAATAGTCACAAAATGTGTAATTCATCTTATTGCTAAGTTGTTAAAGATGCTTCAGAACCTCTGATTCAGCTCCCTCTGAGCAGTGTGCTGAATTAGCACAGTCAGCTGGCCAATAAAACCTTGAGAGGCCTGTAGTTCCGATTGAAATGATGCAGTTAAGTGTGCAAATGAGCTCAAATGAATGGCTTGGATACTGTTTGTAGTTGGCAAATTAGTTACGTAAAGAGTGGGGGAAAATGTTTCTATACTCATCCTTCCCAAGTATGCTCAGCTTGTTCAAATATTTCTCATGAAGAAGGGGGTTGTGGATCGGAAACCTTGTTTCTGCATTTGGAGGGGATAGAATTGTAAATAGCTTTGATTCTCTACACACACAATTCCAAATCAGAGCTATTTGCAATTTAATTCAGTACATTATAATCCCAAATCAGAGCTCTTTACAATTTCATCAACCCCAAATATGAAGGAGAAGGGCAGAATCAAGAAAAAGACATACAGTTTATTCAATATGTTGTAAATTCCTACTATGTGAAAGACACTGTATTCAGCATTGTGAATGACGTATTTTTTTTTCTATTGCCTATAAATGAAAATTATCTATCTTACTCTGTGTCGCTCTGTCTTTCTGTTTCTGTATCTGTCTCTGTCTCTCTTATACACATAAATACCCCCCCCCCCCACACACACAGGCACATACACACAGACACACACACACCCACATACACCTGTCTCTATATTTCTCTCTGCTTCTACTTCTGTCTCCATATCTTTCTTCCCTCTCTCTCTTTTTTTATTTTTTTAACTAAAAGAGGATATAGTTAAGCAACTACTATGCATGAACTATTTGATCATTCCTCATTTAAAACTTATAATATTAAAGAATTATCTGAGGCTCAGGTGATTTCTGTGAAGAGAAATGAACTATAAGAAGTGAAATTTGGACCCTGTATCTTCTTCAGTACAAATCCTCTCTGTATTTTGCCTCTCTCGCACAATGACAAAATTCATCAGATAAAGATCATAATGTTATAGTTTAGAATAGAAAATTAAGGACCCAAAACATGGCCAAAAAAGATCATCAGAGGCAAATTAGGTTATTAGGATGAATTAAAAAAAGAATGAGACAAATTGATATTGTATTGTGATCTATTGAGTACTGACCTTGAGGTTGAAACAGATTTCACCCTAACATTTCCTAGCAATGTGACTAAGGCTAAGTCATATATTTTATCTGTCTCAATTTCTATATATATAAAATCTTGATGGAATGCTTTGTAAATGTTAATACACTTTATCAGGATGAGTTATTATTATAGAGTTGAGTACAGTTTTTTTTTAATTATTATGTAGAATAATAGTATTGCATTAATTAGTGGAAAAAGTATTCAATTTGAAAAGGAAGCACTTATGTGTAGATGTTATTTCTGTTACCTCTTCTTAACTGGATTACTTTTGATGAGGGTGAACCCTGAAACTGTGCCCTTATTAATCTGTAAAATAAGGGAGACTGGGGTCTCAGGCTCTCCCCTGGCAAAAGCATACCTTCCCAGTTATCTGGCTAGAGCTGTGGTCCCACCATCTATTGAATTGAAGATTAGCCTGGGACCATTCCCAGTAGCTTGAATTCCCAGTTAAGTGGTCTCATTCAGTTGGAGATCTTGGCGTGATATTCTTATTGAGTGGCTTGGAACTCCACGATAAACAACCTCTTTTCAACTGGAAATATAAGCTCCAGGTTGTGACAACATTGAAGGACTCTCATTCAATTTTGAATGGAAGCCCCAGCCTCAGATTGTTAATAAAAAAAATAAAAAAAAACAGTTCTGAACTTCAAATCTCTTCAGAAGTCCAAAATAGGAATTTACTTTGCCAGTAAGCTCTCTTCTTGGGAAAGTTGCCTGCCAGAACACTAGATATTCTCTTCTCAGTGTTAACCTTTGTTGTTTCTCTGACAGGACCTTACCTACTGAGGGGTCTGTCTTCCTAGCAAAGCTGGCTTCTCAGTGTCAATAAAACTCCCTTTTGCCTCAAATTTTCAGGTTTAGGAATTTTTCCACATTCGACCTGCATTGACCAGAGGGGATTCCCCACCTCAATTCTCACATCTCTTCACTACCACTAGCACCGTATCATTTTGAACAAGTCACTTTGATTCTGATAACTTCAGGGTAGCAATTCTAGCTCCAAATGATGTGTGTAGGATTCAGGCACCTGATGAAGAGATTTGGGAGAGCAATCGGCATCAAATGTTGGGGTTTGGCACCAAATATTGGGGTTCAGTCATATGAAGAATTCATAGTGGCCATTTTCTTGGGAAAAGATAGATAGGTTTAGGGGCAGCTAGATGACACAGTGGATAGAGTACCAGCTCTAAAGTCAGGAGGACCTGAGTTCAAATCCATCCTCAGACCCTTAATACTTTCTACTGGCTGACCCTGGGCCAGTCACTTAACCCCAATTGTCTCAGAAAAAAAAAAAAAAAAAAAAAAAAGATAGATTCGCTTAATGAAAAGAAATTCCAGATAAAATAAACAGAAACAATAGACACTAGGAATGGTGACTATGAAATAGAGTTGGCAAAGTATATAGTTAGGAAAGTGATTTTAACAATTAACAATGGAAAAGACAAGTCACATAGTGAAATTCACAATCAATTAGGAAATATTCCACCAGTGGGAGTATGCCATTGATTAACTGTCTAAATCCATATAGCAGTTTAGCACCCTAAAAGAGTTAGTTAGCTATAAGGAGAAAAACACCATGAGACATGGTAGGGGAATGAAAGGAAGGATATCCTGAGGCGTGGTGGTGGAATGAAAGGAAAGACACCAAGAGGTATGGGGGAGGAATAAGGAGAAATACAACAGAGTGCGGCAGGCTTAACACAAGAATCTTTCAGCAAAGATGATATGGGCCATAGATAGTTTTATAGAGGAAATTTTAACTGCAGGAATTTGACTTAACTTGAATTTCTGTCTAGACATAGCTATGTGGAGCTATCCACAACTTCCATAGAAGTTGGAACTTTAAGGTTTTACTAATCTTCATCTGTGATCTTTCCAACTTGCCTTAGGGAATAATTTTTTCCACTTCAACCTCTCTCTGCCAACCCCACCTAGTAACCCAAGATCTCATCAGCAATTTTGTTCTCAATTACCTTCTTTGTGGAAATAAAGATTTTAGATTAGATAATCACTATTGACCATGCTAGTGATCCTTTGAATGTAAGAAAGAATATAAAAAACCATAAGCCCATGGGGTGGGGGCTTGGGGGAGTCTTAAATTAGGGTCTCTGAACTTTAAGTATTTTGAAAACTATATTTCAGTATAATTGCCATCTTTTTTAGTTATTTGTCTTTTATTTTATTTAAGGTCAGCTAGATTCCAGGAAAATGCATCTTCCTCACATCAAATCTGGTGTCAGACACTTATTAGCTGTGAGATCCTGAGCAAGTCATTCAACCCTATTTGCCTCAGTTCCTCATCTACAAAAATAAGTAGGAGAAAGAAATGGCAAACTATATGGTATCTTTACCAAGAAAAACCTAAGTGGGGTCATGAAGAGTTTAGAAATGACTAAAAAGTTGTTTGTAGATGGTTTTGCCATAATCCTGAAGAGAATTATGGCAGAAAAAGGTTTAGGAACAGTCCATCAGAAAGAAGTGTCTTAATTTTTTTCTCTTTAGGGGTTTATGTTGCCAAGTTGTTTTTAAGCCTGAGTCTCTTCAGGGTGTTAGCTTTTCTGTGCTTTACCTTAAGATCTCGTTTCTCAGAAAGTAAAGTAAAATTAATTTTGAGGAATTTATTCCTCATTTATCTAATTTAGTGTTAAATCCAAACTAGCTCCCTGGAGGTCTCAGGATCAGCTAGAGTCAGGATAGGTAAAAGTCCTTGGTTTTTAGGGGGAGAAGTTAAAGAAGCAGGCCAACTGCCAGGAGTTTTGCCAAAGATCTCTTCTCGACTCTGGCATCTAGAATCTCCACTTTTCTCCTCCTCGTCCTGCCACCAAGTGAATCTCTGGTCCTTCTGCCCTCTAATCTTTGCCTATGATGATCTTAACCCCAAACACTGAGCCAGCACCAATGGTGAGAAGGACCATTTTTCCAAACCTATGTTAATTGAGTCATTGTCTTATATGGAATAGGCAATTAGCCTTAAGTGCTCGGTTGTCTAATTCAAGCATACCTATTAAAAGTTTCAGCCCTTTACAATTTAGTATCAGGAGAATCATTATGATGAGAGTGAACCCTGAATTTGTTCTCCAAAATGACGAGAGTGAACCCTGAAACTGTCCTCCTTAACTTTTGGGGTGAACTTCGAAACTCTCTCACAGACAGCCCAGAGACGGGACCTGATGCATTTTTTTTTGCAAAAGGCTCCATTCCCAAAAGTCACCATTTCAACCCTGATGACACCCCACTTTTAATTTGCTCCTAAGATCTGCTTTCTTTAGGCTTCAAGCTACTATTTTTAACTGTTCCTTCAGTCTGGAGATCATGGAATGACTGACTGGGACACAACATCCCTTGGATACTGCTGCTGCTATTTTCAGATCTCATATTTTCCCTCCTGTCATAAACTCCCAGTGAACTCATGGACATCTCTATGACCCTTGCCAACTCGAAATAATTACAGAAAAAGAGACCTTTGCCCCTTTACCCTAAATGAATTTGGGGGTGAGTGAAGCAGGGAAATGATAGGGGTAAACCTGAAACTGTTCTCTGAAATGATGGAGATGAACCCTGAAACTGTACTCCTTGACTTTTGGGTTAGCTCTGAAATTCTCCTCTGACAGAGACCCACCTTTCAAGGCAATTAAGTGATTTCATTAAGATTAGCTCAGAACCACTCTCTACATAGCTCAAACTCAAGTGGTCTCATTCAGCTGGAGATCTGGACCTGATATAACTTAAGTGGTCTCATTCAACTGGAAATCTAGGCCTGAGGGCAGTAAGAACATTGCAGAACCTTATTCAAGACTAGAAACCCTAGTCTCAGATTTCTTATAAAAAGACAATTTTAAACTCCAAATCTTTGCAGAAATCTAAAGTAGGAATTATGCTTTGCCAAGGGACCTCTCCTCTTGGCACAGCTGCCTAACAGGACTCTTGCCTGCTATGAAGATACCCTCTTCTCAGTGACCTCTTGCCACTCAGAACTCTGTCTTCCTAGTGAAGCTGGCTTCTCAGGCAACAATAAACTTCCCTTTTCCCAGTCAGACTTTTTGGTTTGTGAATTCTTTCACTTTGGACCTGTATCGCTGACCAAAATGGGGATTCCCACAACTCCCTGCAATGGCACTAACTACATCAATCACAGACATTTTTAGAAAGGGAATCTTTTTCATAGATCAGTCAATGACAGAGCCAAAAATAAAGTGAAGTTGTTCAGTCTTTGGTCCATAAAAATACTCTGTTTTTGAAAGATGGAAAACAAATCCAGTTTGATTTCTCCCCCTCTCTCTCAGAAACTTAAGATATGAGGATTTATAATTAAAAACAAGCTCAGACTACCTTTTTCAATATGGGTTTCTACCTTATTAAATTGGACAACCTTAGTATCCTTATTCACAACTTACTTATTTCTCTAATTTCTCACTTGACAGAGAAGTCTCAGCTTATTCCCCCAGATAATACAAGAAATTTCCCACCTTTTTACTAAAATGCCATCTAGAAATATTTAGTTTTTATCAATTATTGAAAGTAAAATTTCCTATTCTCATGATATTTGCTAATAATAATCCCTCTTACATTTTATATAAGGTGTTCCTGTGTACATTATTTATATTTAAAAAAGTACCTTAAGCAAATATAAATTTTGGAATTAAATGTATTCTGGGGTTTTACAAATATTATTCAATGTTATCCTTTGAAAAAATAATGTTATTGTTATAGTTAAGTAAAATAAAATAGTTTTTTAAGTATCTACTATGTGCTAGGCACTGTGAAAAAATCCTAGAGATAGAATGTTTCTTACACTGAGTTTTTATGTCTTTATTATCCTACATAGTTCCTTGCTTAGGATCCTGCACAGGAAAGGTATTTAATATATATATACATACATACATATATATATATATACATACATACATATATATATATATAGTTTTTAATGAATTGAACTGAATATGAGAAGCAATCTAGTAAGAATTTTACTTTAATACTAAATGTAGGAGTTTGTCACCTGTGTTGGGATATGAGTTGGAAATGGATTATAATTCTCACTCTGACTACTTGCTATCTGTGTGACCTTGGACCAATTTGTAATACTTCTGCTGCCTTGACCTAATACTTTCCAATTTTGTATATTGTCTTGTATCCTTGATTCCGTTCTCCCCTTGTCCTAGACATATGACCAATCATGAACTCTTCAAAGTTCACCACATTCAACTTCTCCATTCCCACTTTCATACTGATGAAGGCTATCAAAATAGGATACTATAAAATCATGCTATCTAATTAAATTGGACTCCTGTTCCTGACAATTTCTATATACTGCCTTCAATGGATTTCAATCACAGTTAGCCAAGTGCCTGCCCTAACGTTTTTATTCCTTAATGTTGGAATCCTTACTAACTGCTAACTAATTAGAGTTGATCTAATCTTACAAGAAGTTGTTTTGGCCAGAACCTGAAACAAGGTACTATCCAGTGGAAAAGACTCTTCAACCCAGAAATTAGGGTGAGTGCAACAAAGAAATTTTGTTAGAAGAGTTAAAGTAGAATTTCATCTAAGATGGGACAGATATTTAGAAAACAGCCTGTTTCTGTTCAAGGAAAATGTTTAGAGAGCATTGTCAAAGTTATGGAAAGCCAAGGTTTAATTGTAAGTTTACAGCAAATCACTGAACTTTTACAAACTGTAAAGGACATATGTCCTTGTTTCTCTCTTGATAAGGAATTAGATCTAAATGAATGGAAATTGGTTGGAGAGGATCTTTGTCAATTCTATGATAACAATGGGCCTAACTCAATAATTAATACATATAATGTAATACAATTGGCTATAAGAAGTTATTTAAGTGATAGAATGATGAAAAGGAAAGTACAGGAGGAAGAAGCTACAAGTCGAGATTTCAGCAGAATTACGCCAGAAGCCCTCTCTTCAAGGCAAGACAGATTCAACTTGGTACTGGCTCTGGAGGCTGAAGAAAGCAGAGGCAGAAGCAAAGGACAAAGCAGCGACAAAGCGGCAAGAGCTCTTGGAACCAAGCAGAGAGATAGGCCTCTAAGTTAACCGGGCTATATTGGAGATAATAAAAGAGCTGAACTTTTATCACCTGGCTGCATTTGGGAAGAAGATCACAACACCTTAAGCTCCTAATACCACATCTAAATGCTTTCTTGGTCAATGGGTATGCCCCCTATTTCTTTGAAAAAAAAAAAATTAAGGCCATGCCACATGACTCCCACTGCTTCTTCAGTTAAGATTCCCAAATTTCTCTACATTATCATTTGCCTATTTATCTTTTTTTTTTTTTTTTTTTTTTTTTTTTTTTTTTAAGTTTCAGAGGATAAGGTGGCCCTTATTGCTGTGGTTAAATGCTATACATATATTAATTGACACCTTCCCAATATGTTTACAAATACACATGGCTCACTTTTTAAAGAAAAAAAAAAAGTCAATTCACCATATTGTCCTCTCAATCTATCCTTCTATATACACTTCTATTTAGCCATTGAACTCCCATAAAGAATAATGATGTCAAACTCAAATAGAAACCATCTTTTCAATCAAAATATTGACTTAGAAAAGCACAAATTAGCATTATCTTGTTTTTTTATAGTTTTATTTATTTTGATATACATTTTCAAATTACATAATAATATATTGGACATTCATTTTGCCTAGGGACCTCAAGCTTGATACATATCTGACATATTACCTTCATTTTCTTACAACTCATTCACTTATTGAAATTTTGCAATCTAATTAAGTTATAAATATAAAAATGTACCATTTTTTTAATTTTATCATCATTAATTACCTCATAATTGATAAAATCAATGACCTTTTTCAAATATCATCTTTCTTGAACTTTTGGTGATCTTTGATACTTTTAATCATCTTTTTGACAATTCCCTTGTCGTTTGCTTCTACTCTAATGGTCTTTTGTGTTTCTTTTATTATAAAGCTAACTAGTCATTTTCTCTCTCTCTCTCTCTCTCTCTCTCTCTCTCTCTCTCTAGTTCTCTCTCGCTCTCTCCCTTTCTCTCCCCACCTCCACCTCTTTCTCTTTAATACACATGCATTTCTTATCTGTTAAATGTCTTTCATGGCTAGGGTCTGGGTCCACTTCTCTTCTGTCTATATACTCCCTGCTTTTATTATATCGCAAGTGGCAAATAAAATTATTCCACCCCTCAAAAAAGAGAATGAGGCAGAGCTCTGAGCCAATGACACTTTATTGAAGGGTACCTGACTGCTTCTAGTCAAGTAAATCTTGGATCTTCTTCGTGATGTGAGATACCTTCTCCTTCCAGGATCTTATTTTTATAGGGCTGGATGTCCTTTCCTCCCAGAACAACTATAAAGAATAATTCCATTGATTGGCATGTGATGCCTAAAGTAAAATAAGCAAAATAATATGTCACAATTGTAGTCACAAGTTGAATGAAGTAAGGAATATCTCCGTACAAGATGGATAAGCTTTTCCTTATTTTGGACAGGGGGAAATAAGACAAGCCATCACTGTCATTGATCTAAGTTGTCATAAGACGATCATTTGCTCCTATGGAGAAGGGATTGGTTCAGAGATACAGAATTATTTTGAGAAACTTTTCATTTTGTTGTATTCTCTTCCACACTGGGCTTGATAATCATGACAAAGCAAAACAAGGATGGAGAGTCTTTAGTTAGCTTTCTATATTTAATCAAATTAACTTAAAATCTTCAGTTCACAGTTCTGGGGACTTATAATCAGAACTTTGATATTTTATGAAATTGACTATAATAATTGGAAGAGAGTAAGAGTTCAAAAGAATTACTTCTCACAATATATTAAGATAAGTTCAATTGTTTGTCTCCATATCAGTGAATAAATTGATATGTCCAGCTAAACGTTTTGTTTTTTAAACTTCTCTTTATCATCATCAGAAATCTGTTAGATGAAAATATCTGGATGTATCATACATATCTCAGTGATATCCTAAACAAACTAATGTTCTATTGACCTAAATTCAGTCTTTCTTCAGAATTCCTTTATTCTTGAAGATAGAAACATCCTTCACATTACCTTTTTTTTCCTTTTTTTTTTTTTTTTTTTTTTTTTTTTTTTTTTTTTTTCAGGCAATTGGGATTAACTGATTTGCCCAGGGTCGCACAGCTAGGAAGTGTTAAGTGTCTGAGACAAATTTGAACTCAGGTCCTCTTGAATTCAGGGCTGGTGTTCTATTCACTACACCACCTAGCTGCCCCATTTTTTTCTTTAAAAAAAAATGTTGCGTACTTATTTTTATGATGCTGAAAATTTCCCCTATGTCCTTCCCCTTCAGATGATTCTGAGCTAAGTAATGAAGAATACTGTCAAGGAGAAAGAAACAAAAAATGAGGGGAAAAAAAAATCAGCAAAGCCTATCTATACTTTGAAAAAAAATTATGCTATGTTGCATAATTCTGAATCTTTTGGCCGGAAAAGAATGATTCTTCTTACCTCATTTTTGGGGGCCAGCTTTGTTCTTTGTAATTCTGTATATTAACTTTCAATTTCACATTTTTTGTAATTTACATTTACATTGTTTGAAATCATATGTATTATTTTCTTGGCTCTGCTAACTTTACTTTGCTGCAGTCCCTGTAATATTTTCCATTACATTCACATTGAAAAAATTGTTTAGTCTTTTCCCAGTGGAAGGATATCTAATTTGTTTCCTGTTCTTTCCTACTACAACAACAACAAAAAATTAAATTAAATGTCACTAAGAATTTTGATGTATATAGGGACTTTTTTTTTATTAATAACCTCCTTGAGATTTATGCCAAATAGTGGAATCTCTGGCTCAAAAAAGATGGGGAGAACTATATTTTCATAGTTCGAAATAACTTTTCAAAATAATTAACATCTCCACCAACAAGGGACTAGTGTGCCTTTCTCCTGACAATTTCTTCAACATCTACTAAAGATTTGTCACTATTTTTGCTAATTTGTTAGATCTTAAATGAGACCTCAATGTAGTTTTGATGGTGGGTTCATTTAGTCCTTTGTTTCCTGTATTTAGAAACTGGGAATAGTTTTGTTATTTTTTTTTTCTTTATTTACATTTTCAAGTTTTTATTCCTTGACTTGGTATTTTCTTCTGAGAGACTTATTAATTCCTATGTTATTTTAATTCATTCTGTATTCAAAATCATTGTGCTTTGCTTATATAGAGATATGTTCTTTGAATATTGGAGCTTCTCTTTCTTTCTTTCTTTCTTTCTTTCTTTCTTTTTTTTTTTTTTTTTTTTTTTTTGCTTTTTTTCTTTCAGCTTAGCCTTTACTTCAGTATATTTAGAGTACCAATAAATCAATCTCTATTTACTCATTTGGAAAGGTTAAATAATGTGAGTGTAATTTCTTCTATTATAGAAGGACAACTTTTGTTATTCAGATCATAAATTCATTTGCTCCTTTGAATATATTTTTTAAGATTTTCATTTTTCTTGAACCAGGTGAAAACCTGGGAATGCTGTTTTTGTGTTTCATCCGTTTTCCTCCCTTTTAATTGAAATATGTTTATTTATAAATGTGAATTATTAAATGTTTTGGTAGGTATTATCCATTCTATGATAATATCTTTCCTGTTGATTTATCTATTTTTTCTATCATTTTAAATTTTTTTCTTCATCCTGTTATCTTTGACTTTTCTTTGTTAGTATGTGCCAATGAAAATTGCAATATGTGGAAAATTATTAATTGTATCCTTTAGAAAAAGCTAGTGTGTTGAGTTGTGCATTCTACTGGTAGGGGAACCTATGAAGACAGGGAATATATATTTGTCACATTAGGAATTAACATCCTTTGCTGTTCATTGTCATTTCCATTGGGTCATTCCAGAACCCTTGCAAACATTCTTTGTGTAAGTCTGTGGAGGTAGTACTCTAATTCTTCTTACTAAACAACTCATTTTTAAAGGAGTTTTTGAGATACGCTAAAGAAAACATGGATAACTTTTTCTTGTAGTTACAAGACTCAGAAATCTTTTTCTCAAGTATAGAATCTTAAAATCATATTTGTTACTCCCTTGTTTTTTTTTTTTTTTTTTTTTTTTTGGCTCCTTTCCCCACACAGATACCAATCAGTTTCCAACTACTATTTATTTCAACACTTCAGAACTTCTAACAACCACTCCCTTTTCTCCTTTTTCATGTCTATTATCTTAATTCATATTCTTATCTCCTGACCATTGCTTGAAGTATTATCCTAACAGGAATTTTGACTTTTTTCTTTCCTCTTACTAATCCATCTATATAACTGCCAAAATAATACTTTTAAAAATACCATCTTTACCATATTATGATTTTGATTAGAAATACTCAATATTAATAATAAAAAAATAAAAATAAAAAAGAAATACTCAATATTAATTTACAAAATATAAAGACATTAACCTAACAGTAAAGATATTATATATATATTTACAATATAGCTCTCTAAGCTTGTTCCAGATAAACTACAGTACTTAATATGTCTTGAATTCCACATTTCAGATGAGTTCCCTTTTCATATTTTCATATTTATAAAGTGCTTCTAATGATTAGAATTATCTCTGCTTCTCAGAATCATTATCGTAGGATCACAGGTTTATATATGTGTATATGAAAAATTCATATTATATATCTAGTTTTCCTCATTTTATAAGAGAGAAAATGAAAAAGAAGCTAAATGGCTTTGACCAGTCATACAGATAGCAAGTTACACATGCAAGATTTGAAAACATATAAGGCAAAAAAATAAAATAAATAAACAAAATTTATTGTTTTTATTTATATCTACAGTATTTATCACAATTCCTAATACCATGTAATAATTATGTTTTATTCATTCATTTTTCTATCCATTGCATTGAACTTCCCAGTGATTTGTGGTAACTTCCTCTTCAAATATTCCTAAAATTCTTCATTTAGTCTTTTCTTTGAATTTTTTAGTGTCTATCCTGTTTTATAAAGTACTCTCTTACAGAAGCAATTGTAATATAGTTAGGAAGACAATCTAGTATAATATAGATTAAAGATTGAATAGGGCAGAGAAAAGAACATAGTTTCCTGACATATTGCTTCATTTTAGAATATAACTTGTTCATGTAAAGGATTTTTTTTTCCCCTTTGTATCTCTAGTCCTCTCCCACCACTCCAGAAATACACATAGTACATATTAATTAAATATGTATTGATTTGAATCTCTCTGGCTTTCGGTCCCTTCATATGTGTTTACTAATGCATTGGGATAATTAAAGAAATTAATAACACAAGGACAATTCAAGATTTAATTTTTTCTCACATAATAATATATCATGAATAGCCAATGTCCACAACTTATAATTTTGGCCAGAAAAGTAAAATGAAAGAGATGAAGAGTGGAGCCTTCAAACATGCATAAGCTATATGCCTCTCAGAAACAGTTATAGTTCTCATGTTCTAGAGTTACAAGAGGGAAAAAGAGTAGAAGAGCATAACAGTGTGGCATGGTAGTAAGATGAAATTGCCAGATAGCTGGTGTCATCTAGCTTTAATGATCTGTCATCAATCAGGACCACCCCATGATGGAGGTTTGAGGGGTTTTTTGGGGAGAGTACAATTTATTAAGTTGTCTGTCTCCCTTTTAAATATAATGTAGTTTCCATATTTGTCATTTGATATCATGAATTCCTCATCTATAATAAGTTTGGAAAGATCTTTTAAGCAGTTCAGTTAGTAGTAAAGCATAATTTCTGAAGAAGTACATACTAAATAATGGAAAGGATTTGTGGTGAGAACCAGATCTAGACTACTTCCATTACTTCCACTTACTACCTAAAAGTTCTGGGGTTAGCTATATCATTTTTCTAGCTTGTAGTCTCCCTTATTTGTTTTTGCATTGTTTAAGATGTTTTGGTTTCTCTGATATAGTTGCCATCATAGCCATGGTGCCAAAAGAAAATCTCCTTATGGGAAAATAAAGCTACACCAAAACTATATACTTCCCCAGGTACTACTGCTGCTGTTATTCAGTCATTTCAGTCATGTTTGACTTTTTGTAAACCCATTTGGCATTTTCTTGGCAAAGACATTGGAGTGGTTTGGCATTTTTTATTCCAGCCCATTTTGCAGATGAGAAAATAGAGGCAAACTAGATTAAGTGACTTTCCCACATTCCCACATTTAGTAATCTCAGACTAGAAGTTGAACTGAGGAAAATGAGTTCTATTAACTTCAAGCCTGCTACTCTATCCACTGCACTGCTTAGCTGATTCTATTATTCCACCTTATCTCCAGAAAAAAAAAAAAAAAGTGAATTAAAACAAACAAACAAAAAACAGAATGACTCTTTGTTTTGGGAAAAATAATCATCCCATTCTGACTCCTATTCTTCAATATTCTTTCCATGATTTTTGAAAAAGCCCTTAAAAGTAGGTGGAGAAATTTTAAAACAAAACAAAATAAACTCCTCCTCCTCAGATAATGTCAGTCAAGCTTAACTCCATTATTTGGATCTTCCTTCACCCCACCCTACCCATTTCTTCTTCTCCTTGTATCTCCAATTAAAATGTAATTTATAATGTGAAGGAATAAGGATTCTAATAAATGAAATATAAAATCAATTGTTCTTCATTCCTTCTTATTAGTTCTTTTGATTTCTTTTTGTGAAATTAACCTATAAAGAATTTACTTTTGTTTTCATGATAGCTCTCAAAAAAGATGCTGGGTTTAAACAAAAGAATAATAAAAATTAGAGTTCACAAGAAACTTGTAAACATTGGGTTTAAACAATTTTGCAGTGGTTAATGACTTTAATCTACCTTTGGACATCTCATAACTGTTCGTAACTGGAAAAATCACTTTTTTGTTTTTCTTAGTTTCTAAATTCTAAAATAAGGATAATATTTCTTACTTTACAAGCTTTTTATGTAGACAAAATGAGATAATATTTCTAATAGTGCTTAGCATAGTACCTGAAACAGTAGGAACTATAGAAAATGCTTATTATCTTCTGCTAGCTAGTTAGTTTTTTTTATCTCAGGATAAGTAATTTTCATATACATTTTTATACACATTGATAATTGTGTATGCCAAATATCATTATAATGATTCCCAAAATGAACCTATTTATTTAGTCTATATTTTGCATATACTTATATATTTATATATATTTACATATTATGATCAACCCCAAAAAGTTATATGTGCTCCTTGAAGGATGATACTGTTGCATTTATTGTTTTTATTTCCCCAATACTAAGCACCTCGACTGTACATTAGACAATTACTTTTTGATTTGTTGATTCATTTCTTTCTAAAATCTTACTTTTTTACAAAGTCCAAATTTTTTGTTTTCATTTTGATTAATATTAACTCTGTAGAATGTCCCTGTGGGAAAAAATGCTTTTCTTTTATAAATAGAATATTACAATATTCCTTTTATTTTTCATTAATAGGGAATAGTTCTTGAGTTTTGAACTTTTTATTTTCCTTGTTAGATAAAGGACTTCTGACTACTTGACTGATTACAGAAATTGTTCCTTGATATTGATGTTTGAAAGTTTGATTATAACCTTTTATGAAGAACTAAATTTTGTTTTTTTTTCTCTTAAAATACTTTTAAACTTATTAATATGTATTTTGATTCTGTTTCCAATATTTTCAAAGAATTTCTCGTATGAACTTTTGGAATATGGTCTTATATATTTTTAAAACTCATCTTTTAAAAAAAAAATTCTACTATCAATGATTTTTGGATTATCATATACATTTTCATTATTTTCAGGTAGCTCAGTTGTGACAATCTTATCACCTTTTGTATTTCAATTGTTAAATCTTCTATGGTCCATTTTTGAATTATAAAATAATTATTTATTTTGTTGGTTATAAAGAGAACTATATTTAAAGATAGAGATACTCCTCCTCTCTGAATTATCAGTTTTAACATATACAAAAATTTGGGTTCACCAAGATGACTTCTAATTTCCAGCTCCAAATTTCTAATCTTATGGGGAAAATTCCATTATTTTTATAGATCCTATATTTGACTTTAAAAGTGTTCTTCTAATTTTAGTCACTATTTACATCTGTTTCTTATAATTTTCAATTTTTATCTTAATTTTTCTATATGATGTCAAAATTATTTTATCATGTTTTGTATGAAGTCTTATAATATCAATTGCAATGATTTCCATCATCATTTCCTCTACTCTGTAATATTCAATTAATGACTTGGATTATACTTTTTCCTGCCTTATTTTTTACTATTAAAAAAATGAATAGCATTCTTTTTGCTTTTTTGTGTTTTATTTGCTTGTACTATGTTTTTTTCTTATTTACTTCCTCTTTGTTCCACTTTGAACATTACTTACGATTTAGGAATGATGGGGAGCTTGACTGAGGATTTAACTTCTAGGCCTTTTGGATGAAGTTTTGTCTTAATGTACTTAATATTTTTCATGTGAAATAGTGATTAGTCTTTTTCTCCTTGACCACACAGGGCAAAACTTTGTTTAATGAATGGAAGTAATGAAGGAGAAAATTCAGACTTAATGTAAGAAGAAGCATCCTACCAAAACTGTACAAGAGTG
Organism: Antechinus flavipes; assembly: GCF_016432865.1. Classification (NCBI taxonomy): domain Eukaryota; kingdom Metazoa; phylum Chordata; class Mammalia; order Dasyuromorphia; family Dasyuridae; genus Antechinus; species Antechinus flavipes. The sequence continues at coordinate 66,445,122 of NC_067398.1, forward strand.
AAATGTGTAATCTTGGGACATACTATTTTTTCTTTCATTTTATATCTTCAAAAGTCTAAATGACAACTTGTCAGTTAGGTCATGGAAGGATTTTTTGGGGGTCAGTTTTGGGGAGTATTATGTACCCCCGCAACATTGAACATCAAGAAAATTCTGAATGATAACTTGTCAAGTATGTCAGAGAAGGGATGCTTGTTCAGTTTCTAGTTAGACCACATAGTGTCTTTGAGGCTTTTCAATTTGAAGCTTTCCCTAATCTTTCCATTCTGGAGCCTTTTTTCTTCTGTTAATCATTTCCTATTTATCCATATGAAGTATATTGCTTCTTTTGTGTGTGTGTGTGTGTGTATGTGTGTGTGTGTATTAGTTCACTTTTTGTCTATCCCATTAGTTTGTAAATTCTTCAAGAAGACCTGACATTTTCCTCTTTTGTATCCCATCACCTAGCACAGTGTCTGGAACATAATATGTATTTAATAAATGTTAAATTATTGATTTACTAATTTATTGTTTTATCTTCTTAATATTCTATTTTAATAGAAATTTTAACAAGTCACTTTCCCTTTCTTTTCTTCATTTTCCTCATATAACATTGAAAATATTATATTGAAGCATTTCTTATCTCTTTCTGATTATGAGTTATCTACAATTAATTCTTTATGAGTTCATAGTAGCCTAGTGCAAATAGAATCAGTTTTAGGATTAGAAATATCTGTGTGTAAGTTCTCAATGTGTAATGACAGGGAAACTAAGCAAGATAGCAATTAGAGAATAATTTAATAATTTATTTAAAAGGGAGAGATTTACTGGGACCAAATGTATCCATGGTTTTGTCCCAGTGCTGAATGAGAGTATCATCTCAAAGAATCCAGCAGTGAATGTCAGGATACAAGATTCTTTTATAGTACCTGGATGGGGATGACTTAATGGGGGGAGGCACCTTGGATGACATAATGAGAGGTACTGGAGAGGCTCCTGATATTCTAATGATGTCTAAAATGAATCAAGACCTTTATCCCATAAAACATTAAGAGGAAATGATTATAACCTAAGGTCTAAGACATAAGACCTTTATCCTATCATTAAGAGGGAATGGTTATAACCTGAGACAAAGTAACTGAATAGGACAATTAGGGAAACTGGGTGAGGACATTAAAAGAGAACTGTAGCACAAGGGTTGCCATTGTTTGTCCTTCATTCTTGGATTTAATGTTGGTCAGTTAGCTATTGTACTTCTTCTAGAAAAGGAGCAAAATTATATTTCTATGTTAAAGTCTAGTTACAGTGTGTCATCAGAACAATATGAGCTCAGAATGCTCTATTATAAGTTGGATCCCCATGAATATTTGGGGTGGTTCCTCTATCTTTACACATGTTGCATTTCCTTTGGGCTAATTCAATTCTGCTTTGCTCATAGAGCAAAGAACCTTATTTTATGGGGGCATTGTAGTATACCTGTGAAACCTGAACAATATACCAGTGCCAAGGCAGGAAAATGAATTGCTTCCATTTTAATTGTCTTAGGAAGATTCTGAAGATCATATAGCTGCATAAGATACCAGACACTGAGCCCCACCCCCACCCCTCTTTTTTTTTAAATTTAAACTGCCAAGTATTTAAAATCTATTGTAGAGAACACAATTTCATTAGGCTGACCACATTATTCAAATGCTAAATATATGCTTACCGCCCCCCCCCCCAAAAAAAAAGTGTTTTATGGAGAACTCACATATGGCTCATAAGGTAGTCGGAAAAAAAAAAAAATACAAGGTCACTCACAAGGTCTCTGTTAAGAACTTTAGAATTGATTATATGTCATGGTAGGCACTGGCACAGGACTGCCCAGCATGGTGTGCCCTCATCAGACAAGATGCAATGCTTGATGAGAAAAGCAAAATTGGCTTGAATGTATGATTCTTAAGAAAGAAATAGTCATTGGGGAGGGAAGGAAGGAAGAAAAAAGAAAAGAAGAAGAAAGAAGAGGAGGGAAGCAGGGAAGTTGGAAGACAGGCAAGGAAGATGGAAGGAAGGAAAGAAAAAAGGAAAAAAAGAAGGGAGGAAAGGAGCAAGGAAGGAAGAAAAGAAGGAAGCAAAGAAAGAAGGAAGGAAGGAAAGAAGGAAGAAAGGGAAGAAGAAAGGAAGGAAGAAAGTGAACGAGATAAGGTGAGATCTTTCAAGACAGTTGTGAAAATCAAGTAAGGCTTCATCTATTTCAAAGTTTGAGTAGGCCTGAAGGACTTTAAACATTAAGTCAAGGGCATACTTAAAGTGTCTCCTGCTATTCTTCTAAGGGCATACTTAAAGTCTCCTCCCTGCTATCCCCTCCCTGTTAGCCCCCTTCTTGTTATCCTCCCTATTTCAGCCAAATATGGGCAACTATGTACTTGTTGATCAAGTTCAGCCAAATATGGGCAACTATGTAGTTATTGGTCAAGTTCAATTTCTTGGGCAGTTCCCTCATTTAGAATGTAAGATCCTCAGCCAATAAGGATGAGGGTCAATGGTGGGAGAGAGAATTTGCATTTGGGATTAAAAGCGTTCTCCCTGCCCCCTATGGTGCTTCCTCCCTTCGATTGTCTGCTAGATGGATGGTACACCCATTATCGAGAACATATAATAAACTTTGCTTTGCTTCTAGAGATCTATCCAGTTGTTTTATTAATGGTTTCTGACCCACACAAAAGGAAGGAAAGAAGGAAGAAAGGAAGAAAGGGAAAAAGGAAGGAAAGAAGGAAGGAAGAATGAAAAGGAAGGAAGGAAAGAAGAGGAAGGAAGGGAGGAAAGAAGAAAGGAAAGAAGGAAGGAAGGAGAGATAGAAAGAGGGGAAGAAGAAAGAAGAAATGAAGGAAGGATGGAAGAGGAAAAAAGAAAGGAAGAAAGGAAAGGAGGAAGAGAGGAAGGAAGGAAGGAAGGGAGGGAGAAAGGAAAAGAGGAAGGAAGGGAGGGAAGGAGCGAGAAAAAAAAGGGAGGAAAGAAGGGAGGAAAGAAGGGAAGGAGGAAAGGAAAGAAAAAAAAGAAAGGAAAGAAGGAAAGCAAAGAAGAGAGGAAGGAAAGAGAAAAGGAGGAAAGGAGGAAAGGAAGGTATATCTGGTAGTCCTCTGTGGGGCAGTTCCTAATTACAAAGGTTGTTTGTCTTTAGTTCTCACTCAGACTCATATGATCTATATGAATCTGGGCAAATTAACCTGTTACTTTCCCAGGTAATCATCAAAAACACCAGACTGCAAAACAATTACTAATGTGCGTCAATAAAACAAGGTTCTTCTCTGAGTGTTCTCTAAATAAATGAAATAATAGAATCACGGGTCACAACAACAATACATAGAACAGATTTCTTCAGATTTCTGCCTCCAGATAACTTTAAAGTCCTGAACCATTGTCCTATTTAGTTACTCCATTTCAGATTATGACCTATCCCTCTTAATGTTGATGAGATAAAGGTTTTATATCTTTAGACTATAATCATTTCTTCTTAATGTTTGACAGGATAAAGGTCTATCCATTTTAGACAGCATTAGAATATCAGTAACCTCTCCAGTACCTCCCTCCATTGTGTCATCCTAGATTCCTCCACCCATTAGGTTATGCCCATCCAGGTACCACCCCCATTATATCATTGTCCTTGTTATCCTATAAAAAATCTTGCTGTCTATTACTCAGAGCTGGATTCTTTGAGATGATAGTTTCATCCAGCCCTGGGACCAAGATCCATTTGGTCCCAGTATATCTCTCCATTTAATAAACTATTAAATAGGTCTCTAATCTCTATTTTCCTCAGTTTCTCTGGCATTACAGAACCAGAAAGAAAAAAAAATAGCCATCCAAATTTTCCCTTTGTTTCTAAATTGACCAAATTTGGGACTACAGAATAATTAATGTGGGAAGCACTTGGTAAAATTAAAAAACAAAACATAACAGAATAAAACAAAACAAAAATCCTAAAAGACAAATTTGAAACATGATTTCAATGGATACAATAAAAAGGTTCATGTGATATTGTTATAGGACTCAATAATGTGAAGAAGAGTTGTCATAAATACCACAATTAAATCAAGTCACAGCATTCATGAAGTTGTATCTTACTTTTGAGCAGTTGTCCTATTCATTCTTCCAAAGATTTAGTGCTTATTTAGAAGCAATGTGGGGAATACTATTTTAAAAAGTTTTCTCTAGTGTATGTCAGTGGTTATTCAATGTATGGGAAAATTATACTTGATTCTTAGTGCTATCTAACTGCGTTAGAGTTAATATATGTTTTTCAAATGGGACTAAGTGCTGCCTTAAAAAAATTGGGAGGAATTTGAACAGAATTCACTCCCAGCAGTAGTGCTTTTGTGACTTTCATCACATGATTAATTGAAGAGTATGCCCTAAGAAGGTCAGTTCTAGTCAGTACTGCTGCATTCCCTGATTAGAATCAGAATGAAACAGGAATGTAGACAAGTTGAGACTCTTTGATCAGATACCACTTGGCAATTATTGGAATAGAGTAGGATCAAGTTGAATCCAGTGAAAGTAGATGGTAGACATCAATACCTAAGTTCCTATCTATGGTTTAGCCATTTTCAGGTTGATTTGCAAATTGAGATCATCCTAATTGCTGAGTATCAATTGGCCAACCACTCAAAGTTTTTGGGTTTTTTTGACCAAAAACTTTCAATGAATTATAATTCAATTATGTATGGATTATGCCTAAATTGAGGTCCTGAATAAGTGGGATTGGCAGAGAAAGACTGAAGTACTGATAAAATTACTCCCTGAAGCAAGCAAGAAAGATCACTAATGGAAATCAGTTCCAACTTCTAGCCTTCCCCTCAGTGGAGGAACTGGATAGCCCATCTTGCTGTGATCAGTCAGAAATCCAAATTATGCCAAAGCCCTGAGGTTAAATTTCTCCAACATATCTATTCATGGCTCACAACATCTTTGCTGAAAAAAGATAAGCCCATCATGAGTTTGGTCTCATGATATATTTCTCTTTTTCCCTCCCCCTCATGTCTCATTGGTGGTTTTCCTTTGATCTCCTCATGGAATCTTTCTCCTTATTGCTAACTAACTCTTTTAGGTGCTAAATCTTGTCATGAATTTTGCTTGCCAGTCAAGGGTATACTCCATCCTCATGGAGTATTATCATTTTTCCTGGTTAATTGTGAGTTCCACTAGGAAACTTGTTTTTTCCATTGCTAATTTTTGAAACCCCTTTCCATGCGAACTATATGCTCTCCCAAATCTATTTATATTTACCACTCCTGGTGTCTGTTTTAATTCTTCATTTTGTCTGTGACCTTTGTCTGTGAATAATTTTGTCAAAGAGAATGATCATTGTGAATTCTTCAAATGACTGAACAACACTGAGTGCCAAACCTCAATATTTGGGACTTAAATGTCAATTCCATCATTTAGAGCTGCACCCTAAATCCATTACCTATATTTGTTTAAGTAAGATGGGAACCCCATTCATCATGTGATAAATCCAGCAAGAAATAATAGTTCTTTCCCTCATGTGGAGGGAAAAGAAATAGGAATATGATTCCTTCTATATATATATCTTACATTCAAGAATCTATAATTTAGGAGAATAGGCAAAGTGTTGGAATCTTTACAAACTGTTGTCATTAGAGTTGACAGAGACAATAATTATCTAATTTAGCATGGTTCAGTATCATTGATCTGATCTTACAAGGAGAAGTTTGGGGCCAGAACCTGAAACAAGGTACTAAGTAGAATTAATTGATACAACCCCTTTAGAGAGCTCATATAAGCAAGAAGTATTTAAGTACTCTTTGGAGTTCACAAGTATGGAAGATTCACAAAGTAAACTTTGTAACTTTGTGAATTCACACCTCCCTTAGGTGTGCCTCCAGAAGGAGGAGTCAACCTTTGGGAGATGATATATAAAGAGGCTCTTAGCTTCGGAAGTGAGTTACTTTAGGTTAGAGAGAGTTTCTTCAGAACATTGACTGGGCTCGGAGAGGAGCACTCTGGAAGGAAGCCCACAAGCCCTCTCTCCGAGGCAGGAGAGATTCATTCGGTTTTCCACTTGGCTGGCTGGAGGCTAAGGACAAACTGATTTGGAAACATTCGGAGGAAGCTCTTGGAACCAAGCAGAGAGAGAGGCCTCTAAACTTACCGGGCTATATTGGAGGCAATAGAAGATCTGAACTTTTAACATCTGGCTGCGTTTTGGGTGATTATTACTTTCAACTGAAACTAAGGCTGCCTCCAGAAAATCTCCCTGAGAAACCTGCTTTCTCCCATAGAGAACCATTACTATATTATTTTAAAGAAGAACAAGAACTCCAACAGCAAAGTCCATTTCTTTTTATCTGATCTACTAGGTAGGACTAGATGAATTATTTTTCAGAAAACTAAAATAATCTAAAATGAGATGATATCTTTTGAAACTATCAAGTTTTGCATTCTGTTCTCTCTAAGTTTTGCTTTGTGATTTTCATTTCTAATATACTAGATTATGTGAATGGCAGGACTTTTTTTTTTTAAGACTTAGATTACTAACTAATGTGTGTTTATTAGAGAACACTAGGCTGCTTTCAGGTTTTCAAATGAGAAATTTGAGGAAAGAATGATTGGTCTTCTTTAAAAGAAACAGCTCACATCTCTTACTTCTTTTCTTTTTAATCATTTATAAAGGAAAACAGCTTTTCTTCTTGTCAATTACTCGATATTCAGTGCCAAGTTTTTAAACATAAAAGCTCTAAAAAGTGTTTTTTAATGTTTAATCCTTCAAAAACTTGGAGACAATAGGGGATATTTTGTATCATCCCTTAATGCTTTATTATAAGTGTCACTGTAAAATGAAAATATTTTCTCTTCATGCAAAACAAAACTCAAATATCTTTGTATTCATCACTTCTTTAATAGAAGATGAAACAAATTCAAGCCAACCTGGGAGTTTATGTTAAGTAAATTATTTTAATATGTTCTGAAATTGCATTCAAACTATTTTGACACAATTTCTTTTTTTTTTTTTAATCATATAAAGTGTCATGGCAGTGATGGAAACTTATGATACATCAATTTGATCATGGAATATGCAAAATTATTATTATAGTGAATACCTAACTGTATTTACATGTGTTTTTCTGTTGTGGTTGTTTATCAATCATTTACAGATAAAACAATTTCTTAACTAGGGAGAAAGATTGGATGGTACAATAATCAATCCTCTAGAATTTTAGAGTTGTTTGTTCAGTTCCTTGTGGCCTTTTTTGGATTTTCATGTAGCTAGGTGCTTTGACTGGACCACTTTTGAATGATGTTGCTTACATTTCATTGATCAAGGATCAGGGGTTCTCAAACTATGGTCCGCCAGCCAAATGAGGCAGCTGAGGACATTTATCCCCCTCACCCAGGACTATGTAGTTTCTTTAAAGTCCCACAAAACAAATTTTTTGTTTTTACTATAGTCTGGCCCTCAAACAGTCTGGGGGACAGTGAACTGGCCCCCTATTTAAAAAGTTTGAGGACCCCTGCAAGGTTTTTCTGTGAACTACCTGTATCATAACTCAATCTTTACTGTTCTGTATAGTTATGTTTTCTCTGTAAACAGTGATGGTACAATATGGTGTTCATAGGTTTGACAGTTCCCTAGTAGATAAAATCCATTTCTTAGAGGAGTCAGAATTGTTTGTGATACTCTTACTACATGGGTGTATAGCCAATTTTTGGAAGTTGTAGGCAAGATAGTCTTTTGTCAGAAGTCTTTTAAAGCTAAAATGTTTAAATTCAGCATCATTAATTTGGTATATTTTATGAGAAAATAGATAATTTCAAAGATTTTACAGATGAGGAACTGACACAAGCAGGGTTAAACAACTTGTCCAGGGTCACTCAGTAATGTGTGCCTGAAGCCATATTTAAACTCGGGAAGATAATCTTGAGCTTCAGGGCTGGCATTTTTTCTATTCTATTACCACCTAGCTTTCAGTAGCAAAATTCTTATAGGACAACTGTAAAGAAAAACAATTTGAAAGTAATAAAATATTATTAATAAAATGACATTTAATGATTTAACTTGAACAATGATGAAGCATTTCTTCTTTAAAGACTTATAAAAAACATTTGCAAACATATACACATCTACATATGTGTATATGCGCACATATGTATGTGTATACATATATGTAGGTGTATGTGCACATATGTGTATACAAGACATTCAATGAGGGTTGTTTGTTTTTTTTGGCTTGGTTTGGCTTGAATACACACACATACACATACACATAAACACATAGCTGTGTGGAAATTGATGTTGTTGTTTTTTCCTTATTTATTCATGAAATTGGGAACAAGAGGAAGAGAAAATAATTTTTTGAAATATTTTGGGAAACCTGCTATAGGTGTGGAATGTTGTATGATCTTTCAGATGACTTAGTTTTTATTTTTTAAATTTTGTTTGCATTATTTTGTTACAAGAGTACTCTCTTGTAGATGTAGATGTTGATGTGATTTGATGTCATTTGAAAATGTTTGTAATATAAAAACAAAATGTAAAAAATATACATATATAATATAAAAACAAAAGACATCAATGAACTTATTATAAAGAATAAAATTTAAATTACTACAAGGCTGAGTTTGGCTTAGGTCAAAGCTTTGCTAACCTTTCTAGTGATGATTCTAAGGAACCACTAGAATTCACTTACTAAATATATAATTGTATTAAATTTAGTCTAACAACCATATTCAATGAATATGTTAAAGGAAAGTGACACCAATTAATATTTTATCAATACGTTTGATCAATATTTAACTAATATAAAACAATATCTATAATAATCAGATCAAAGAAGGCAGAAACCACTTTAAGTAATAAACACCTGAGCATCTTCCAAAGTTGAAAGATTTGGGGAAAGGGTGAAAATATTAACTCAACAGAAAAATCTCGCAATGAAGGATGAAAGATAATGAACACTTTCATCTCATAAAATAGAGAGAAGTATTGGAGTTAAAACAAGTTTAAAGAAAGCGTGTCCAAACTAAGAAATATCATTTTGTGTGCTTTTAAAAATAAAGCTAAAGTAACAAGAAGTTGATGAAAAATAGAAAAAGAAAAGATCTATGAAGATTTTTATATCAAACGTTTTTTCTATCGACTACAGTTGAAATACTACATATTGACTCTAACATCATATACATAAATGTGCGTAAAGAAAGGAGGGATAATATTGAAGAAGAGATGGGGGCGGAAAAATAGCTGAAATAAACCAAGAATACACAAAGGAAGCCTACCTGTAATTGAGGTTTCCAACAAAATGTTGAATGCATTGAGGGATAGATTGTTAAGGAATCTTAAAGAGAGGAAAATAAAAATATGGGAAAACTCAGATCTTATTACTAACAAATATGAAAAGGCCAAATTTTATACACACACATACATTTGTATACACACACAAACATATATACATACATCCACATATGAATATACAGATATAAATAGTATAAATATTTAAAAGATATCCTTGATGAAGTTATTAGAAGTCAAGATTTTCCATGGGATTTCCCTTTGCACATCTTGGCAATTACATAACTGAAAAATATAGAGAATAAAAGCTATTCACACATTGTCTAAAATTAAAAATAATAATAATAGTACAAGGAAGCACTCATTGTCTTTAAAGTTCTCCTTTAAGAAAGTGTTTTCTATGCTTATGTTGACAAGCTTTTTCAAATATTGTAACAATAGGGTAACTTTTTTAATGACCTTCAAATCACTATTATTTTCTAAAAGCATATGATAAAACAAGTGGTTCACCATTATGAAAAAAAAAGGGACTAATAAAGAGCTTAAATTAAATGATTCCCTTTAGTGGATATGGTCCTTCAGATGACATTGTATTGATTATATCCAGCCATAAAAAATTGCAATGTAGGAGTTAGTTTAGGAGGGATAGCACTAGCAGAAGGAATTTCAGGAAATAACTGAAGATGTTTTTTATAAAGTACATAAACACATAATTGGATTACATTTAGAAGGGTCATACTAGAGTGTGTTTCAGGTCACATGTTTTTCATACCTGGTTTAAAGGATCCCATTAGGGAAAGATATAACTTGAAAAAAGGAGACAGAGACAGAAATAGAAAGACGGGAAGAAACAGAGGGAGAGGAAAGAGAGAGACTCAGGGACAGAGACAGAGAAAGAAAGACAGAGACAGAATCAGAGAGAAAAATAAAAAGCAAAAAGTAACTAAAAGCAAGAATAGATTATCATAATGATTTTCTAAATCCTCTGAAAATGAAATGAAAGAGAAAACAAAACTAGCTCAGTTTGCAGCAACCAGCACAAAGTTGTTTTAAAAAAGAAGAAAAACTATGACTACCAGATTTAAAGGATCTTCAGAGCAGCATGTTCCCTCAGGTTCTTTGCACAAAATATCAGGTCTCACTCTAGATTTTATGCATCAACAGATAAGAAGAACAAAGTAAGGAAATAGGCCTGGGGAAGAAGAGAAGCATAAGCCAAGTAAAAGTCAAAAAGAAACAAATAAGCAAAGGCAGAGAAAAGAAGTATTTATAAATGCTACAATATTCAAGACACACACCTCTAGGAGACAAAGTAGAACAGAGCAGGTATAGTAGTAGTAGGAGAAATAGGAGAAAAAGCTGTTGCTATTGTAATTATACTAGAGATCCTTCCAAATGTAATCCAATTATGTGTTTATGCATTTTATAAAAACATTTTCAATTATTTCCTGAAATCTCTACTGCTAGTGCTATCCCTACTAAACCAACTCCTACATTATATTAATCTACTGTATATATATTTACTTTTATTGTTTTCATGTTTATGTTAATATAAACATTTATATAACTTGTTTCTTTCCTTTCATTTTTGTTCCTTCTTTGTCCCTTCTCTCCTTCCCTCCCTCCCTATCTTCCTCTCTTCCTCCTTCCTTCCTTCCTTCCTTTTTCCTTCCTACTTTTCTATTATGATTTTGAATCTAAATCTGGCAGTCATATCTATGTCATTCATAGGCTTGATTCTGCTACTGATCAAAATTGCAGATTTGATCTGTTATTTTTCTTTCCTGGGATGATTTGTTCATCTTTGAACAGTCTGGTGGTACTTAACTCTTGTGATTTACTATACTAATATGAAACTTATAACTTACAAATGCTGAGCTCACCAATTTCAGCCTTCAGGATTGGAAGACGCATAGTCCTGTATTTAAGTACTTATTATCTGCCCTGTTGAAATGTACATTTTGAAAAACACATGCTATTTCATTCTTTATTTGTCTGTCTTATGCCTACAATAATACTTAGCACACAGCAGACATTTAATAATTTACATCAAATCAACATGAATTTCTTAAGGAACAATTATGTCAAGCAATATACTCAACTCTTAGGAAGAAAAAAAAAAATCAAAACATTCCCTTTCCTTATAGAACTCAAAACCTAATGAAGGAAACAATAACTAGAATGCCTCTGCATTAAAGGGATATAGAACAGATAATTTTAGCTGAAACTTGAATAAGTCAAGTAATTCAGGATGTGGAGAGAAAAGGGGAGAAAATATCAGGCATGGGATAAAGACAATAAAAATATATGGAGTCAGGAGATGAAATATTTTTGTTAGGAACATTAAGTCTGCCAATATTGTCAAGATTAATATTTCCATAGAATGTATGGAAGGGAACATGGTGTAAGAAGAATGTAAATATAGGAAAGAACAATATTATGAATAGTTTTAAAAGACAAAGTCAATAAATACTTGTTGATTGTTCCATCAATTTCTTTTATAAAAACTTTTAAAAGATACAAGAAAAGAATATGTTGGCAGAGGAATAAAAAATATTTGTTGAAAAAATTCTAGGCCTATTAATGGCAACGTATTACTAAATTATATATTATCGAACATCTCACCACATATTATAAGAGTTTATATATGTATTTTTGATTATCACTAAGCCTTTGATTCTTCTCTGCACTCATGGATTACCCATAAACAATATATAAAATATAAATCCTAATGAAAATAAGAGCATTTAATGTCTGAACAGTAATGGATTTTCCATTTCAATATAGCACCAAAAGAATGGTGCCAAAGCCAACACAAATCTCATAATTTGGAAGGAGAAATTTGCAACCCACTATAAGTCTAGTTAGCCTTTTCTCCTTTACAATCATTCTTATGAAAAACTAAATATGATTTCCAAATTAATCAGATAAATGCATCTTTATGATCACTTATTCTATATGCATTTCATTAAGTTATATTGATTCATTGAAAAGCATATTAAGCAACTTTATCTCATAAGATGTTTCCTCAACACAAAAATGATATTTTGACTCAATAAGTACAAAACTATTTATGTATTCAGAAGAAAAGATAGACACAGATTTCAAACTGTCTAGTAGTCTCTAAACTAATGGATTGAAGACAAGTGAAAATTTGAATTTGAATATAATTATTAAATTATGAATAGCTTGATTTCCTCTCAGGAAGGTACATTGATCAAAATTTGTCAAGAGAAACAACTGTGGGTAAACATATTAAGAATTGTATTGCTCTAAAAATAAAGTTGAACGGAAAGTAAACATATAAAGCAATTACTCTCTATGTAAAGTCCATCATAATGTATATGTGCAGAATGACAAAAAAAAAAAAAAATAGACCATAAAATATTTGAAAATCATCCAAGCAAAATATATAGAAAGAGACTGGATTTGTGATTTTGAAGAATTTTTCCTTTACGAATACAAGATGACATCTTCTCTGATTTGAAGTCTTAGTTGTTTCAGTCCCAGCTCAGGAGGCAAATTCTGTTAAACCTGATTGTTTCCTGAAAAGAATAGGCAAAACTATTTTCTGCAAACACAAGGGGCACCTGTGCTCAAAACCAAGACTCAGTGCTGCAGAGAAAGCTTGGGACATCACCCCACTTAATCCCAGGAGCAGAGTTCAACCATAAAAGTTAAGAAAAGAGGAAATACCAAAAGAAAAGGAAAGTAAATAGGCAAGAAGCAGAAAAACCCCTTAACCATAAAAAGCTACTATGGTGACAGAACATGAAAACACAAAGTCAGACAATGACAAAATGTCCACAGAAGAAATCTCAAAAAGTGATATGAATTGGCCTCACGCACAAAGAGACTTCTTGGAAGTGCTCAAAAAAGACTTTAAAATGCAAATAAGAGAGACAGAAGAAAAAATGAGAAAGGAAATGAAAGCTATGCATGAGAGAATCAATAGCTTGGAATAGTAAGGGGAAAAAAATTGTTAGAAGAAAACAACTCCTTAAATGTAGAATTAACCAAATGGAAAAAAGATATAAAAGCTAACTAAGAATATTAAAAACTACAACAAGCCAAATAGAAGGAGGCTAATGACTTTGTGAGGCAGGAAGAATCAGTCAAACAAACTAAAAATAATGAAAAAAAAAAAAAAAGGAAGAAAAAGAAACACATCATTGGCAAAACAGCCCAACTAGAAAATAGATCCAGAAAAGATAATTTTAAAATTATTGGCCTACCTGAAGACCATGACCAAAAATGACAACAACAACAACAAAAAGTGGATAGCATGCTATAAGAGATCATTAAGGAAAGTTGCCCCAATATTCTTGAGACAGAGGGAGAAATACTGCTTGAAATAACCCTGGAAAGAGACCCAAAAAGGAAAACCACAAGGAACATTGTTGCAAAACTCCAAAATTACAATCTCAAGGAACAAATACTGTAAGATGCCAGACAAAAACAATTCAGATATGAAGGAGCAACAATTACCCAGGATTACCCAGGATCTGGCAGCTTCTACAATAAAGGATGGGAGGGCCTGGCATATTTCAGAAAATATAAGATCTAGAGTTATAACCAAGATTTAACTATTCAGGGAGACTTAGCATCATCTTTCAGGGGAAGAGATGGATCTTCAATGAAGTAAGAAACTTTCAATCATTTCTATTGAAAAATCCAGAACTAAACAGAAAATTTAATCTTCAGACACAGGAATCAAGAGAAAAATAGAAAGGTAAATGGGGAAAATATATGTTATTTCAAGTTTAAACTGTTTACATTCCCTGGATGGGAAAATGATATCTCTAACTCTTCAGAACTGTATATGTCACTGAGGCAGACAGAGAGGGATATCACATGAATTTCAGGGTTGGTTGTGGATGTGCTCTGATGTGATGACATCAAAGAAAAAGACATTAAGGGTAGGGAAAAAAAAAAAAAAAGCCTGTACTGGAAAAGGGGGGATTGGGAGATATAATGGGAAAATTAGTTCACATGAAGAGGTGCAAAAGACCTATTTCAATCAAGGAAAATAAGGAAAGGGGATCAGTATTATCTAAAGCTTGATCTTTTCAGTTTTGACTCTAAAAGGGAATAATTTAATTATTTAGCTGGGTGTAGAAAGTTATTTAACTTTATAAAGAAGTACGAAGAGAAATAGAAAAAGAAAAGGAGGTACAGGATAGAAGAGAGGACAGAAACACTAGGAACAAAGATTACAGAAAGGGGATAAAGGCTGATAAAATATAAGGTAGTGGGTTAAAAAAGCATTACTAAGAAAAGTAGGAGGGGTGATAGGAGATAAGGTAGTAGTTAGGGTGAGTTTAAAAAACGCACTAATAAAAATAGAGAGGAAAGAGAACAAAAGCATTTACAGAGGAGAAAATAGAATGGAAGGAAATACAGAGCTGGTAATCATAACTGTGGATGTGAATGGGAATGAAATCTCTCATAAAATGGAAGTGAATAGCAGAGTGGATTAAAAAACAGAATTCTACACTACCTTTTTTACAAGAAACACATTTGATGCAAAGACACACATATGTAGTAAAAGTAAAAGTCTGGAACAGAATGTATTATGCTTCAGCTGAAGTAAAAAAAACAAAACAAAACAAAACAAACAAACAAACAAAAAAAAAAACAGAGGTAGCAATTCTGATTTCAGATAAAGGAAAAGTAAAAACAGATTTTATTAAAAGAATTAAGGAAGGAAAGTACACCTGAATAAAGGGTACTGTAAATAATGAAGTAGTAACAATAATAAATGTGTATGCACCAAGTGGTAGAGCAGACCTATTCCTAGAGAAGATTTTAAACCACTTACAGGAAGAAATAAAAAGTAAAACTATTCTACCAGGGTTCCTCAAGCTTCCTCTCTCAGATTCAGACAAATCAAACCACAAAATAAACAAGAAAGAAAGAAGTAGGGAGGTTAATAAGAATGTAGAAAACCTAGATAAAATAGACCTCAAAAGAAAATTGAATAGAGATAGAAAGGAACACACCTTTTTCTCAGCAGTGCATAGCACCTAGACAAAAACGGACCATGTATCAGGGCATAAAAATCAATTGTAGAAAGGCAGAAATAGTCAGTGCTTCCTTTTCAGAGCACAAGGCAATAAAAATTATATTCAATAAAGGTGAAGGCAAAGATATTCTAAAAACCAATTGGAAATTAAATAACATAATTCTAAAGAATGATTTGGTCAAATAACAAATCAGAGAAACAATCCATAATTTCATACAAGAGAATGACAATAATAAAACAACACACCAAATCTATGGGATGCACCTAAAGGAGTATTTAGAAGAAATTTTATAGCTTTAAATAGCTACATGAATAAAATAAAGATATCAATGAATTATACATGCAACTAAAAAAACTAGAATTTGAACAAATTAAAAATCCCCAATTATATACCAAATTAGAAATTCTGTGAATCAAAGGAAAGATTAATAACATAGAAATTAAATAAAATAAAGATATCAATGAATTATACATGCAACTAAAAAAACTAGAATTTGAACAAATTAAAAATCCCCAATTATATACCAAATTAGAAATTCTGTGAATCAAAGGAAAGATTAATAACATAGAAATTAAGAAAACTATTGAACTAATAAATAGAATAGAGTTGGTTTTGTAAAAAAAGATAGAATAGATAAACCTTTAATTAATTTCATCATAAAAGGGAAGAAAAAAAATCACCAGCATAAAAAATTAAAAGCATGAATTTATAACACTGAAAAGAAAATTAAAGAAATACTTAGGAATTATTTAGCCCAAGTCTACAGCAGCAAGTCTGAAAATCTAACATGAAATGGATGAATATTTACAAAAAAAAGTAAATTGTCCAGGTTAGCATAAGAGGACATAAATTACTTAAATAGTCTCATTTAACAAAAAAAAAAAAATAAAAAAAGAATAAATCGTTAATGAACTCTCTAAGAAAAAATCTCTAGGACTAGATGGATTCACAAGTGAATTCTACTAAACATTGCAAGAACAATTAGTTCCAATACTAGGTAAAGTATTTGGAAAAATAGGTAAGGGAGGCATACTGATGAATTTCTTCTATGACACACATATGAAACTGATACCTAAACTAAGAAGAACCATAACTAGAAAAAGAAAATTACAGAATAATATCCTTACTGAATATTGATGTAAAATTTTGAAATAAAATATTAGCAATGAGATTACAGCAATTTACCAGTAAGATAACACAGTATGACCAATTGAAATTTATACTAGGAATGCACAGTTGGTTAAATACCAGGAAAACTATTTTCAACCATATCAATAAAAAAAATTAAAGAAAGAAAACAGAAATTATATGATAATCTCAATAGAGGCAGAAAAAGATTTTGACAAAATACAGCACCTTTTCCCATTAAAAACATAAGAGAGCAAGCATAGGAATACAATTTTTTTCTTAAAATAATAAGCAGTATCTATATAAAACCTACAGCAAATATTATTTGTAATGACATGCCCAATAAGATCAGAGTTGAAACAAGGATGCCCATTATCATCACTTTTCAACAATTATACTAGAAATATTGGCTTTAGCAATATGGAAAGAAAAAGAAATAAAGGCAGAATAGGCAATGAGAAAATAAAACTATCACTTTTTGTAGATGATATGATGATATACTTATGGAATCATAGAAAATTATCCCAAAACCTACTGGAAACAATTCATAGCTTTAGCATCATTTCAAAATATAAAATAAACCCACACAAATGAAGACCATTTCTACATATTGCTGACAAAGCCTGTTAGTAAGAAAAAGAAAGAAAAATTTCATGTAAAATTACTATAGACAAAATAAAATACTTGGGTGTCTGTCAAGACAAACTTAAGAAATATGTTAACACAATTACAAAACACTTCTCACACAAATAAAGTCAGATCTAAACAATTGAAAAAAATATCAATAGATCATGGCTAGGCCACACTAATATTAATAAAAAGTACAATTCTGCCTAAATTTGTCTACTTATTCATTGTCATACAAATCAAACCGCTAAAACATTTTATAGATCTAGAAAAAAACAAAAATCTTCTGGAAGAAGAAAAGGTCAAGCATATCAAGGCAATCAATGATAAAAAAAAAAAAAAATTACAAAAGGTGAGAGCCCAAACCTAAAATATAAAAAGCAACAGTCATGAAATTATTATTATTATTATAATAAATAATTAGTAATCTAGTATTTGTTAAGCCCCCAGACTCCAGCTTCTAGAATAAGAATTCACTATTTGACAAAAATTGCTGGGAAAATTGCAAAATAATATGTCAGAAACTTGGCATACCAAATAAAGTAAAAATGAATACATGACGGGCATAAAGGATGATACCATAAACAAATAAGGAGAACAGGGATTAATTAAACAACCAGATCTTTGGAGGAGTGAGGAATTTGTGACCAAAGAAAAACTAGAGAACATTATGAAAGGTAAAAGGAACAACTTTGATTACATTAAATTATAAAATTTTTGAACAAACAAAACCAAGAAAGAACAATATGAACAATACATTATTGGTGGAGTTGTGAAATGATCCAACCATTCTGGAGGATGAGTTGGAACTATTCCCAAAGGGCTAGATGACTGTGCATACCTTTGACCCAGCAGTGTCATTCCTGAGTCTGTATCCTATGGAAATCATAAAATAGGGAAAAGGACCCACATGTGAAAAAATGAGCAGCTCTTTTTGTGCTAGCAAAAAATTGGAAAATGAAAAGATGCACAACACTTGAGGAATGACTGAACAAGTTGTGGTATATAAAGCTAATGACATATTATATTTTTTTAATGATGAATAAGCTAATTTTAGAAAGATTTATATGAATTGATGCTGAGCGAAACAATCAGAACCAGGAACACATTGTACACACAGCAAGAATATATGGTGATCAACTATGAAAGACTTAATTCTTCTCAGTGGTTCAGTGATCCAAAGCCATCTCTTTTTTTTTTTTTTTTTTTTTTTATAATAAATTTTATTTTATTTAATAATAACTTCGCATTGACAGAATCCATGCCAGGATAATTTCTACACGACATTATCCCTTGCAATCACTTATGTTTCGTTTTTTCCCCCTCCCTCCCTCCTCCCCCCCCCCCCAGGATGGCAAGCAGTCCTATATATGCTAAACATGTTGCAGTATATCCTAGACACAATACATATTTGCAGAACCAAACAGTTCTCTTGTTGCACAGGGAGAATTGGATTCAGAAGGTAAAAATAACTCGGGAAGAAAATCAAAAATGCAAATAGTTCACATTCATTTCCCAGTATTCCTTCTTTGGGTGTAGCTGTTTCTGTCCATCATTTCTCCAATGAAACTCAGTTAAGTCTCTTTGTCAGAGAAATCCACTTCCATCAGAATACATCCTCATACAATATCGTTGTCGAAGTGTATAATGATCTCCTGGTTCTGCTCATCTCACTTAGCATCAGTCCATGTAGGTCTCTCCAAGCCTCTCTGTATTCATCCTGCTGGTCATTCCTTACAGAGCAATAATATTCCATAACATTCATATACCACAATTTACCCAGCCATTCTCCAATTGATGGGCATCCATTCATTTTCCAGTTTCTAGCCACTACAAACAGGGCTGCTACAAACATTTTGGCACATACAGGTCCCCTTCCCTTTTTTAGTATCTCTTTGGGGTATAAGCCCAATAGAAACACTGTTGGATCAAAGGGTATGCACAGTTTGATAACTTTTTGGGCATAATTCCAGATCGCTCTCCAGAATGGCTGGATTCGTTCACAACTCCACCAACAATGCATCAATGTCCCCGTTTTCCCGCATCCCCTCCAACATTCATCATTGTTTTTTCCTGTCATCTTAGCCAATCTGACAGGAGTGTAGTGATATCTCAGAGTTGTCTTAATTTGCATTTCTCTGATCAATAGTGATTTGGAACACTCTTTCATGTGAGTGGTAATAGTTTCAATTTCTTCATCTGAAAATTGTCTGTTCATATCCTTTGACCATTTATCAATTGGAGAATGGCTTGATTTTTTATAAATTTGAGTCAGTTCTCTATATATTTTGGAAATGAGGCCTTTATCAGAACCTTTAATTGTAAAGATGTTTTCCCAGTTAGTTACTTCCCTACTAATCTTGTTTGCATTCGTTCTGTTTGTACAAAGGCTTTTTAATTTGATATAATCAAAATTTTCTATTTTGTGATTGGTAATGGTCTCTAGTTCATCTTTGGTCACAAATTTCTTTCTCCTCCACAAGTCTGAGAGATAAACTATCCTATGTTCCTCTAATTTATTTATAATCTCGTTCTTTATGCCTAGGTCATGGACCCATTTTGATCTTATCTTGGTATGTGGTGTTAAGTGTGGGTCCTTGCCTAATTTCTGCCATACTAATTTCCAGTTATCCCAGCAGTTTTTATCAAATAATGAAATCTTATCCCAAATTCAAAGAATCCTAAAATTGAGGCTCAAATTATCAAATCAATTAATTCAATAGCTGTACAGTTATTTTGAAAGCACTTTTGAACAAAGAATTCTCATTGAAAACCAAGCTTGGCTATTATAAAAAATGTACAAACTTAATTAAATTGGTTTTATACAGCAAATTGCCATTGGCTTTAATGTTGCATGGGACACTGCAATGTTATCTATAAAAATAGAGGGACCTTCAATTCAATATTTTCTGGCTGTTACAGAATTAATTCCCTCAGTAGTTTTCTTCAGTTTTTATTCTAGACAATGCTTAGAAGGAATGATGATAATTTAAAATTCATAGAATTTTTTCTTTTGGTCTAATTTGTGAAGAAATTTACACTAATTTTATATAAACTTAAGATTCATCAGAATGTCTATAATTAAGTCCATTGTCTATAAAATCCATATTGTATGATTTCTCTTAAAGAATGAATAAAAAGACATTCTAAGCCCAATCAATGGTGCCCCAAATTTATTAATCAATCTTTGCTACTAGTCTGGAGTGTCAGAATATTTTCCAAATGGCCCACTCCAAAATCTCAGAAATAGAATTCTGTACATTTCTAGCTATCTTTGATATTCTTACATTGACATTATCTTAATTTTTCTTGAATGTATTTATATTTTCAATGATTACTTTCATTTGGGAAAATGTTTTCTTCAAGTATATTAAGCAAGAAATTCCCATTTTTGATTATTTTGTCTCTTCAAGAAGAATGACCTGAAGCTAGGAGAACCTGAGTTCAATTCTGGTCTCAGTTGCTTTATACTTCCTAGCTGTGTGACCCTGGACAAGTCATTTAACCCCAATTGCCTTAAGCGGGGGTGGGGGGAAAGAAGAAAACGACCATTCCTTACTAAAAAATACTAGTCTTGAACTGAAACAAATGTTTTCTAAGATTGTAATGAGTTTTCATGCCTGCTCTGGTTTTTCCATACTTTTTAGTCTCTATCTCTTGTCTACCCAAGTATGTCTTGTCTCTCCCCCATACACATGCACAAATATACATGCATGAATTTGTTATTTTGCTTTCTTAAAATATTTTTTTATTAGCGTATTTGGTTTGGATCCCCAGGATTTTTCCAATATCATTAATTTCTTACCATGTGATAAATGATTTTTCTTTTTAAAGAAGAGACAGAAATTCATCAACAGGAATAAAATATATTAACTATAACACATAGAATTAAAATTTATACCCATGTAAGGACTTCCTACCTCTACAAGGCAATAGGGTAGTGAGATGAATTTTGGGGGGGAGTCAATATTGCTCTTGGTAATTTTGCAAGTCATGATGTATAATATATATATATACATATATATATATGTATATATATGTATATAAAATATATTTATGTATATACATGTATTCCTTTAGTTCTGCTTATTTCGCTTTGCATTGCATCATGTGAATCTTCTCTGTTGTCACAATATCTGTCATTTCTTACAGCATAGTAATATTATATCAAGGTATCACAATTTGTTTATCCATATTTCCATCATTTCCCATCCACTTCATTTCCCTTTGCTGCCGAAATAAGAATTGTTAAGAAATATTGTAGTTTATATGAAGACTTTCCTTTAATCAAATGACTTCATCGGGGGGAGGGTAAAAAAAAAATAAGATAATCTCTGAGGATATAGATAATATTGTTATCTTTACATGTTTAAAATTTTATTTCCAAAATAATTGTACTGATTCATAGTTTTACTCACAATGTACTAGAATGTATTTTTCTCCCTTAATCCCTCCAATCCTGACTATTTCTTTTATCATTTTTGCCATTTTATTGGGTGTGAAATAAAACTTCAGTTGTTTTGGTTTTCATTTCTACTTTTACTAATTATTTGGAACATGCAATTATGTTATTTTTGATAGTTTAAAATGCATCTT
The DNA here is from genome assembly GCF_016432865.1 of Antechinus flavipes. Lineage (NCBI taxonomy): Eukaryota > Metazoa > Chordata > Mammalia > Dasyuromorphia > Dasyuridae > Antechinus > Antechinus flavipes. The sequence continues at coordinate 66,466,764 of NC_067398.1, forward strand.
TCAGATCCGTTTGCTTATATGATTTGATTACTTTTCTTTTACTGAAAAGATTTATATACACTCATCCAAATATGAGCCCTAAATATTGCTTCAGTTATTCATTCTTATTTTATTGATGTTATTTTAAGAACACTTAGTAATTCAATCAAACAAGGTTTTTTGTCCTTTTTAGTTTTATTTTAATTATTTTAATGCTTTGCTGATATTTGAATAGAATTTCTTTCCTATGGGATTTTGTTATTACTGAGTATAGCTGTTGATATTTGGAATTTCATTTTATAGCTTTCAAATTTGATGAAGATATTAATTGCTTGAGTGTGTGACTTTGCTGATTAAGCTTTTCTAAATAAAACTAAGATTTTTCACAAGTCATAAAGACTTTCAAGAAGGGATTATTAAATTTTCAATGTGAGACAGTTAACAGATTAAAAAAAAACTAAACAGCAAGTTTAGATATTGCTTTGTTGATTGTTTAGATTTAACAAAGTAATGAAGAGAAAATGAAGAAAGCAGATTAAACATAAAAAAAGTACTGTTTGTACACCTTTCTCCCTCCCCTTCCTCTCCTGAAAGTTGGCTGTTAAATGTTAACCAGCATATCCCTTGATTTATTCCAGGATTTATTAGCAAAACTTCTACTATATACTTGTGGCATATAGTTCTTGTTATTTATTTCAGTTCCATTGAATGGTATTAAAAAGTTGCATATGTGATTATACTTTTATAGTTTTTTTTTTTAACATAAATGTATATTCTAGTGTATCAAAAGATTTTTTGGTTATATCTATTGAGATAATTATTTGGTTATAGCCATTTTTATTTTGAAAGGAGTTAGGTATTTTGTTTGTTTTCCCAATATTGAATTATCATCATGCACTCATAAAAATCTTACTGGGATATTATGAATGGCATCTTAAATGAATTCCATTTTTATCAGAATTTAAAAATTAAATTAATATTCATTAATGATATTAATCTCTAGTTCTTTCTCTTTCTTCCTTTTGTAATTTCCTTTTATTTGTCTTTATTTGCCTCTAGGGATTCTAATAGAGTGTTTTCTTTCTAAGTTTTTGAGGATAATTTTTTTAGTTCTAGAGTCAACTGTTCACTTGGTTCTTAAAGATCAATCAGCATTCTACTGTAAATTCACTAGGGCCAGGAATGATCCCATTTCCTGACATTCCCACACATTTTTGTATTTTGCTGATAGGACATACTATTTCATTTTTTGAGATCAAACATCTTTTGAGCTTCTTTGTGTTGGAATATTTTATATATTTTAATATTTTAATATACTTACCTATATATATTTTTTCCCTATTTTGTTAGCATATTACTCTAAATAGTATGTTTTGATAACTTGATTTCTTCTGATATGCTGGAATTTTACTTTGTTTATTTGTTAATGTGTTGTTATTATTTTCTTCATTTTAAGCAGATTGATTAAGTGCTTAATATTTTTAACCTATTAAAATAATTATCTTTGGGTTTTATTTATACGGGTAGTAATTTTTTTACAGTTTATCTATTTCTCATCCTATTTGCAATAATTCCTCATTTCTACTTTTTTTGAGTCTATTTGTTTCCTAAATTTTGAATACATATTTGGTTCATTATTTCTTTCATTTGTTCTGTGCGTGTGGGAGGGGGGGGTTACTTTTTTTTTTCAGCTATATGTATATTTTTAAGTTATACCTCAAATTTTGGCAAGTTCTTCTATCACTATGATTTAAAATCATAAACTTATAATTTTTCTATAATTATTTTTATTTAATATATTTGTTATTTTATTTATGATTCCATTCTACATCCTTCTGTTTCCTGAACTAATCACTATTGTTATTGCTACATATATAGTCTGTATTTACCATTTCTTCTTTATAATTATTTGCAATATTTCTATACCTTAAAATTTAGTAAATTATTGTAAAAGTTCCACATAATGATAACAGATATATGTTTTTATCATTAGCACTGTTTATAAAGTATCAACGGTATTTTAACTCTATTTAAAATTTTTTTTTCTAATTCTGTTTGCTTTTCATTTATTTTGTTAGATTTGTCCAAAGTTAAGAGGACATTAAAATCTCCTAACATTATTTCATCAATGTCTTTATCCTCTTGAAGTTCAATTATTTATTTTTCTTTATGAATTTAGATTCTAAGGCATTTGAAACATAAAGTTTAATATTGATGTTGATTTATTCTCATTGCTACCTTTTAGCATAATGTAGTTTTCTTATTTACTCTATGGTTTGCATTTTTATGTTCAATTTCTTCTGATAAACATGATAGCAACATCTATTTTGAAAATTTACCTGTTTCAAAGTAAGTTTTGTTCTAGTCCCTCAATCGTGTTTATTGTATGTCTTTATATATGTATGTGTGTGCACACGCGCACATGTGTGCATACACATGTATACATATATAGATATGAACAAAATTCTACAATTTGTCATTTATATGTGTAAATGACAAATTGTGGAATTTTTTAAACTAATCTGTCACTCTCTCATTCTGTATGATTGTTCAATTCACCAGTCCTTAAATGTATGAGATTTAGCTTTATATTTTACTACATTTTCCTGTTTTTTTGTTTTTTTTTTCTTATTATTTAGGATGGGCAGAAGGGAAGTCTTTTTTCTAATCAGTTATTTTTAATTCATTTACATTAACAAAACACTATTACTCTCATTCTTTTCTACTAGAATATAACTTTTCATTTCCACCTATTTCTCCAGTTATGGAAAATATAATTAGTATTTTGTTTAACTAGATGGTATAGTGGATAAAATGTTGGAATTGAATTTGAGAAGATTTAACTTCAACTCTAGCCTCATACACTAGCTGTGTAACTCTAGATAAACACTAAACCTTTGTACATCTTAATTTTCCCCTTTGTAAAATGAAGATAATAATAGCAACTTTGCAGTGTTGTTGTGAGCAATACATAAGATGCTTTCAATTTAAAATGCCTTAGTAGTCTATATATCTTATTTTATCATCATGTAATAGTATCTAATTATCTCTTTTTATCTCAGTTAAGTAACTAAGTAAAACTGATATTCTTGTCAAACTGAATTCTTATTAGTTTTTATAAAACAACTTTTATGCCATTTTCTATTTTTCTTACCCTTAATTGCTTTTGTATGTTATATCCTCTTGGTTTTATGATTATTATGGACTTTTTAAAATTCATAACTCTTATACTTACTTATTCCCTCTTTAGTCTTTGTATTCCATACAGAATTAAAGTTCCTTAACATCTTTTTTGGGGGGGTGTCAAATTTTCATTCTGGGGACTTGATTTTTCTAAAGTTAATTCATCAGATTGTTACCATCCTTAGGATTCTTGCTATCTTAATCTCTGGAATCAATTGAAATTACATTGCCTCTTGTGAATATTATTTTGGAGAGTTTTGATAGGTCATAATGATCAGAGAAAATGTCTAGTCTTCCATCCTATTAGTCATATGACCACTAAATACTGTCTTTGCACTTTGGACCCCTTACTATTTCTTCTCTCTGCTCCTATTTCTAAGAGTTAATGCCCTTGCCTGCATATAAACTCTTTTAAATCTTCACCATTAATTCTGGCCTTGACAGATAGAGAGGAACAAGTGACAGATATTTGTTAGATGAAATCATGGAATTATGGTAATACATTTCAATAAAAATTCATGTTACCTAATCTACATGGTTTTCAGAGCTGTGTAGCAATCATTTATTAATCTCTGTCTCTGTATAATATATTCAACAACAGTTCTTCTATGCATCCTCTTCTTTCTTTTTTAAACTTTAAGTTTGAACCCATCCCCTTTTTTGTTACTGATTTAATACTTTGCTTTCTCTTGTCTGCTCTCTCTCTGTTTCTCTATGGTTCTCTCTATTGTCACTGATTTGTTCTCTTTTCCTTTCTCTTGATCCCTCTTCCTTTCCCTTGATCTCAGAAAAAAAGTGGTCTTCTTCCTTACTGAGGCTAAGCTTTTCAATAGGCTATGACCTCAAACTCTCCCAGTAATGTTGCCTTTTTGGCTGTTTCCCCTTCATTTTTCTCACTGTAAAATTCTAATTTCTATAGCAGACTAACAGTAATGTTCTTCTTTCAGTAGAAAAATTAAGACTAGGCACATATCTCCAAATAACCAAATAGCAACATCATTTTTCAGTGCTTCTATTAGTATTTTTCGGGATGAGATTCTGAGCTCTTCTGTTACTAAAAATAAAATAAAAATTACTGGTCATCATAAGTATCTAATCTGCTTTTCTATATGTGATTATGAGAAGTTAGGTTTTCACAGATATTGTCAAAACAGGAAGAAGGGATGGGTGAAATATCTTGTTAAGATATCTGCAACCAATCACCAGTAAGTGAAGGTGCAGGCTAAACAACAAAGTTCCTGACAAAGGGGCCCAGAACTAAACCAGTCCAAAATGGCTAGGGTCAATGACAGGACACAAGACTTTTGACATGGAATAGTGAATATAGATGATTGTAAATCTGGCCAATTTTAACTATGATTGTAAATCTGACTAGCCTGAACCTTGAATGGAGAGGTGAGGGACCAAATTAACAATATAAAGCTTGCTATTGTTTCTTTGTTATGTGCTAGGTTGTGTGTCATACCAATAAGAATATCCACTTCTCATGAGAATCAAGGATAAAGAATTCTTCTCTCACTTTAAAAGAGCACTGGTTGTAACACTATTCCTGGACTAGGTTGAAACTGAGGAAGCAGTGTGCAGTGGCAGCTCATCGGCTGCTTAATCCCCAACCCTGCTGAGTTCCACGGTGTTTTGATAGCACTAAATTATGCCATCAAATAAAAATTAACAGTTGACCCATTATACCATTTTAATGACTCTTGGATGGAAATGATTTATAGGGAGCAATATTTCTTAACTTCAAACTGACTGGTGATGAAAGAGAGTGGATTTTTTTTTTTCTCTTTTCATGTGAAGTATGGTGTAAAGGCTTCTTCATAATAAATGAACATATAATGATGTAGGAATGATTTTATGTGTAGGGAGTTATTTTGTTATGCTTTGGTGATATGTTTAATTGAAAAAATGTCTAGAGGAATTCTGTTTCCTGAAAACATCCACCAACACCAGATGCTTAGCATGCACCTGTCAATCCAGGAATAGAATCATATGCACATAAATAGTGGAAAGGCAGAAACTCTTAAAATCTATCAATAGAAATAGTTTCAATTCAGATACTAAGACTTTCTCTGTCAAACAAACAATAAAGATGACAACAACAAAACAACTACAACTTTATCTGTGCTCACTAATATAAAAATCCCAAATCATGAAGTACTTTTCAAAAGATTTTTCACAATTTTGGAGATCTTCAGAACAACCCTGCATGTTAGGTAGGGTAGTCACTGTTATTTTAATTTTATACATAAGAAAAATAAGTTTAAGAAAATTTAATTGAGTTGTCTAAGGGCACAGAACAGATCTGATATACTCCAGTAATCTTTTTGTTACTGCATATGCACTGCATATGGGAACCCAGCATAGCAGTAAAAATAGTAAAATGAAAGATACTTGTAATAAATCTGCTGCCCTTGATTTCTGAATTTATTTAGACTAAAGCCAAGATTCATTAACTTTTTTATTTTTTCTTTGGGCCACAGGGGATAGGATCAAAAATTATTAAAAAAAAAAACAGTTTAAATAGCAATATCATAATAAACAACACACATCTCAATTTAAATGTCAACTCAGACACCTAACTAGTTGTAGGACCAACAAAAAAAGACAGTAAGATCTATTTTAGCTCTAATTCAACTACTGCAGGCAAATAGGGCAGAGAATTAGCCCTAGAGTGATGAATTATTGGGGTCATATCTGTACTCAGATAGTTCATAGCTCCATAAACTACAAAATTGCTCCTTTGCCTCAGCTTCCTCAACTGTTGCTAGATAACAATATCAACTATTTCACAGGCTTATTATGAAAATCAAATTAGATTTTTTTTTCTATTTCTCTTTTTTTTAATTATAGTTTTTTTTTTTTTTTTTTTTTTTTTTTTTTTTTTTTTTTTACAAGATACATGCAGGGGTAATTTTTCAGCATTGACTCTTGCAAAACCTTCTGTTCCAACTTTTCCCCTCCTTCCTCCCATCTCCTCCCTCAAATGGCAAGTAGACCAATACATGTTAAATATGTTAAAGTATATATTAAATACAATATATGTATACATGTCCATACAGTTATTTTGCTGCACAAGAAGAATCAGACTTTGAAATAATGTAAAATTAACCTGAGAAGGAAATAAAAAATGCAAGCAGACAAAACCAGAGGGATTGGAGATGCTATGTAGTAGTTCACACTCATTTCCCAGGGTTTGCTGGGTGTAGCTGGTTCTATTCATTACTGAACAAATGGAACTGATTTGGTTTGTCACATTGTTGAAGAGAGGCCACGTCCATCAGAATTGATCATCATATAGTATTCTTGTTGAAGTACATAATGATCTCTTGGCCCTGCTCATTTCACTCAGCATCAGTTCATGTAAATCTCTCTAGGCCTTTCTGAAATCCTCCTGCTGGTCATTCCTTGCAGAATAATAATATTCCATAACATTCATATACCACAATTTATTCAGCCATCCTCCAATTGATGGGGATCCACTACAAAGAGGGCTGCCACAAACATTTTTACATATACAGGTCCCTTTCCCTTCTTTAATATCTCTTTGGGATATAAGCCCAGTAGTAACACTGCTGGATCAAAGGGTATGCATAGTTTGATAACTTTTTGAGCGTAGTTACAAATTGCTCATCCAGAATGGATGTGTTCACAATTCCACCAACAATGCATCATTGTCCTAGTTTTCTCATATCCCCTCCAACATTCAGCATTATTTTTTCCTGTCATCCTAGCCAACCTGAGGTGTGTAGTGGTATCTCAGAGTTGTCTCAATTTGCATTTGTCTGATTAATAATGACTTGGAGTACCTTTTCAGATGGCTAGAAATAGTTTCATTTTCTTCATCTGAAAATTGTCTGTTCATATCCTTTGACCATTTATCAGTTGGAGAATGGTTTGATTTCTTACAAATTAGAGTCAATTTTCTATATATATTTGGAAATGTGGCCTTTATTAGAACCTTTGACTATTAAAATGTTTTCCCAGTTTATTGTTTCCCTTCTAAATTAGATATCATTTGAAGACTAAGATGGTTAATTCAAATGAGCACTTTTTTTTCCAGGCTCTCCCAACACACTCCTCTAAATTACTTTGAAAAGTTCCAACTAGATTCTGAGTGGAATAACCCACACAATCATTTTTCCTAGCTCTGAGCTGCCGAGGAGGACAAAAAGATCCCTCTACAAATAATGGAGTTAGCACTTTTTTGGAGTATGGTGGATGTGACAGAAGTGGCATCAGCTATGGACACTGAACTTAGTGACAATAGAAGCAGTATCTATACTCTAAAATATTAAGGAGACAGAATACCTTGTTAGTAAGAGGTTTCAAGAAAACCCTTCTGCTAGCACAAGGCACAAGGCTAAGTATGATTTGCCAAGTACATTATTCATTTCTCTGTTCTGGTTTGCAATTCTGGGGGGAAGAGGAGCAATTGCAATTATGAGGGAGCAGGGAGTCTAACTTAATAAGTAAAAGAGTACATGCAAGAAAGAAAATGACAAAACCACATCCCAAATCATCTCATTCTGGAGATTTAATTCCATTGTTTTACTTGTATCCAACTCTCCATACTCCAGGTTTTTGTGACAAAGATCCTGAAACATCTTGCCACTTGTGAAAGGAGTAGGACATAAAAACCTGAAGTTTGATCAACTCATAAAACCCAAGGATCATCATAACCAAACCCTAAAATAAAGTCGGAAATCAAGAAACAGTCAAGCAAAATGATCAAACAAGCAGATAATTATAGAGGCCTGCAGATAGTGGGGGAACTCTGGGTAAGGTATAAGACCCTTCAGTCTAGAAGGAGGCTGCTGACAATGGTTCAGCTCCCCATTCCCCTTTGGTGTGTCTTACCCTTCCTGAGAAGTCAAGGAGGCCATGACCACCTGTGTTCTACTTGAAGCAAGGGATACATATAATAAAGAGATATTTACATATCAATAGCAGGGTGCTAATAGTTAACACTTGCACAGTGTGATGTGATGATGTAATTGTACTAAGGTATGAAGGGCTTGAAAGGACTTGAAATAAACAGACTCCATCTTTGACCAGCCTCCATCTTTGATCAGCCTCTTGGGTCCCCTATTTCATTACTCCTCCACTAAGACCAAAGACCATAAAAATTTACTTTCATGAAAGTAAAGCTTAATATACAAACACAGAAGAAGACAGCAACTTGAAACCACTTACAACCATAGCCTCAACAATATTCAGATTGGATAAATCAAAAAAGAATTTCTATAAAATTTAAATAGATAAAAAAGAGCAAAATGATTTTAAAGTCAAATAAGAATGTCAAAATGGGAAAATAAAGCCACACAAGACAATTGTGAAAATAGTTAATAGTTTGGTAAAAGAGGCACAAAAATATTTAAGCAAATATTGCTTTCAAAAGTAGAACTGAGCAAGATGAAGATAATGACTCTATGAGGCATCAAGAATCAATAAAATAAAGTCAAATTCCTTGGAAATTTATAAGAAAATATGAAATATTTCATCTAGCTTAGAAAAATAGATCAAAGAGAGAACATTTATGAATCATTAAGCTATCAGAAAATTATGATAAAAAGAATCTACACTTCATTTTTCAAGAAATTATAAAATGAAATTACCCAGATCTTTTAGAATCAGAAGACAGAATATAAATTTAAAAAAAAATTCATAAATCATCCCCTTAAAAAAAAATCCCAACATGAAAACTCCCAAGGGCAAGACAAACAAATGGTAGAGATTCCAAGCAAGATAAAATACAATAATCAGCCAGAAAGAAAAATTTCAAATACCATGGAGCTACATTCAGAAACTATAGATTTAAGAGCTGCCATAATACAGAAGAAGGATTACAGTATGATATTCCAGAAAGCAATGGAATTAGGACTATAATCAGGAATAACCTAGCCAACAAAATTCAATATAGTGTTTCAGGGAAAAATGCAAATTTAATGAAATAGATTAGAGCTGATGAGGTGAGTAGAAAAATAGGCATTTTAACAAGAGAAGAGAAAAATAAAAAGGTACACATGAAAGAGAAATCATATGGGTCTTAATAATTTCAAATAATTTACATTCATATGGCAGAACTAATACATGCATCTTGTAACAATTTCATCATCATTAAGGTAGTTAAAAAGACTTTATATACTGAAAAAAAAAATGAGAGGATTCTGAAAAGATGGTGCAATGGATAAAACGATTACAACTTCTCCATATTTCCCCCACAAACAAGACAAAATTTCATCTCTCAGAGAAAGTAGAACTCATAATTAAGTACAAGTTGGGGCAGAACAGTAGTTCTCCTGGAATAAGGAAGGAGATTGCTCTCTGTGAAGTCTAAACAACTTCAGGGTACTTCGACTGAAACAACAAGCTGCCACACTAGGGTTAGCTGAGTTGGGGAGGTGACTCCAGCCAAAGAAATTTTCAACTTTTAAACAGTGTGAAGAGGCAGGGGGCATCTGAACTGGGGGAGATTAAGGGAACTCTTGCTGATAAGGAACACCAGGCCCAGCTGTGCTGTTGAGAAACAATCCTGAGCAAAAAGGAACATGCATAGGTCAGGAATGTGTATTATTTGTTACATAGGCTTTCAGGAAAAGAAATTTATTGTCTCATATTTTAAATCTTCCCATGTCCTGCTATGCCTATGGCAATGGTTTTTTGTTTTGTTTTGTTTGTTTGTTTTTTAATTTGCACTTGTTTTTGATAAATAAATATATTTTTTAAAAAAGAAAATAAAAAGAGGACCTGATAAATCTAACCATAAAATAAACAATAGAAAAAATGGAGATAAATGGAATTTTTTAAAAGTTAGAGATAATAGCTATTTGGAGAAAATGTCATGTCAACAGAAAGTAGTAGATATTTAGTCAGCTATACATGGCATCAACAACAACAACAACAACAAAAAGCCTTATTTTAAGGCATGAATACATCATAAACAAATTTAAAAATTGGAATATTCAATGCATATATTTCAATGATAATGCAAAAAAGTTACATTCAATAAAGGGACTTTGAAGCAAAAAAGTTTAAAAAATTATTGGAAACTAAATAATCTAATATAAAAGAATTAATGAGTCAAAAATCAAATGACAAAAACTGTCAAAAATTTCTTTAAAATAATTTAAAAATTAAAAAAAAAATGCCAAAATTATTTGGATGAAATGAAAGCAGATAATTTAAACACATATGTCCATAAAAGTAAAAATCTGCAGATCTGTGAAATAATCATGCAACTAAAAATAAACCTAGAAAAAGAAAAAAATATATCAATTCCTAATTAAATATAAAATTAAAATACAAAATCTAAAACAAAGATTAATAAAATTGGAATTTAAAAATTAAAATACTAAACTAATAAAAAGTGATAGTTTTATGAAAAAATTGGTACTGATTATTTAGCTGCTACTGATTGTTAACTCTGTTGCAGATAAGCAGAACTGGGTCTCACTTTCAGGGTGGAGAACTGATTGTTCACAAAGGAATTGGGGGCATGCTTCTAGGGCCAAGAGGAGCATTAATATTTGTGGCTATAGGGACATGTGATTCTTCCTGCTTAAAGATTAGAAGACCCGTGTTCATATCTCTCCCAGAATTATGCCATTGTGAAAGCACTGAAAATTCAGAAATGGCTCTAAAAAGACCAGGAAAAAAACAACAACAACCTCTGAAGGTTGGCACAATGCCTCCCCAAACCTAGATGAAAAGAACTTTGCATTTATAAAATTAAAAAAAAATACATAAAATAAAGAGGATACAAGAAAATCATGAAAAGAGAATTAATATCATGACAAAAGAGGCATAAAAATACTGGAAAAAAGTCTTAAAACAGAATTTACCTAATGGTAAAAGAAGTATACTATTTACTGAAGAAAAAAATTCTTTTAAAAGCACAATTGGCAAGGAGCATTCTGGGAAGATTGTGGAGTAGTGGTAAATTTCAAGTACAATTCTCTCCACAATTTGAATAAATTTGTGCCTGAGGTCAAATAAAGATTGGTGAAAAATCAAGAAGACTTGAGGCAGAAAAGAGTCCTCCTCATCAACAGGAGAAGAGCTGGAGAAATACCTTGGGCAAAGGATTAACATACACTTCCTAGCTAGCTCTGAGATCTGAGTCTGGGAGGGATGAGTGAATCTTTGCTGATTAGAAATAACAGATACAGCTGTGTAGCAGAGATGTGGCCCTGGGCTAGACTCTCGGCAAGTCACTTAACCCCAATTGCCTCAACAAAAACAAACAAACAAATGAATAATAAATAATAAATAAACCAGCAAAGAAGAAAGAACTTTGCTATTGGAACATATTATGGGAAAAGGGAGAACTGGGAGTTCATCTTAGGATGAAGACAATTCAGTTTTTTTAAAAAAAAACAAAAAAACAAAAAGCTTTGACCTCAAAGATAATGAATTTCCTAGAGGAGAATTAAAAAAAAAAAAAAAAAAAAAAAAAAACCGCAAGAAGAAATCCACAGACAAAACTACAGTAATGAAGGATCTCAACCTTCCTTTCTCAGAACCAGATAAATCAAACCATAAAACCAATAAGAAAGAAGTTAAGGAAGTAAACAGAATTTTAGAAAAGTTGAGTATGACAGACCTTGGGAGAAAATTGAATGGAGACAGAAAATAATATACTTTTTTTCACGGTGGTACATGGAATCTACACACAAATTGACCATGTATTAAACATCAACATCAAATACAGAAAGGTAGAAATCATAAAAGCATATTATTCAGATCATGATGCAATTTCCTATAAATTACCTGCAATAAAGGGGCATGGAAAAATATACCAAATTGGAAACCAAATAATCTAATTCTAAAAATGAGTGGATGAAACAGCAAATCGTAGACACAATCAGTAATTTCATCCAAGGGAATGATCATAATGAGACAACATATCACAATTTATAGGATGCAGCCAAAGCAGTTCTTGGGCAAAGTTTTATATCTCTAGAATCTTACTTGTATAAAATAGAGAAAAATGAAGATTAATGAATAGACCATGAATCTAAACATCTAGAAAAAGAAAAAATTAAAAAAAAAACACAAATAAATTCAAAATTTGAAATTCTGAAAATAATAAAAGATTAATAAAATTGAAAGTAAGAAAACTTGAATAAATAAACAAAACTGAGTTGGTTTTATGAAAAAAAACTAACAAAATAGATAACTTTTTAGTTAATTGGATTAAAATAAGGAAAGAAGAAAATCAAATCATTACTATCAAAAATGAAAAAGGTAAACTTTCCACCAATGAAAAGGAAAGTGGAGAAATAATTAAAAGTAATTTTCCAACTGTATGATAATAAATCTGATAATCGGTGTCCTTTTCTTTAAAATATAATGGTTCTCTCTGGGAGCAGGTTTCTTGGGGAGGTTCTGGAGGCAGCCTCAGTTTAGTTCAGAGTAATAATCATTTCAAATGCAGCCAACTGATAAAATCCAAATGTGTATTTTTCTCCTTCAAAATCTTGTCTCTTTCCTTGGGCCTGGTTAGCTCTCTTAGAGGCCTCTCTCCCTCCTTGATTCCAAGAGCTCTTGCAGCTTGTCTTTTAGCTCTTCCAGCTTCTGCTTCTAGCTCAACTCTGACTCCTGACTTCTCAATCTCCAAGTGAGGCTCCCCTCTCAATCTTTTCAACTGAACTCTCCTGATTGAGCTCAGCTGTTTTTATGCTCTTTTAGAGGTGTAAACTCAAAGATTGACTCTTGCTCTGAGAGTGGGATTATAGGAGGTGTGAATTTGGATATCTCATACTGAACCCTAAAATCTCCCAGATGTGTGAACTAATGTGTGAGCTAATGTATAAACTCTCAAAGGTGTTAACTGAAGCATTGTTTCTTAATCAATATTAGTGACTTAACACCTTGTAAGGATTTGTTCTAATGTGTGAACCAATAAGCATTGTATCAATTCCATTGAGTTAATGCTAGGATTCTAACAAATACCTACAAAAGAATAGATTTCCCAGATTAACAGAGGAGGAATAAGTTACTTATATAATCCCATTTTAGTAAAAGAAATTGAACAAACTATTAATCAACTTCCTAAGAAAATTCTCCATGGCCAGATGGATCTACATGTGAATTTTACCAAATATTTAAAGAACAATTAATTCCATCACTATGTAAATTGTTTAGAAAAATAGGGAAAGAAGGAGTTCTACCAAATTACTTTTATGACACAAAAATGGTGCTGATATCTAAACCAGATGAGGTCAAAACAGGAAAAAAGTGTATAGACCAATTTTGTTAGTGAATATTGATGCAAAAATGTTAAATAAAATATTAGCAAAGAGATTACAGTAAGTTATCATCAGGATAACACATCATGACCAAAGAGGATTTATACCAGGAATGCAGGGCTGGTTCAATATTAGGAAAACTATTAGCACAATTGACTTTATCAATAAACAAAATAATAGAAATCATATGATTATCTCAATAGATTCAGAGAAAGCATTTGGCAAAATCCAACACTCATTCCTATTAAAAACAGTAGAGAATATAGGAATAAATGGAGTTTTCCTTAAAATGATCAGTAGCATCTATTTAAATCCATCAGTAAGCATAATATGTAAGGGGGTGGGGGGGCAAACTAGATTCCCAATAAGATTAGGGATGGTGCATAAACCATTAGTACTCAATATTGTATTAGAAATGTTAGCTTCAGCAATGAGAAGAACAACAACAACAACAAAAATAAAGGAATTAGATTAGGTATCAAGGAAATCAAATTATCACTCTTTGCAGATGGTATGATGGTATACTTAGAGAATCCTAGAGAATCAACTAAAAACTATTAGAAACAATTCACAATGTTAGCAAAATTACATGATACAAAATAATGCAGAATCACAGAAATCATCAGCATTCTATATGTTATCAACAAAATCCAGCAAAAGTTACAAAGAGATATTCTATTTAAGATTACTATAGATAATATAAAATATTTGGGATTCTACTTGCCAAGACAAAGTCAATAACTATATGAACACAATTACTAAATACTTTCCTCATAAATAAAGTCTGATGTAATCAAGTGAAGAATATCAAATGCTCAACAGTTGGTGGAGCTAATGTAATAAAAATGGCAACAGTAACTAAATTAATCTACTTATTCAGTGCCATACCAATCAAACTCCCAAAAAATAATTTTTTCAGAGCTAGAAAAAATAACAAAGTTCATCTGGAAGTACAGAAGGTCAAGAATATCAGAAACTTAATGAAAAAATGCAAATGAAGGTGGCTCAGTTGGATCAGATCTAAAACTATATTTTAAAGCTGTGGTCATCAAAATTGATTGATGGTTCTGGTTAAGAAATAGAGTAATAGATCAGTAGAATAGGTTAGATTCACAAAACACAATAGTCAATGATTATAGTAATCTAATGTATTCTAAAGACCCCAGCTTCTGGGATAAGAACTCATTATTTGACAAAAACTCCTGGGAAACTTGGAAATTAGTCTGGCAGAAATTAGGCATTGACATCTGTTATATCAAGATACACTTGAAACGGATTCATGATATAAACATAAAGAGTGATACTATAAGGAATTTAGAAGAGCAAATGGAAAAAAAAATTCAAAGAACAAAACAATTTATTTAAAAGTTGAATTTACCAAATGCAAAAGGAGATTAAAAAAAAAAAAAACTAACTGAAGAAAATAATTCACTAAAATTAGAATTGAACAAATGGAAGCAAATAACTCAATGAGACATCAAGAATCAATCAAACAAAACCACAGATTTCACAGATCTGTGGAGCAGAAAGGAACTTGTGACCAAAGAAAAATTTAAGAACATTATGGAAAGCAAAATGAATAATTTTCGTTATATTATGCTAATAGTTTTGTACAAACAAAACCAGTGTAGATAAGATTAGAAACGAAGCAGTAAACTGGGGAAAATTTTTACATGCAAAGGTTCTGATAAAAGCCTAATTTCTAAAATATATAGGGAACACATTCAAATTTATAAAAATTCAAACCATCCTTCAATTGATATATAATGCAAGAGTATAAAGAGATAATTTTTAGATGAAAAAATTAAAACCATTTATAGTCATACGAAAATTGCTCCAAATCACAATTGATCAGAGAAATGTAAATCATGACAACTCTGAGGTACCACTACACACTTCTCAGATTGGCTAAAATCTTAGGAAAAGATAATGATAAATGTTGGAGGGGAAATGGGAAACCTGGAAAATACTTTGTTGGTAGAGTTCTGAAATGATCAAACAATCTGGAAAGCAATATGGAACTATGCCCAAAGGGCTATCGAACTCTGCATACCTTTTTATACATTAGTGTCTTTACTAGATCTCTGTATCAAAAAGATCATAACAAAGGGAAAGAGAACGGCATGTGCAAAAATGTGTGTAGTAACTCTTTTTGTAGTGATAAGAAACTGGAAATTGAGTGGATGCCCATCAGTTGGAAAATGGCTGAATATGATATGGTATACGAATGTTATAGAATATTATTGTTCTACAAGAAATGATCAGCAGAATGATTTCAGCAAGGCCTGGAGAGACTTACATGACCTGATGCTGAGTGAAGTAAGTAGAACTAGGAGAACATTGTGTATAGCCATAACAACATTAAATGGTGATCAATTCTGATGGACTTGGTTCTTTCCAACAGTGAGATGATTCAGGTCAGTATTAATGTTTTTGTGATGAAAAGAGCCATCTACATCCTGAAAGAGGAGTGTGGAGAGTGAGTGTAGGTCCCAATATAATATTTTCACTTTTTTGTTCTAGGTTGCTTCCATTTTTTTTCTCATTTTTTTATCTGATTTTTCTTGTGTAGAATGATAATAGTGGAAATATGTAGAGAAGCACATATACTCAATTATTACTATCTAAGGGAGTGGGTATGGAGAAAGGAGGGAGACAAAATTTGGAACACAAGGTTTTTATGGATGAATGTTGAAAATTTTCTGTGCCTATGTTTTGAAAATAAATAGCTTAAATTAAAATAAAACATAAATAAAAGAAAATTAGGGAGTGTAACAAATTTCCAGCAGAAGATAATTTTGAATCTCCAGAAAAGGGCTGTTATATTCGGACATAGAAGGAGGTGGGCCAGATTCAAGCAAGTCAGGCACAGACACCACTACAGGCAACACACAGATGCTGGAGAATCTAAGGAGAGGAATCAACAGCAGTGTTGGTTACTCTGCACTGGGTACCAGAAAAGAAACATTCTGAATGCAGCCTCTAACTTATTTTAGGCCAATTTTAAAGATAGAAATAGAAGAAAAATATTTGAAGGATTGATGAATATAGGAGCTGACAAATCAGTGATTCACAACACTTTGGACCACAGACTTGGATTAAGATTCAGTGCACATGCTTTTATAAGATATAGGTGGAGTGAAATGCCAGAACAAAGTGCTAGATGACTATTGTGAAGACATTAGAATAAATAAGGACTGTTCAAACCTTATGTTCTTCAAACACTCCCTATTAATGGGGGATAGATTTGCTAAAAAAAAAAAAAAATAAATGTAGTCATAAAATTTTTTCATAGGGGTCACCAGTCAGAAATAATACATATTAAAAATACAAGTATCTAAGATTAAATGAGAAGGGCCAACCAAAATAGTTTCTCAATGACTCTTAACAAATTAAAAAAGACCCTTCATGAAATTATTCAAAAACAGTTACGAGCTGGTCACATAGAACAATCAACTAGCTCCGAGAATTCCCCCATATTCACTATAAAAAAGAAATCAGGAAAATAAAGAATGTTAACAGATTCAAGGTATGTAGATAGGTTAACAATAGAATGGATTCTAAGGGCAGCTTACAGCCAGGTCTTTCTTCACCCAGTATGGTCCCCTATGAATGGCAATATGGATATTGACATTAAAGATTATTTCTACTCTATTCCATTAAGATATGAAGGTTGTCCTTATTTTTCATTTTCATTACCATCCAAAAATTTGAAGGAATCTTACTTAAAATTTCAATGGAAAATCCTTCCACAGGGTATGAAAAATAGCCTCATCATGTATCAACATTATGTGACAGAAATTATAGCTCCTATCAAAGCCAAATATGAAGAAACACATATTATACATTACATGGATGATATACTATGTGTCAGTTATGATAGGTATATTGTGCAACAGCTATTGAGAGACATGCAAGAGGCTTTAGAAAAATATGGACTGAAAATAGCTCCAAAGAAAATTCATTTGACCCCACTATATTCATATTTAGGACAGATAATTGAAAACACATTAATTAGGCCTCAAAAATAGAAATTAGAAGAGATAACCTAAATGATTATTAAAATTATTGGGGTATATTAATTGTATAAGATTGTATTTGAAATTGAGAATATGTGAATTCACTAAATTATTGAAATTCTATGAGGAGATTCTAATCTGAATTCCAAAAAAAGTGTGATCAAGGAAGCTGAAGATCACTTGCAAGCAGTAGAAAGAGAAATACATTCCTGTTATTTAGATAGAATAAATTTACAGGAAAAATACAGATATCAATAATGGCAACTCCTAAAATTCCTTTTACATCTTTGCACCAGATTCAGGCTATTTTAGAATAGATGTACTTTGCAAATCAGTGTCATAAAAGCCTGTCCACTTACCTCTAGATTGTGGCAATATTGATTCAAAAAGCCTTAAAAAGTAATCTTTCACAAGTTGTTCATCAACCATATTCTAAAGATCAGGTTGATTCCTGACTAACCTCTGATAATGAGTGGCAAATTTTATTGTAGTAAGGTCCAAATGATAACATCTTTCAGCTACCTGTTTTACAATTTATATTGAAGTTTCAGTGGCTATTTCCACATATGACAAAAGCCAATTCAATTTCTGATGAAACCAGATGTTAGTAATAAACAACTGGCTTCTTTATATATTCTACCTCCTACTAAATATGTTTTTCATATACCATTTGGAGCAACATAGCAGAATGAGTTAAATGGAATTATTACTGCACTGCCTACTGGTCAAGAATCACAACATATTTTCAGATTGCAAATATGCTGTTTATGTGGTTAATAATATAGAAACAGCCCAAATATGGTTTTCTAGTAATTTCATGATTTATCAATTGTTTGATGAATCACAACACATCATAAGGCATAGGAAAGCCCTTTTTTTCTGTATGTATATATTTTTACATACTGAACTTCCAAGAGACATAGCTCCAAGAAATGCTGTTGCTGATTTTTTTTTAACACAACTCTCCTTATTAACTATGTCTCTTTTTGATGTCAGTCTCATTCATGATTTCATCAGTGTGCACAATGCTATGTAGTCAATTTAATATGACTAGGGAACAGGTCAGACAAATAGTTTGATTGGGTTTTCATTGTATTCCTTATTTACCTTTTCTGAAACCTAGCAAAAAGTCCTCTTAATTTAGCTCTTCTTGATGTATCGCAAATGAATATAACCAATTATCCCTCTTTTGAGAGACTTAAGTATATTCATGTCTTTGTAGATACTTTTTCTTCTTTTACTCTTGCTACCTGCTGCACTAGGGAATCCATAGTAATGTTCATTGTTCACTTATTCTGTTTTTCTGTTATGGGAGTTCCATGCATGACAAAAACAGATAATAGCCCTGCTTATACTAGCATTGTATTTAAAAAACAAAAACTCTATTTTTCCTTCTATATCCAGCATGTTATTGGAATCTCCTGTTTAAAAAACCTAATGGCCAAGCTATTATGGAATGAAAACATAAAGACTTAAAGACTTTTTTATAAAAAACAAAAGGGGAAAAAAGGATTTATAGATGATTAACAACAGCCTTATGTATTCTAAACTTTTAAAGACCAGATTCAAATGGTATAGCATCAACAGAAAAACAATTAAAATTCAAAACCAAAAACATGATATACAAAAAGGGTGCCAGTAATGTAGAAAGATCCCAAAACTGGAAAATGAAATGGAACTTAGAAATAAATATATGCATGTATCTTTGCAGATCATGGAAAAAAAAGCATTTGGGTACCAAAAAGATTTGTGTGACCCTATAAAGATATTAACATAAAGAATGTGACAATTGCAAAAAGAGAAAGGAGAGGCAAAGCCAAAATCAGTGGCCAAGACACAGAAGATCTAAAGGAAGAAAAATTTTAACTAACTTGTTTACTTTATTAACTTTTCAGGTGCTAGGGGGACAACAAGAATCTATGTATTTAAAAATGTTTGTGGCAGCCCTTTTTGTAGTGGCAAGAAACTGGAAACTGAATGGATGCCCATCAGTTGAAGAATGGCTGAATAAATTGTGGTATATGAATGTTATGGAATATAATTGTTCTATAAGAAATGATCAGTAGGATCATGTCAGAGAGGCCTGGAGAGATTTACATGAACTGATGCTAAGTAAAATGAGCAGAACCAGGAGAATATTGAACAGCAACAAGAAGATTATATGATGATGAATGGGGCTCTCTTCAACAATGAGATGATTCAAGCTAGTTACAATGATCTTGTGATGAAGAGACCCATCTACACCCAAAGAGAGGACTGTGGGAATTGAGTATGGCTCACAACATAGCATTTTCACTTTTTGTTGTTGCTGTTTGCTTGCATTTTATTTTTTCTCATTTGTTTCCTTTTTGACCTGATGATTTTTTGTGCAGCAAGATAATTGTATAAATATGTATACATATATTGGATTTAATATATATTTTAACATATTTAACATATAAAAGACTACCTGCCAGCTAGAGAAGAAGATTGAGGGGAAGGAGGGAAAATTGAAATATGAGGTTTTGCAATGTTTTACAATGTTGAAAAATATCCATGCATGTGTTTTGAAAATGGGAAGCTTTATTTAATTTTTTTTAAAGCAAAAAGAATGAGGACTAGCAAAGACATCTTGCAGATAACGGGAATTAAGCTGAGATTTGAAAAAAATAGAGAAATCCAGGAAACCAGGGATTTTCACATTCAGTGAAAATATCATCAGGAAATGGAATGTCTTATACAGGAAATAGCAATAAGGCCCATGTCATTTGATTGTAGAATATATGTAGGACAATGAGGTATAAGGAGACTAGAAAGGTAAGGGCAGCTAGATTTTGCAGTGGATAGAGCACTAGCCCTGAAGTCAGGAGGACCTGAGTTCAAATCTAACTTGATACTTGGTACTTCCTAGCTGTGTAACCCTGGGCAAGTCACTTAATCCCACTTGCCTCAGGGGGGAAAAAATTAGAAAGGTAAGAAAAGCCAAGTGAAGAAGAATTTTAAAACCCAAATTATGTATTTTGTATTTAATCCTGGGAATAATACGGAACCAGTCAGCTTTGGTGTCATGTGCAAGGAAATCATAATGGAGGGAAAAGGAGCCAAACAAGCAAAAATGTTTGTAGCAGATCTTTTTGTGACAGCAAAGAATTGGAAAAGGAATAGATACCCATCAGTTGCAAATTGGTTGAACAAATTGGGGTACATGAAAGTAATGGAATATTATTATTCTATAAAAATGATGACAAGCTGATTATAGAAAGGCCTGGAAAGATTTACATGGATTGATGGGTAGCAAAACAAGCACAAATTGTTCACAATAAAAGCAAGAACGTGTGATGATCAACTATGAAAGGCTTGGTTCTTCTCAATGCTTCTCTGATCCAAAGCAATCACAATAAACTTTGGACAAAAAAGGTCATCTGCATCTAGGAAAAAAAAAAAAAAAAAACTAAGGAGACTGAATATAAATCAATACATGCTATATTTACTTCTTTTTTTTCGTTTTTTTTTTCTCTCCCATGGTTTATCCCTTTTGCTATGATTTTTCTCTCCCAACATAATTCATAAAACAATGTGTATTAAAAATAAATAAACCAAAAGAAGGAAAAAGAAGAGGATCTATGCATTGGATTTATGTACCTTCTCCTCTGATACTTTGAGTAGTTACATGGGCAGTTAAATTAACTGCTGTATCAACTATCAATTCTAAGATGTTGGAAGGTGTGCATAAACCATATTTAGAAGGAACAAAGACTTATCAATATTACACAGACATTTACAGTCAAGAAACCTATATGTTTTTATTGAACTGATTTTTATAAAATCTCAAATCATTCAAAAGGGATTGATTTTATGACTATTGCTGATAACCTTGGTTCTGCTTGTTAAAATTTGATACATCACAATAAGAAAGTTGTGGAAATTATGGGGATAGCATGGTGGTAGAAAATTACTAAATTGTATATTAATAACTTAGATAATGAAGAAAAGGTTTCAAAATCTCAATATTGACTATGTCCAGAGGCTAGCTCAATTTTATGTCAACAAACTAGTTTTCCTTTCTAGATCAAATGTTTCATGGCTACATAAAATGTTTCTGGTAAACTGTTTTTCTGGTTGGGACCTGGGACAGAAGCTTCCATAGGAATGCATTCCACTAGGAATGCATAGTTAGAATGCATGTTAATAAAAAGTGATGCACTTGGAAAAAGAAAAAGGTAGAGTTGAAGGGGGGGAATTTTCTTAAATAAGCGAAGTGCCCAAGGAATAACTTTTATAATGGAGAGGAAAATAAACGGCACTTCTACTTGACTTTCATGGGATTGGTTTAATAAAGGGAAAATGTATGTGTGTCATAACCCTAATTGTCTCCTGCCTTTAATCCTAAATGTGCATGTGCACAAACACAATCACAAACACATAACCACATGCACAATATAAAAATGCACACACATATATTTGGATATAAAAATCTATTTTACTAAAAATGAATGTAAGAAGGGAAGGGGATAAGATATATGAGGGTGATGATGGGGAGAATGAATTGAGGGAGGCTGTGGTGGAAAACAAGGAATATTTTTGAGGAGGGATAGGATAAAAAGAAAGAATAAGCAGAGGTAAATGCACAGTAAGATATCACAACCATGAATGTGAATGGATGAGCTAATTGATTAAACAGAAGCCAATAGCAAAATAGATTGGAAAATGGAATTCAACAATATGTTATATAAAGTCACATACTTAGGACAAAAAGACGCATAGAGAGTTGAAATGAAGACTGGAAAACATTCCAATATGCCTCAGCTGAAGTAATACTACTATTAGCTCTGAAACACAAAGAGAACAAAGAAAAAGGAAAAGTACCTGTAGCCTATGTAAATACACACCTGCAAACATATATATATAACCACATATTTGTAGTGGCTAAAAATTGGAAATTGAGGGGGTGTCTATCAGTTGGGTAATGGCTGTACAAAATTTGTTCATATGACTGTGATATGGTACTTTTTATGATGAAAAATGTTGAAGGGATAATTCCAGGGAAAAATAGCATGAGAAAAAATATATGAACTGATGCAAAATGAAATGAGAACCATGAGGTCATTATGTATATTAATTACAACAATATAATGATGATCAACTGTGAAAGCTGTGTAAATTCTACTGGGTACAGACATCTAAGACAATTCCTAAGGATCCATAATGGGAAAAAAGTTCCATAAAACTTCATAGAGAGAAGCTTTTCTTAAAGTAAATAGTATCTAACTAAAACCAAGGATAAGCATTATATGTCATAGGATAAAATATCAGCCTTTCCAATAAAAGCAAGGGTAAAGCAAAGATGTCAATTATCACATTTATTATTCAATATTTTATCTATCAACTTGACTAAGATTATTGCCATAGATATCTTGCCCTTAGAGAATTTCAGGATATTTTCCTTTTTAAAAAGGAATAGCAATTCCTGCTGTAATTTAAAAGACTGTTTGGACTGAAATACTTTACAATCCTCAAAGTAATATGAAAATAGGAATTATTCTTGTTATTTCTAATCTTATTAAATTGGGTATTTTCCTTTGCATCCTCCAAGGATAGGTCTAATTCCCTTGAGTAGTTTTTTGTGATTCTTTTAACGTCTTGGATAATCTATATTGTCTATCATTTTCACTATATGACTAAGTATACATACTGTAACACTGAAATTATAAAAAAAAAAATGAGCCTCATTTTCATGAATTTGAAAAGCAACCTACTGTTAAACCAACAATCTGATAAACATGCAACACTAAAAGGTCTAGGATGAGAGGACAGTGACAGAGACAGAGATGGAGACAGAGACAGAGATGGAGATGGAGATGGAGATGGAAAAGGAGAGTGAGAGAGACCCATTTTTTGTTTTATTCTTATTTATTCTCTGGTATAGAAAATGGTGAACCTGGCATTGAACTTATTAGATAGACAATTAACCTACAGGGTAGATAATAACAATGTTCTGAACAGTATAAAGGAAACTTGAAAAGAGGAGAGGCAGTTACTAATTGATGGTTGCAACAGGAGGATCTGTAAGTAGCAGAGGGAGTAAGGGATATGTTGACTAATTGTCCTGTCCTTTTCTTCCTGAGTCTATAGGATTGAGATAATGAACAGCTATTTTCCAATCTTCCTTTCCCTACAGAATGAAGGCAAGTGTATAGCTTATTTAAGTTAGTGTCAGAGCTCCTGCTGACAAGAATGATCTTGAAATCTGCAATTGTGGTTCAGGGGAAGATACTATGGAGAGGAAATAAAGAGATTGTGTATTTTGGAGAAAACTAGGCTTCAGTGAAGATCAGAAAATGGAAGGAAACTCAGAGGAAGAAATCTACAAAGAATCACAATTAAAAAAAAACACACACACACACATAGGGGGGATTACAAAGGGCACTGTGGTAAAGCAGGACAGAAAATTAGAGAAGCCTAGTAATAGTTACATATATGGGATGAAAGTATTATATGCAGAAAAGCTTCAGTAGATGATTATGACATCCCTTTGCCCTGATAACATTTTAGTAAAGGGAACTCTGTTTTGCACGAGGCTTTGCAGTAAGTGGTGCTATCAAGTGTAATTACCCTGAATGGGAACATAAACTCCAATAGGAGGACATTTTGTCCATGGGTCTTAAGAACTGTCGTAAAACCAGGAACTAGGTAATGTAACAGATGAATTGAGAAACTAATGTTCCTCCTGGGAGAATATGCTGCCTACTCAATTTCTCTTTCTTGGGTGTTGTATGAGGTAAATATCTGATCATCTTGTATTAATTTCAGTGCTGAAGACACTTCCCAATGGCAGCCAACTAACAATGACTTAGGATCACAGTATTTGGGAAGGAACAATTGAAGTCATTTAATGCAACCATCTCTTGATAAATGAAAATACATTAGCCAAGAAAGGTGAGGTGATATGCTCAATGTCACACATATAAATAAAAGCTGGGATGTAAACCCAAGTAATCTATTTCAAAATCTAGTATATCTCTTAATATATTGACGTTTCCTTCTCTCATTGATCTAGGAACAATCTCTCTCTCTTTCTCTCTCCTCTCTCTCTCTCTTTCTCTCTCTCTCTCTCTCTTTTTCTTTTTCTCTCTCTCTCTCTCTCTTTTTCTTTCTCTCTCTCTCTCTCTCCCTCTCCATATATTATATAAATATGTAAGTAAATGTAATACATACATATTTAGGACAAGAAAAATATATGAAATTTATATTTTTAATGAAAGAACCTATTGTCAAATACTGAACATCAGTGTTTGGGATATATAGTCATGTCAGCTTTGACATGGCTATATATTTAGACAGAAGAGAGGGCATTAGGAAGGTCAGAAGTCAATATAGAAATTTGGCAACTCTTCGGCCTTTTTAATAAGGTTTCAATGTTTCCTATCCTCTTTTACTGCTGCACAGAATGAAAGATTGCTTATTCCAACCAGTGTCAGCACCACTACTAAAAGTGATGCTTTTAAGACAAATCATTTGGATTCTAGGAAAGTCAGCACAACAAATATTATTTAGAAAAATTTCCATTTTACATTATATACACATCTCCATACAAATTATATGCACAACACTTACACATGCATATGCATACATAAATTCATAATGTATATAATAAGAGATAGAAACACATATTTATACATTGTGAGATGTATCATGATATGCACACAGATATGTGCATATGTATGTATATATACACAATTATGTATAAATATAACTTGTTTTTTTGGTAGTGTGGTTTATTGCACTTCCAAGATATAGGTTTTTGTTTTTTGTTCTTGAGATTGAAGATTTGTGGCAATCCTGTGTCAAGCAAGTCCATAAGCACCACTTTTCCAACGTATGTGCTCATATTGGGTTTTTGTGCTACATTTTTTCAATTTTTTCAATATTTTGACCATTTTCATTATGATTATATTTATTATGATTATTTTTAATCAGTAATATTTGATGTTACTATTGTAATTACTTTGAGTACACCACAAACTGTGCCTGCATTACTAATTTAACAAATAAATGTTGTGTGCATCCTGATTGTTCCTTTGATAAAAGCCATGTCCCTATATTGCACTCCCTCCTAGGCCCTTTCTATTTTCTGAGTCACAACAATGTTGAAATTAGGGCATTACTAACCCTACAATTTAAGTGTTCAAGTGAAAGGAAGAATCAATTGGTATGGCAAACTTCATTGTTGTCTTGTTTTAAGAAATTTCCACATCCATTACCATCTTCAACCACTACTGCCCTGATCAGTCAGCAATCATCAACATCAAAGGAAAACCCTCTACCAGCAAAATAGATATATGACTTGATGAAGATGCAGATGATAGTTTACAATAAAGTTTTTTTTTTTTATTTTATAACACATATATTATGAGTCACGTTGAGAGAGAAAAATCAGAGCCAAAGGGAAAAACTATGGAGAGATAAAAAAACAGAAAAAAAGTATTGAACATAGCACGTATTGATTTACATTCAGTCTCCTTAGTTCTTTTTCTGGAGCAAATGACATTTTCTGTCCAAAGTCTACTGAGGATACTTTAGATCATTCAACCACTGAGAAGAACCAAATCTCTCATAGCTGATCATTGCACATTCTTGCTGTTATTGTGTAGAATGTATTACTGGTTCTGCTTGTTCTGCTGAGCATTAGTTCATATAAATCTTTCCAGACCTTTCTAAAATCAGTTTATTCATCCTTTTTTTATAAAACCATAATATCCCATTACCTTCATATACCACAACTTGTTCAGGCATTCCCCAAATGATGAGCATCTATTCATTTTCCAATTCTTTATTATCACAAAAGAGCTGCTACAAATAGTTTTTTACATGTGGGCCCTTTTCTCTCCTTTATGACCTCTTTGGGATACAGACCCAGTGATGGCATTGCTGGAAAAAGGGTATTCACAGTTTTATAACCCTTTGAACATTGTTCCAGATTGTTTTCCAGAATGGTCATTTCACAACTGCCAACAATGCATTAGTGTCCCCAAATAGAAATGTTCCCCTCCAACATTTATTATTATCTGTCCCTGTCATCTTATCCAATCTGAGAGATGTGAAGGGGTACCTCAGAGTTGTTTTAATTTGCATTTCTCTAATCAATAGTGATTTAGAGCATTTTTTTCATATAATTATGAATGACTTTAATTTCATCATCTGAAAATTGTCTGTTCATATTCTTTGACAAGTTATCAATTGGGCAATGACTTGTATTCTTATAAATTTGGGTGTATTCTCTATATTCTTTAGAAAGAAGACTTTTATCAGAAATACTGGCTGGAAAGATTTTCACCCAGCTTTGTACTTTCCTTATAATCTTATTTCTGTTGGTTTCATTTGTGCAAAACCCCTTTTAAATTAATGTAATAAAAATTGTCCATTTTACCTTCCATAATGTTCTCCAGTTCTTCTTTAGTCATAAATTACTCCCTTATCCAAAGTTCTGATAGGTAAACTATTCCTTGTTCTCTTAATTTGTTGATTGTGTCATCCTTTATTGTCCAAATCATGTAACCATTTTGACCTTATTTTGGCATGGGGTATGATATGTAGGACTATCCCGAATTTCTGACATTATTTTCCAGTTTTCCCAGAAATGTTTGTCAAATAGTGAGTTCTTATTCCAGAAACTGGTGTTTGGGGATTTACCAAATTCTAGCTTGCTATGAGCTACAATAAAGTATTTTAATTAAAATATGAACTTTTTAGACACAATACTATTGTCCACTTAACTTATGTTAACATAAATTTTATATGCATTGAGAAACCAAGAAATTCATTTGACTTGCTTTATTGCAATATTTGCTTTATTGTGCTGTTCTGGAACCAAATCTTCAATATTTTTGATATATGCCTGAATAAATATATGTGTGTATATCTATATCTATATCTATATCTATACATCTATATACAGGGGGCATATTTATATGTAATATAGTTATGTAATACAAAAATTTCTTTTATTTTCCAAAATTGGACTTTACCAATTGGTATTAGAGAAGACAAAATCAATTTGGTACAATGGAAATGTTTTTGAAATTAGAATTAGTATTTTGGTTTGAATCATATCTCTGATCCTTTTTTTTTGTATGAATATGAAAAAAGTATTTATACTTTCTTGGATCTCAGTTTCTTCATCTGTTAAATGAATAGATTAGATTACAAAAGGGTGTATAAAGCTGGGTGTTTTGAACTTGTTATAAATGTGTACATTTACACATATTATGTGTACACATATACATACATAAATATATATACATTCATATCTGCTACATGAGTCTAAAGGATTACTTAGATAGGCATGCATATTGTTGTATTGACATGCATTTCTATATGATTGGTTTTCTTTAGGCTTTTATGTATTTTATATAATAGCATTTTTCTAAGAAAGGTTTCACCATAGTACTAAAGATATATATGTAATGCTAAAAAGTTAGAGATTCCTGTACTCCCTAGAGATTATCAAATGTTTTTAGTTGTCAATTATATTTTCTTATGGGGCAGAGGACCTTCTAGTAATAGTGCAGGTCAGATACTTCTTTTCTTAGCAGTATCTGAGAAATAGATCAAAGCTTAGTAGGTTGTGACTTCCTCATTCTAGGCTGCTGTACAAATTTGTCTTCAAAGAGCAGTAGTCACAGTTTCAGTTGATTTCCAATATAACTGAAAAGTACCCATCATAGATTTTTGTTCTTATAAATATAGCAGATTTATAGGAAGAGAAGTAACCCTATAAACAACTTCTATCATTTCTATTTTTCCCTTAATTTCACATTACTTGACAACAAAGTAATTCTTAAGTGATTAAAACTGGAGCTAAGAGAGAAAACTAAGGCAGAAGCAAACCTAGCCTCTGGAAAGAAAATAAATTGCTCATATGATTTTTTAAAAAATGTAATCACGAAGGAAAAGAAAACAGAGTTATCTCAGGGATATTTAGTTGAATATAGAAAATGGAGAAGGAAAATAAAGTGCCAGTGTGGATAAAAAAGAAGTACATTAAGAATCTGGCAGCAACCCCAGATAATGAAGCCAAAGCAGACAGATGTCCAAATCAGGCACCAAATCAGCTAGGCCTAAATGGCTTATTCAACAAGCACACTTTAATGGGTGACAACAACTGACATAGTTACAGCTTTCTTGTTTTCCAAAGCTGGATTTTGTGTAGTTGGGTTGAAATTGTCCAAAAGAGTCAAGAAGGGACATGGAATCAATTTTCTATTTTTTTTTAACTGACTGGTAGTATAATAAATCAGGTACTTACCTTTCAATTACTTATTGAATATTCTTTATGAATCATGAGTATTATTTGTTTTAAATGTAACAACTTATATATGGAAAATATAACATGTTTGAAACGTATATTTTTTTTGGTTAACTTAAAATGATATACCTAGGCTGTGTCTTTTAGGTTTCCAGCATGCAGTTTAATAACCTATTGAATGTCAATTGGTTTCTTAATTCCATTTACAATCTCATAAAAGAATGTATTATTATGCAGAATGTGAACTATCCCTTGCATCTCTGTGATCTGCAAATTTGATTTATATGTCATCTCTGCCTTGTTCTAAATCACTGATATTAATACTAAATACTATAACTCTAAGTGCAGGTCCCTGGGACATTTAACTTGAAAACTTTAAATTTAAAAACTTCATTTCAAAACTCACATTATTAGGAACAACTGTTTAGGCCCAGATATTAATCAGGCCTTATCCATTTATTACCTTTACTTAAACTGCTCCTATCCATAATTTCCATGAGAAAAGATTGTGAGAATGTTATGACTGTAAAAAATCTGGACAAAACACATAACTATTTCTAAAGTATTCCCTGAACTCACAATTTAGTAACCTTATTAAATAATTGAATAAGTTTAGTCAGATATGACTTATTCTTAATGAAACCATGTTGTATTTAAGATGTATTGGTCAACCTGCCATCGGGGGAAGAGGATGGAGGAAAGGAGGGGAAAAATTGGAACAAAAGGTTTGGCAATTGTCAATACTGTAAAATTACCCATGCATATAACTTGTAAATAAAAAAGCTATTTAAAAAAAAATGAAACCATGTTGGCTTTTTGGGATCAGTGCTTCCACTGTTATATGTCAATGAGTTGTCTCCCAAATACATACCAGAATTTTGCCAGGAACTAGAGTTAACTTCACTGGACTCCTCAGAATGGTTTCTTCAGGGATTAATACATTAATGGGAGGTTAGGTGATGAAGAAATGGGAGAAATCAAAGTCTGTACTATAATCTGATTCATTGATTATGGAAAAGCTTCACATTTGCAGGTATAAAAACATACCAGCTCTTCCAAAGAAACCTTATGCCTTTTTACAAACTCTCTCTATTATTCAAAAATCAGCTCATATTTCCAACTCTATTTTCTATCAGCTCTCTTTATTTCTGTGGAGAAAAAATAATTTTCATGACAGAGGAAAGAAAATTTTTAAAAAATCATGGAGATTTTGTTGCCAACGTTTATATGCAAATATACTCAAGCAAGTTTTCATTAGTTGTGTGGTGGCCTTGACTTCTATTAGATTTTATCCTTCCCCAATCTGAATTGCAAGACAACCAGATAAGTTGATTTTATATATTAATTATATAGACTTGTCTTATTACTATAGTATCTACATGATTCATGTCTATGTTTGTATTTATATGTATGTATATTTTGGCAAAATAAATTGTGAGGACATAGATTTCCAATTAGGGAGTGGCAGTGAATTTGTGAATCCTTAGGTAACAAAGGTTTTGGTATTTTGGATTTTGAATGCAGATTAAACATAGACATATAAAATATATAATCCCAGTCTGGAAATTCGGATAGATTTTCTTATTTTCTTTCTGACTAAAAATAATAATTTATGAAGTTATATTACATATGTATATGTAATATATTATATAGTACTTACTATGTGGCAGAGTGTGCTAAATAGCTTTACAATTTTTTTGTCCCATTTGATCCTTACAACACTGGGAGGTGCATGCTATTATTATCCCCAATTTAAATACGAAGACACAGAAGCAAACAAATAGAAGTTAAACCACTTGATCAGGATCACATCACTCATAATTGTTTCAGGCAAGATTTGAACTAAGGTCTTCTTGATTTCAAAGCTGTTGCTCTATCCACAGCATCACAGAGTTGACTAGGTGTGATGACTCATAATTATTTGTTTTCCATATAAGTAGTTGTGTCTTTCTCTTTCATGGATTCTAGAGGAATATAACCTAGTAAATGATAACAGAAAATATCTCTTTGGCCAAAAGACCAATAAATACATATAATAGAGATATTGTAACAGAGAACAGAGACATTTTTGTCTAGCACAGAGATGTGAAGATAGTAAGATTAGTGACAAATCTTCTCTTTTAACTTTGAAGTTTTCATTAACTCTGTGAGGGAGTTTCTTTCTTTTCTTTTTTTTTTTAATGATATGCTCAAAACTTAGTTTTACTTTTACTAGCTTCTGCTTACCAATTCTACTTATCTTGGAGATGTGTAATCTTGGGAGATGATGAATCATTCAAATTTTTTTTCTAATTTTTTCCCCTTAAGGTGAAATAGAACTCAATACATTTGCAATGGAGTTTCATAATTAAAGAGATCTGTCCCCTTGTACAGGAGACATAGGAAGATGCATACACTTTGTTTCCTCCTCAAAAGGCTTTATTTGACTCAGGCCAAGCATCATCCAAAATCGGAAACTAAAGATATACAAGGGAAGTAGGAGGAAGAGAAGTGTTAGCAATTACATTAACAGATACATGAGAAAGATGAGTTTTGCAGCCATATACTCTTCATTTGTTTTAGTTATTATCTTCTTCACTAAGGAGAAGACAGACTGGTATCTCTGACCATAGTAAGGACCAAGTAAGTCCAAATTCCTCCCTTTTCCAAGGCTCATTCCGTAATGAGAGTCTCCATCTGTACAATTATCCACTAAGGAAATAGTTCTATGCCTATTAAGAAAATACTAAGCTGAGGAAAGCCTGATTAATGATTCATAAATCAGAGAGTGGGGGAAGCAATGTGCTATTACATCTATGCTTTCTCAAGAAGAAGACTATAAAATAAACCAGACAAATCTTTCTGAAATAAGATCACTGAAAAAGATTAATCATATTATTTTTGCTCCATTCCTATGTACACAAACAATAAACACATAAGGATCCTTTGCTATGTCAAATAGCTGGTTCTTGCAAAAACAGAAATATACCAAAATAAGAATTAGGTTCTTGTTGAACTATTAGAACAAATTAGAAAACAACAACAACAACAACAACAAAACATAGATACCTCAAATCCAGATTGTAGAGCCTACAGATAATATTCTTTTAAATCCCTTGAACAAATTTGTAAAGATTTTCTTTCACTTTCACGGTGGCTAAGGGGCACAAAAAGAAGGTCTTCTGTCAACATGCCCTCCATGTTTGCTGTATTGGATTTCCTGATCAGAAAGCAACATGAGCTATTGTGATAAAAAACAATGATTCAGTAAAAATTCATTAGAGTAATTCAGAAGCCACAAAATATATGATCATTTGAATACTTTTAAGATAGCAGTTCCCCTCTCTAAAGCCTTGACTAAAGGATTATATGCTCTTTAAGAATGAATAATAGCTAACTTTTATTAGGATTATCTTTAAAGGGTGATCTAATACACAGCCCCCCCCCAAAAAAAAAAAAAAAAAAACAAAAACAAAAACAAACCTGTTTTAGTAGCTAAGTAGCTAAGTACTAAGGACAAATACAGACATTTTAAAAATGTAATGAAATTTGAGCAGTGCTTGCTTCTTCACTATGGATAAAATGAAGAACACTTTCCAAGAGGAAATTACTTATGTCAAAATATTGAAGAAGCATGGTTTGCAATCTATATTTACTTAAAGATATGTCTCTGCAGAGATAATCAGACAGCATTCAAAGTTATGATAAGGCAACATGTCTCCATCCAAGATCAGAAGTACCCAGCCACATGTCTCATGGCCACACCTGCTATTTCTTTCCCTGAGTAACCTTTTTACATGTTTCCTGGTCAGATACTTTTGCTTTGTACTCATGCCATTTATGTGTTATTTCTGATCATTTGTATCCTTTTCTTCCCATTTTAAATTCCTTTTCCCATTAAGGAAAATATATGTAACATGTTAGATTATATTTTTCTTGTCTCACCTTTATTTCCTTTGATGTTTGATTAAATATCTTTTGTTTTTGCATTTCATATAGTTGCAGAGCAACACACACACACATACACACTGACTAATGGTCAGTTTCAAGTATCTAACCTCTTTGGCATCTTTGTGGTATATGCTTTTGAATGAATGCTTAGCTACATAGAGTCTTAAATCTTGGATTTTATTTCTAGTGGATCATATTGGCCATTCAAATGCATGATGCTTAATTAAATTCCTGATCTGAACTCTGTTATTAAGTTGCCTTTGGTACTTTAGCTCAGATTTCTGTATAATATTTCAGACCCTATCCTCATTAATTATATAACAGACATTGCTTTTTCTTTGCTTTCTTACTTAGAATGTTTTATATATCACCCTGATCTACTCTCAGATATAGCCTAGAAGGAATAGAAGAGTGGTACAATATAGCTACTCTAAAGGTTTCCTCTAATCAATTGCAAAGAAGTCACTTTTTGTTTAGTAATAGCTATCAGATTTATGGATAAGAATTGTTTACTTCATTAGACTGTGATTTTGATGCTTTGGAGCAGAGTGGCTACTTTTATATAATAAGAATCCCTGTCAAAAACTGTTCTGGATGTGTCCAATGGTGAATCAGATAAGTCACTGAGTGTCCTGAAGAATTTTTTTTTTCCTGTATGATAATGATCTTCTTGGATTCATTATTTAAGAACATCAGCCTCAAACAATTTCCTTCCAAATACTGAGTTATCTTTCCTGGTCTCTTGGTTAATAGATAAGAACATACATTTCATCAATAATCTGATGGATAAATAATCCATCCAGATAGAGATAAATAATCTCCAAAGTTGACTTTAAAAAGTTCTTTCAATAACTCTATGATACTTTTGCTGATCATCTTTGT
Organism: Antechinus flavipes; assembly: GCF_016432865.1. NCBI lineage: Eukaryota > Metazoa > Chordata > Mammalia > Dasyuromorphia > Dasyuridae > Antechinus > Antechinus flavipes. The sequence continues at coordinate 66,500,294 of NC_067398.1, forward strand.
GTGAAATTTATTACTAGGCATGCTGTGTCATGCAAAGGAAAGATCACATAGTTTATTGACCTCTGTATAATGATTTTCAAAGAGACCACCTTACATTAATGATGCATTAATAATTATGAAAGTCTTGGCAGAAATTTTGTTAAAGGAAAAATGACCAGAAGCAAGTTGACAAAAGTTCTACTGGGGCTCTTCAAATACTTTACTTATATAGAGAGCTGCCTAAACTCAAGGCTGGACAAACTATGAATTCACCTTAGTCATATCCAATTCATATGCTTTTCCTGTTACTTTATACAAAAGAGACCATGCAATTTCTGAGGCAGGGTTCAGATTGACATCATGAAAAAGGGCATGTTTATACTGTGGGTTATTTAGACAATAATTAGATGAAAATATGGACAGGGGTATAAAGATATAAAAATATAAAGATCACCAATCACAGGTAATTGTAAGTATAGAGTGATCAAAGAATCTGAATTACAACCAGATTCTTCTGTCAATACAAGTGATTATGCTTGTTTTTGACTCTTGACCTGCAACTGCAAATAGATTAGATTTTTTTTTAATGCTAATAGTAAAAAGAACAGAACTACTAATAACAAACTGGATGGAAATCCAATTTCAAAACTTTCTAGCTAAATGATAATGGGGTATTCAGTTAATCTCCATATTATTTTGTGCAAATTTTACGTAAAACTCCTTTTTTCTATAAATTGGGGATAACTTTGCTTTCAACTAGATAAATATTCTGACCCACAGGATATTGAATCAGTCTTGAAGTGAAGAAAAATTAGGTCATATCATGAGCAAGTTAAAGCTCTTTGGCCCAGGAAAAATTTCTAAAATTGTAATTTTTTGACTATTAGAATTGATGGGGAAAGTTTCCATGCTGGAATTACCTAACATTAATCAAAGTATAAAGTCCCTAACTCAAGAAAAATACTTCTACTTCCTATGTTATGTTTCCCCTCCCCTCCAAGGGAAATACTTTGTAAGAATTGTAGTTCTGTACAGTCAATTTATTGTTATGCTGGCAATTACTAATTATAATTTACTTGGTGATTTTGACAAGTCCATTATCTCAAACAAGCTGTGTGTTCCAAGGCAAGTCATTTAACTTCTTTTTGCTTCAATTTCCTCATCTGTAAAACTGGAATACTAAAAGTACCTATTTCTTGAGCTTGTTATTTTTATAATAATGTTTAATGAATAATAATAATAATAATAATAATAATAATAATAATAATTTGAAAAACATGGGGCTCCTCAACAGACTTTTTGAGCATGTACCATAGATTTAAAGCTAGAAGGAAATTAAAGTTTATTTAGTTCAGTCTGAGATTCTCTAGATGAGGAAACTGAGGTTGTGACTTGCCCAATATTCCATAGATAATAATTGTCAGAGTTGAAATATAAACCTAGGTTTTCTGACTTTATATCCAGTTATTTTTTTGTTTTGTTTGTTTCCATGTGAAAATTTTCATTTGTTCAATGGGATTTATACTTCTACATCATTGATCTTAGTGATAGTAAAGAATATTATGGAACTTTGTTGTGGATAATGTATTTTAAACACAAAAAATTATATTTTAGGTCATTTTTATAATTAATCTTAAATGAAGAGGGAAATAAACATGTCATAAAATCATTTTCTGTCCTGCTGTAATAATGAACTTGGAATGAACTTGTGTACAATATTTTATACTGAGATTTTTTTTGTCTAATTTTAGCCTTGAAAAGCTTTTTATAAAATCTCTTTTTCTGTCTATCTGTTTCTCTGTCTCTCTCCTATCTTTTATGGATCTAATTATAAATGTAATCATTTCAACCATGCCACATTGTTATTTGCATAATGAATTACACTCTCTGTTTTGTCCCCCACTCTTTGTTAACTAAACCAATATGATTTGTGACATTTGATTTCTGTCAAGATGATGAGTTCTGTTATGAGACTGGAGATTTGTCACTTCATACAGTGAGATTACTTGGATGTTGGTGACATCTAGCTAATTTACTACTTCTAAGCAGATAGTGCTCAGAGCAATTTTTCTTCCTCTTACCGATGCCCAACTAATGTTCAAAGCTAGAGAAGGTGTTTTTTTTTTTTTTCTTTTGTTTTGTTTTGTTTTGTTTTTTAATTTTTCCCTCTACTGATTTCTGGATGGTTGAGAAAAGAGAAAATTCAGTTTGATAATGTTGAATTAAAAATATTATTCTTTTATTTCATTATGGCAATGATATGTCCCTGGCTTCCTGAAATTGATATTGATAGAGAAAATTCTATGGTAAGTATTGCTACTCTGAGATTAAGTACACGTTTTTGCATGGGGAACAAGTAAGCAAACTTCTGGAACTTTCATAAAGGGCCTAATTTACTAAGTGAAAACTCAAATCAAAAACCTGGCTAAAAGATGATTGAATTCAATACTATTTAACAACTAATAAGGAAATAAAGAAAAAAAATCCTGTTATCAAGCAGTGCTAAGAAATTAGAACATAAGTAAAGATATTCAGTAGAAAGTAACAACTGAGATGAATTTAAGAGAAAGCTAGAGTATTATTGGAGTTGGTAAAGAAGGAGGATTTAGTAGCTATTTGAGAAACGAATGGAGGTGGGAGATATGGAAGTAGGGATGATTTCTTGAGATCTAGCAAATTAGCAGGCTAATTTGAAGAGTAAACACTAAACTTCCATAATTCTGTAAAGGGCTGGAACTCTGAATCTAGGTCAGCATGGTGCTTATAGTTAAGTACCTAGTCAATGTGAGATAATGGTTCTCTGTGGTGATGTAACTGTTGCCCCTGCTCAGTGTGGTGTAGTAATGTAATCTTACTGAGGTATTTAAGGCTGGGACAACTGGGAACCCTCTCTTAGCCACAGACACAAGAGAAGATGCCAGACTCCAGATTCCATCCTTGACCAGCCACGGGGCTCTCCTACCTCCTTCACTTCTCCACTAAGAACAAGGACTCAGCCTTATCCCAGGGTCCTCCAGAGAGCTAGTCCAGACAATAAATAATTCTCTCATATTCACTTGCAAAAAACATAAAACAGAATCCACCAAACAAAGAGAACTAGCAAAAATAATAATAATAATAATGGGGTGAAATAATCTTTTATATCAAGAAACTCGTATGATTGGCAAGAAAGGTCTGCCTTATTTAGGTAAAAAGGTAATAGAGTCCAGACCAGGAAGCGTACCTGCAAGCTAGTAATAAGGCCCACCTTATCAACCATTGAGTTATCTTGAGCCCCAGTGTAGTGAAGTAGGCAAATGCCAACAAGATCCCCTAGTATCTCAGAACAGGGAAAACCGCAGACTACAGTTCTATGAATCATCACATGCTTCAACATTGCCCCAACCAAATAGGTAGCCTCCAAATACAGACCATCTTATGCTTCAGGTAATCCCCAGGAAAGCACAGAGCACCCCACCAACTTTAGCATATGCTAGACATTATATCCTGGACCCTAACTGAGCACGAATAAACTGCCAGACCCCAATACCTCCAACAGAGCTGTCTCCTCCACTCCAACCTCTCAGTGTAGCACCATACACAGGTTCTCCAATGCCTCCCAGGAAACATCAAGTAAACAGCCAATGCCTGTAGCCCCTGGCACAACAACCTAAGTCAGTTCCCCTTTTGCCTATGGAGCAGAGTTCAAATTTAAAAGAAAGGGGAAATGGTCTCAAGCCCAGAAAGAACTTATGAATGAACTTAAAAGGGGGCTTAGAAATCATATAAAACAGATTGGAGAAAAATGCAAAAAAGAAATGAGAGTAATGCCAAAGAATTATGAAGAACAGAATCAAAAGCTTGGAAAGAAAACAACTGCTTAAAAAATATGATTAGCCAAGTGTAAAAAGAAATACAAAAATCCATGAAAAAAGACAATTTCCTAAAAATATAATGACCAAATGGAAAAGAAAGTACAAAAGCTAATTGAAAAGAATGAAAAAAAATAGAAAGAAAGTAAAATATTTAACTGGAAAAACCACTAACATGGAATATGTTAAGACATATCAGAATCATGGGAGTATCTCTCAATTGCTAAATGGTCAAAAGATAGGGATAGGCAATTTTCACATGAAATCGAAGTTATCGCTAGGCAAATGAAGAAATGCTATAAATCATTTATGATTAAAGATTGGTTGGTTGTTGTCCTTCTTTGTCAAAGAGGACCAAATGACACCATTATATTAGAATAGAGTTACAGTGTCCGATGTGCTGATCAGACAAATATGAGCTGGGAATGCTCTGCCACAGGTCCGACACAAAAAGTCCCTACAAACATTTGTGGCAACTTTTCCACTTTTGCACATCTCATGTTTCTTTTGGGCTAATTCAATTCTGCTTTGCTCATAGAGCATAGCACCTTCTCTTATGAGGGCACATCATACTTGGTGGTCCTGTGCCAGGGCCTGCCATGCCATGCAATAAATTCTCAAGTTCTTATGAGAGACTTTGAAAATGTCCTTACATTGCTTTTGCTAACCACCTTGTGAGAACTTGCTTTGTGTGAGCTAATTATATATATATACATATATATATATATATATATATATATATATATATATATATATATATGCACATGTGTCCTCAAACAATGTGGCCAACCCAGTGGAGTTGCACCCTGCAGTAGAGTTGGATTGAAGGATCTCATTGTCTGGTATCTTATCCTCCCAGATGATCTTCAGAATCTTCCTCAGATAATTCAAATGGAAATGATTCAGTTTCCTGCATAGTGTTGGTATACTATCTAAGTTTCACAGGCATAAAAATTAATTTTTATTAATTAAATTAAAATAACTCTGAGATACCTTACCTTGCCATATCTCTTCAGTTTAGCTAACATGCCAGAAAAGGAAAATGTTAAATGTTGGAGAGAATGCAGGAAAATTGTAACATTGACACTCTGTTGCAGTTGTGAACTGAGCCAACCATTCTGGAGGGCAATTTGGACTATTTCTAAAGACTAACTAAACTTCAGAAATACCACTAATAGATCTAGATCCCACAAAGAGCATAGAAAGGTAAAAGGATCTACATGTATAAAAATATTACAAATTGAGGATTGTCTATCATTTGGGGAATGGCTGAATTAACTAACTGTAGTATATAAATATAATGGAAGGCTATTGTATAATTAGAAATGATAGACAAGCAGATTTCAGAGGAACCTGGAAAGACTCATACAGTACAAAGTAAAATGAGCAGATCCATGAAGACATTGTATTCATGTCAGCAATACTGTATGATGTTAAACTATGAATGACTCAGCTCTTCTCAGCAGTACAATGATCCAAGACAAATATAAATGATTTCAAGGAAAATGTTATCCACACCCAGATAAAGAACTTTTGAACTTTGAATGAAGATTGAAGCATATTTTTTACATTTATTTTATTTTTTATTGTGTTTTTTTCTTTTGCTCTATTTCTTCTTTCACAATGGTGCTATGCAAGTAACACAGGCAGAACCTACATAATGCTACTATTTTAGGAAGAGTGGAGGAGAGGGAGGGAAAAGAGAAAAAATTTGCAACTTAAACTCTTGTAAAATTAGTGACTCATTTTGAGTTTGTGGCCCTTGAAAACTTCAAGATTGTTCATCCCTCTACCATCATCCCCAAAATTTGTACTAATTTACCTTGTTCCCTCATCTTGGACTTGGAAGACAATTTATTGACTTTAATTAAAAGAATCAATATTATTCCAATTATATTTTATTTTAGTAAGTCATCATGTCAAGAATTTATTAGTTATTTACTGTAAAATATTATACTAAACATTTAGTAAATTCAACCCACCGATCTTGATTTAAAATATCTTTAACCCATTTTCTGTTATCCATTATATTAGTTCTTCCTTCCACCTTTCTCTGGGATTTTTTAAAAAGCAAACTCTCCTATAGAATTCCCTGCCTTCTTCTTCAGTGACTTCATCATCCAAGTTAATGTTCTTTTATAAACATTGGCTTCATAACCCATTAAAATTTTTAACTATAGTGATCATATTAGTGTCACTTAAACTACTCCCCCCAAAAGTTATGTTTTTGACTCCAATGTCTTTCAAAATTGTATCACCTCAAAGATGTTTAAATACAAAATTACACTTTCTGACCTCAAAAAAGTCTTATTTTTTCCAACTTTTCCTGCTTCCATGTTGTAAATAAAGTTTTTTTCTGTTCTAATCCCAAATTGTAATCTTTGAAAGCTTCTTGATTATCTTTCTGATTTCACTTAAGTTTACTTCAATAAACTATATTTCACTGATAATTATGTAGTATCTTAAATCACTAGTCTTTTGATGTTCTACTTTATTTTAAATCTAGATAACACCCATTCTCTATTACTAAAAAAAGTTATGATCCAGTGGTGTTATTCTCTTAAAAGTGGTAATCTTTTAATTTTCTGATCAAGAATTTGGCTGAAAAACTAATAGGATATTTGCTGTACTAGAAGAAGTGTCTTATCTTACCCTCATTTTAGTCAGCTAGGTGATGCAGTAGGTAAAGTGCTAGAGCTGAAATCAGGAAGAACTGTATCCAAATTTGATTTCAGATACTTTCTATCTATTTAACACTGGACAAGTCATTTAATCCTCTCACTGTATCCTCAGCCATCTCCAGTAATCTAGATCTATAGCTGGCCATTGGACCCAGATGCCTCTGGAGGGGAAAAATGAGGCAGATGACCTTGCACAGCCCTCCCTCTCTTAAATCCAATTCACTTGCATCTCGTGGCATCACCTCCTTGATGTCATGATCCTTTTCAAGGATGAAAAACAAACAATAGTTTCCTCATCTATAAAAAAAGCTGGAAAGAAAATGTGGAAACATTTTGGTATGCTTGCTAAAAGAACTCCAAAATGAGGTTAACAAGAGTTAAACTTGACCAAACAACAACAACAACAACAACAACAACAACAAAAAGCCTTCTGTTTTACAGTTTAGGAAAATGGGACCCAGTGAGCTAATTTAATGATATTCAGGATCAAAGAGCAAGTAATTTGCAAGGCCAAATTTCCTACATAAGTCTGCAGATTTCAATTTTATTATTCTTTCAAGAATTTGCTATATATCACATAAATTTAAAAAAATGTAGGTGACTAATAATTGCATTTAGGAATATTGTATGAATTTTCATATCTAGGGCAAACATAACTGAGATTAAAATAGATGAAGCTCTGCAACTGTGTAAAGTCAATATATTTATAGGCAATTATCTGGCAAAATCTTGTCTATGAATCTGTTACAAAGTCTATATTATATCTTATTTCTTCAATGATAAGAAATATCAATTCTATTGATTTGTTAATATCAAATGAAGAATTTATATACTATCAAAAGAATAATAAAGTGCTTAGCCATAAACTATTTTATAGTTGATAGAAATGTAAGGATTCTTGGGATATCAGATAGATGCACATAAGCAGACAAATATTCATAAAGAAAAAAACAACTCATTTCTGCTATGGAAAAGCAAAAAGTGCCAATAAAGTCAGTAATATAGACATGAAACATCTTAATTTATCTTTGCCTATTTAAATCCTTGTCATCTTTTTATTGTTTTAGTTACAATTTCTTCTGCTTAGATGGTTTCAAATTGTTAAAGGAAGAAATTATTTACATGTATTATCTCATCATTACATTATTAATTTCTCTCTCTTTGGGTTTAGAAATTATGTTATTTATTATCCCTGTTATTATTAGTCATTTTAGCGCCATTAACTATCACTTGCTCCACAAATAATAACTATTTAACATGCTTTTGGGTAATTGAGTTAAATGTATTTATGAATTCAATAAAATTTAAAAAGCATTTCCTTAATGTCTTCCCTGTCAAAGGCATCCTGCTATGCATTCACAGGATTAAAAAAAAAGAAGAAGAAGAAGACAATTTTTGGCCTCAAGAAGCTTAAATTCTTCTGTGGCAGGATACACACTATACACATATATAAAAAATGATATGAGGTAATCTATCAGTGAGGGTTCAGAAAAGTGTAGAGGACAGGATACATGAACTAATTCTGGAAAGTAGCTTGGTATTCCAAATATCCAAGGTTAGGAAATAGGACATTTCAGAAGTGAGTGCAAAATTATTTCAAGGTGAGGGCATGAAATGCATTAAGAGAGAGTAGGAGCGAAAAGCAAAATGTTTCGAAAAAAGAAGTTAGTGACTAAAATAATTTATGAAAATAAACTTTAAATATTTTATTTTCATTTCCTTTTTATTCATGATGATAAGTCACATTAATACTGAGAGGAAAAATATTGACAAGTCCAGTAATAGTGTTTAGTAAAATATTCTTCTATAGGATTTTGTGTTACTGTTCTGAATGAATTAATTCATAGGATGTTTATTTCAAAACAAACTTGTTTACCTATACAAATAGAAAAATTTATTTCAACATATTAATTTGGCTAATCAACCAGTAAAATTCTTATCATTATTAATCATCATGACTTTGTAATGCTCTTTTAATCTCTTAAAAGTTAAATTAAACTTCAACGATGGACAAGTTCTGTTAATGCTAGAAATTTGAAAGTGTCAAATACTGCCCCATTGGGTGTGTGTGTCACTTCAAAACAATCTAGTTAAATTTTGAGACATTTGCCACCAAGATGGTGGGTGTACAAAGATGTTATTTTTTTCTTCTGCACTTTTTCCCCTCCCTTCTACCCTTTCTTTCCTCTATATTATACAAAATTAATATATATATGTATATATATATGTGTGTATATGTATATACAGTTGCTTTTCTCTTGAGAGAACAATAAAAAAAATGACTAAATGAGGCTGATAAAGACCATACTGGTAATTATTAGCTTTTCAAGTGTGTTATATTGATTTTAATTCAGTTTATTAGTACATGGGCCCTGCATTTTTGAGAAGTATAAATGAAAATGTGAAATTATTTTTGGAGGGAAATATAGCAATAACTATATGTGTTTGGTTAAATAATGAACTAATATTGACACCTGCTACAGTCTAATTTATATAGTAGCATAAATAAATATGCAATGAAATCAGTTTGTCTATCAAATGAAAATTGATATTATCATTATATTTTAAAGTAATTAAAATATATGCCTGTCATCTTAAATAATACTTTACTTTATTACCAGTTAAACATCTAATTTCTATTACTTCTATAAAAAAATAATTTTAGATTATGTGAATGTACAGTCTTTCTCCTCTGGCACTTTGTTAAATGCAATAAGTTTAGACTATTAATTACTTTGATATTCCATAATGTACATTGTATATTGATTTTTTTTCCTATGTGGCATTACTTCTCCCAAAAAATCATAGAACTTAGGGCTTGAAGACAAAAAGGAACTGTCTTTCTAAGAATATGAACTACTAAACTTCTAGCTAAGATATGACCCCAGATTTATATTATTTTCACTATATCATAATTTCTTCATGTTTATTTAGCTGTGGTTTTACTTGTTTATTTTTAAGTTAATCATCCTGTAACATCAAGAGTAGGCACAAGATAACAATATATTTATTAACAATATCCAACCAATGTAATTGGGATTTTTTTTTAATCTCTCTCCATGTGAGGTAAGAAGATATTAGAAGAGGAAATTAATAAATAGAGTTTGGAAACAAAAAAAAATACCAAATCAATTCCAAGTGTAGATAGTATGATATTTGCAATTTTGTTTTTGTTTTTTACACACTGGGCAATGAGAATTTATAGAAATAACGCATACTTGAATCTAGTACTAAGTGTTTTTAATTTGTAATAATGAAAGAAAGAAAAAGATTTTTATTTGATTCTAAATTTTTTTTTAATTAGGAGAAAGAAAAAGCATTTCATTCTGTGGCAGCTGGAAGTGTACTGAATCAAGTACTGGGCCTGTAGTCCAGAAGGGGAGTTCAAATATGGCATTTGATATTTATTATTTATGTGTCCTTGAACAACTCACATAATCTGTTTGTCTCAGTTTCTTCAAGTATAATGTTGGAGTTTAATAAAAGCAACTACCTTATAGAGTTGTTGTAAAATTCTAGTGAGATATTATAAAAGAGAATAACATATCTGTTACATAGCAGGCTCCACATTTTCCCTTTTCTACTCACTTAATTCTTTGAAAAAAAAAAAAAACCTAATCAAAAAGAAAGCCTAAAGTTAAATTCCTGGGGAAATTTTTAATTTTAAAATGTGGAGAATGATATGACATTTCATATATAATAAAGGGTAAATTACATTTTGCTCTTTATTTTCATTGTTTTCCTTTTGCAAATATACAATTGTTTCTGTTGGGTAAGATGATTTCATGAACATATTGTCCTTGAGATGTTTATACTTTGCAAATAATTATAAAGCAATGTAACAAAAATGATTTAAATGTACACTAGCTATTGAACATAATGCATTGGATCTTTCTCCTTTGCAAGGCAATTGAGGTTAAGTGACTTGTCCAGGAACACAGCTAAGAAGTATTAAATATCTTAGGCAAAATTTCAATTCAGGTCCTTCTGACTCCAAGGTTGGTACTCTATCCACTGGGCTATTTAGCTGTCCAAAGGTTCTTTATTTTCTTCTAATCTCTGAAACTGTTAGTAGCATTTCAAAGAAAATTATATTAACTTATAATAAATTTATTATAAGGCATTGTGCTAGTGACTGGGAATATATAAGGGGAAAAAAAAATTCCCTCCCATCTAGGATTTTACTCCTCATGGTGGAAGTGTCGCATAAAACAAAAGCAAAAAACAAAACAAAACAAAACAAACAAACAAAATAATTAAATAAATACCAAAGCAGGACATTAGCACACCGTTGGGAATTAGTAAAGACCATGCAGGAGTTGGCATTTGTCCTAATCTTTGATGGAATCTGGGAATTCTGAGATGCAAACATGAAAAATAAGTACTTTCTATAAAAGAAAAACAGCACGTACACCAAATAAAATTCTTAGAGGCAAGAGATATGTTGTGATATTTGGGTAGTAATGAATAGGAAAGAGTGGATGAAATACTAAGTGTATAAGAAAGAGTAAAATTGTGAAATGCATAAAAAAATAGGCTCAGATTGTTTACTAAAGAACTTTAGATGCTATTCAGAAAAGTCCATATTAAATTTCAGTATAAACATTGAGATACTTGAGATATTTAGTAAGAAAGGGAGTGGTGACAAGGTCAAACATTTGTCTTAGGAATATCAGCTTTATCACTTTGTAGAGGATGGATAAAAGGAAGACAGAAGGAAGTAAAATGAATTAGGACTCTGTTATAATAGTCTAGATGAGAAATTTTCAAGATAAGAAATAGAGAGATGTTCCTGTGGGCTGATAGAATGAGCCTAATCTAGATGTGATAGAGAAGTTCAGAAGATTTGGTAATTTATTAGATATGTGGAGTGAGAATGAGTATAGTAAGAAGATGAGCATAAGAAGTGTCGAAAATCAAGCAGAATGATAATACCATCAAAGGAAATAAGAACATATTTAAGAGGAATTTGGGGGAGAGAGGAACACATAAGAAATTAAGTATAATTTTCCCAAACTCAAAGCTATTATAATCATCTGTAATTTCTTTGTTTTTTCAAATTTTGAGCACAATTAAGCATTAACTAAGGAAAACTTGAACTAATTATTCCTATGCTTTTTTGAACTTATTTTTATTTTGTAATGAGGTATATTGAAAGCTCTATTAAATCATATTTTCAGTAATAAGATGATTCCCTGGGAAGGCTAATTATGTTTTTTTCCCTTATCAGAAATTTATATTCAGAGTTATAATTTAAACATTGTAGAGTGTTTTATTACTTTAAAAATATTTTTTGCTTCAATATTTCCATAATTGTTCTATTTCCTCCAAAAAGTAACTGAAAACACACACACACACACACAAAAACAGTCTTTGAGCTATTCCTTGGTTTAGGAATTCGTCATATTTTTGACTATTTTTATAGCAATTTATATTTGCTTTCAAGTAGAGAAGTCTTATTTAATGAGGAACAACAAAGTAATGAATAAAAGAATCTAGTTTCTGCATTAACATAAGAAATGTTGAACTTAAGTGGGTGTACTCTTTCTCAATGAGATAGAAGTATTTTATTCTCTCAGTGCTATTACTGTAAAAAGTTAAACTATGAAATAAAACAAATCATGTAGAGGACCTATCCTTAGTTCCATTTATCATTAAATGCCTTTACCTCAAGTTAGGATGAAAATGTTCAAAAATAAAAGAATTACCTGCAAAACACTCTTTATTATATCTTTCATCTAAATTAAATTATTTAGTGATTCAATGGTCTTCAGAAAAGGGGAGGATTTATTCATCCATCTTTATTTGCATACAATACCAAGAATAAAAATCACATAATTTTCCTTCTTTTTGCTTTATCAATCAAAAAAAAATATGACAAAAGTCAGGCCCACAAAATTGTAATTAAGCTCATCTATATTTTAGGAGTACTTCATTCTATTTTTACCCTTACTTTTTCATTATCCTACAGGTAATTCCTATGTCAATGATTCATCATGTCATGAAAGGCAATCCAAGTTCTCAGGTCCTATGAAATTAGATCACAATTTCTGGTGAATCTTAGAAAACTTAAGGAAACAAAAAAAACAACTCCTTTATGTGTGTCTCTATTGATGGACTGAATGTTGGCCATCTGAAAACCAAGTTTACCGAATGGCAATAAGATCATTCTCAGGAGATTAGATACAAGATAAATTACTGGAATGGAGGAGGGATCATAGTACCTCTTAAGGACTGAATTGACTATGTGTCTGAATTAGTAGTCCAATATACTTATTCATGAAATGCTGGATCTTTACACTGTTGTTGTAAGATTAAGTTAGAAGCTACCTGGAATCCTTTTGGAAGTAGGCAGGGAATAAATATCCAATGAAGAGCAAAAATAAAAAGTAATATAAATGGAGCATAGGGGAGAATATCTTTTGAAGTTTTCATCATTCCCTTTTATTGAAGTCAACACATAACCTTCAAAACCAATGTTGAGAAATTCAGATAGCAATGTTTTTCCAACCTTTATTTGTATTGCCATAATCATGGTTACATACAAAGTCATAGCCCCAGAAGGACACAATGTGAGGCATAAATATTTGAAGGCCTCCTTAACAAATTCTAGTTTCTATTACAATGTTTAACATACGTAATTGACTTTTAAAGTTTGGGGCCACTATATGATGTGCAAATGATCTGTCAGGAAAAGGGACCCTCAGTAAGTCAGTGGAAGAGCTGATTTCACTAGATTTGGGCAAGGACAGAGTTATTTCTATTACTAAGTCCTTCCTGACTAGATAGTATCCCTTCACATTGAAAAAAAAAAAGTAACAGCAGTTAGGAAAATTATGACTATGGTCTTTCTTAAGTCTTGATTAATTTCAGGACTTGAACTTCCAAATGACCTTCAATTGTCAGGTGGGAGTAATTTCCACCTCTGTCCCTCATTCATTAATGTTGAGTGGCTAAATCCAATTCTACATTGCTGGGTTTATTCATTAATTTCAGAGGGAGGTTCAGGTGAGCATTCAGCAGAAGCTTTGGTCCTTTTTTGTTTTGGTTAATAACACATTTACTTCTCACCTTTCCATGATTTTTGTAAACATAATTTTAAAGGAAAATATATTTCTGATAAAGAAAGCTTCCTAAAAATACCATTACTCTTTTCTGTACTAGTGTAAATAAAATGTTTCTTTAGCTTTTCTTTTTAGACTCTTTAAGATCAGAGAACCAAACAGATCAAGAAGTGAATAGAGAAGAAATGCATAGCACAAGACATAATTTCTCAGACAAACACATTGAAAGCATTGAACCATGTTGCATTGTTCAGTATCCAGTCACAGAACCAGTCAGTGCATTACCTGTAAACTGTGAAATACAGCAATTTAAAAATTTCAGTTCAGGCCCTCAGACAAAAGCAGGAAGTGGTCATTAATAGATGATTTTCCCTCTTCACAAGGAAAGAAAAATTGAGGGGCCAATGTGTAAGGAAATCTCCAATCTTTCATATCTCTTTTTTTCTGGCACATTGTAGAGCTTACATATACACAATTACAGTCATACCTATCTTTCTTTTTCAGGAGAGAAACTAGATACTGAAGAAAAAACAAAACAAAAAAAAATAATAAATAGGATATTTAAACATTTTCAATTCACCAAAGAAAGGTGGATTCTCTACCTTTCATCAGTTATTTTGATTAATATTGTGCATATAATTTCCATACAATGATCAAATTTTATTTTTTAATTTAGAGATAAACAAATTTAGTGTATGAAATAAGAACTAATGCTTTCAGTCATAGAAGGTAAAGTTTTCAGTGAACTATAGAAATCAATGTGATCAATTCTCCTTTCATATGTTCATATTACAAACAAATCTTCTTGAAGGAAACATTTCATTTCCTTCCCTCCTTTTCTATGTATAATTGTGTAGCAAAAAAAAAAAAAAAAAAAAAAAGCAAAAAGCAAAAACAATTTACATTCTTCTGGGAAAAAGTTCCTCAAACTCCCAAACCAACATAAATATAAAGGGCACATATTAAATTCAAACACATTATACACACAACTGAAATAGTTAATTTTTCAGAGACCATTACAAATTTTAATGTGCATTTTACAGAAATTAGCAGACATCTGAAAGTGTCAAATCAGTGGAAGTGAATTAATGTATTACAAAATTCACACAATACTGAATTACAAATTAAAATAGTATGCTTCATTAGAAAACAAAATAAAGATGTTTGTTGGTGGCACAACATATAGATATAGATATATATTGTATTAAAAATTGCTTGCATGAGGATCATATTATTCCTACTTTGAAGTTATATCACATGTACTGTAAGCAATTTACAGAACTTATGTCAGCTTTGCATATACAGTAATTGCAAAATTAGATAAAATACAATGAAATAGAGAACACTCAAAAAAATGTATTTATAGAAACCTCCACACAGTTACCTGGGGATGGGCCTTAGTCAGTACTTGCCACCATTGAACAAGAAATAGGAACAAAAAAAGAAAAAGAAAAGAAAAAGAAAAAAAAAAAAAGAAATGAAAAAGAGCCCCAACACAAGTAAAGGAAAAAAAATTTAAAAAGTAGAAAAAGTACCACTTCATTCTTGTCCGTGTGTGTGTTTTTTTTTTCTTGCTTCAAGTTAATGTTCTATACATTGGCTTGCCATGTTTATTTTTGTTCCTCCCCCAAAAGGCAGATTTTTTTGTTTGAGGATATGCTGTAGTATGTTATTCATTTATTTGTTTTTGGTCTCTGTTTGTCTCCAGTGGAGAAACGCTGTGACCTAGTGGAAATCAAGGATATCCACAGCGAACACTTATATTCTGATGATTTACAGGCCAAACCCTGAGCAGTCAATCATACAGTGCTTCTACTCGTCGAAAGAAAAGGAAAACAAGTCTTGCTGTTACAAAATGTCCTATCACTTCAAGCCAGTCCTTTTGAACTAAAAGCTCAGTGGTCTGCCAAAGAAAATAGTATTAATAAAATGTGGGCAATCTTCTTTTTTTTAACTTTTTTCTTTTTTTTTTTGTTTTTATTTTGTTTTAATTTTTTTTTAACTTCCTGAAGAAGGTGCTCCTTGTGTAGAGAATTAGAGTACATTGGGTGCAGAGTGGTGGTTGGAGTTTAGGGTCAACTTTGCTGTCCGCTCCGAAGATTTTACAGGCGATTTGCTCTTTGCTTTAAGAAGAGAAAGTGATATTGGAAAAAAGTCAGCACTTTAGATTAAAGCAAAGCACCCTTCACAAAGCCACAAACAAGAAGCAGGACAGAAAGTCCATGGCTTGTAGCTATCCTCGCACCTGCGGAAGAAGTTATAAGATATTCGCTCATCTTGCAGATTTCCAATGCTCCTTATTAGGCTGTTTTAAACACATACATATATATACTTAATTAGCTCGCCAGCTCTGGTGCTCATGAATGTCTTGGCATGCACTGCAAATAACAACACATACAAAGTATTTCAGTCCCATGAAGGCTGTCTTGTTTGTTTTCAAACAATGTAATCCCATGTTCAGCACAAAAGGAGGGCTAGATCCAAGAACCTTTCCCCTCACAGTGCTCCTTGAGGAATTAGCCCTGCAGTCACTTAGTGATTACAATAATGGCAACTCCAAAATACATCCCTCTTTTAACTGGTACAGGCATTAAAAGACATAAAGCAAGCTGAGAGCCATGGGCTCTGTATTGCTCTAGAAAGTGTATGCTGGGGACTTTGTAGCTTAATTTGTATGGATATTAGCATTTGCTTACCCTCAAAAAGTTTCTTTCTTTGAATCGAGGGTGGTCCTACTGAAGCTTTGAAATGGCAATTTTATATGAGTCCCTGAGTTTTCCAGTGTTAGAAGGGGACTGTACTTTGTACATGTAGTCATGAATATGATGATAATCCATTTCAGGTCCACGAATCATGCATTAAACTAGAACCATTAGTAGGACATCAAGAATTAAGGACATATCAGATATGTCTTTTCTGAAAATCATTGGGAGGGATTTTTGTTTTTTAAATCTTATTTTTGTTTTTCTTTGAAATTTTCAGTTTCTTAGGGTATTTTGCAGATTCACACAGGTCATGTAGGAAAAAGTGCTAACCTGAATGTACACCTCAAGTAGAATATAACTTCAATGAGGTCAGGGGCTACCTTTTATTTTTCCTTTGTAGCCAATATCTTCCATAAATGCCATTAATTAGCAATTAAGCAAACATATATTGAATTGAATGGAAATTTTATTTTTATTGATTGCACTTGATTATTTTCAGTTTCTTTTTGTGTATTTTTTTAATGCTTCTGTGATACACATTTCTAATAATAGGAAGACCATCTTGAATCAGAAAGAATAAATAATAGGATACTATTAAAGTGGTCATAAGAGAAGCTCAGCAAAGCATCTGATTTTGGTTTCATCTTCTTTGAAATGAATGAGAATAATAAAAGGTATAGTTGTACTAGAACCATTTCTCTGGATTATTTAAAAAATGTATTTGCAACCTGCACAAAAACCATGTCTCCCAAATATAAATACTATATAATTAACAAATTAATTTAATTGTTACAAATTAAAGGCATTTTTTGAATAGATATGTTCCTTTTAGAGAAGCCTGACTGAATTGGTCATTGCATTAGGGGCATTGCTATTTTGTTTTGGCTTTTGAATTTAGGTTTAGGGTTTTTGTTTACTTTATTTTATTTTATTTTTCTTTTCTCTTTCTGGTTTAGAAAGGTACTGATGTTAAGAAACAAAGCAAGCAGGCACAGCAATTCATTCTCAAAATGTGTCATGGAAATTTTTAAAAGTAGCATTTTTCCCTCTAATGTCACTATTTTTTTCCTCTCAGCAATCACTGAGAATATAGATGCTCTGATTCACCATGCTGGATGCAAGGGCCTTTCTATACAACCATTTCCTCATATAAATTCTTTACTGGAAATGGTTCCACAGCAGCAGCTCTCCTCATGGGATACTAAAGTAGCATCATTTCTGACACAACATTTTCTACAATATCATATCCAGTATGTGCAAGTTAAAGCAGAGGCTGAATAAATGAGATCAATTGTGAACAGATGAAACTATAAAGTGCTAGGATGTCAGAATGAAAAAAAGCAAAAGATTATGAATTTATTTAAAAAAAATCTAAATTCCTCTTCAAGCATATAGTACAGCATTTAGCTCTCCTAAATGATATATATTTTTAAAATAATTTTTCTTTGCAAGATATATATATGTGTGTGTGTGTGTGTACACACACACACACACACACACACGTATATATTATAAAATGTTTTTATCAAATAAAATTATTTGCAGGCTATGATAGTAAGGACAAGTGATAAAAAAGCAATGTATTCTTAATTTTTTTTAATATAATAGAATTTAAACTTAATCTGAGAAAGGCTTTCTGTATTTTCCTGTCAGATTCACTTTGTTGTATGTGCATGTATTTGTTTTGAGCAGATTGTAAATATATGCTTGTATATATGTGTGTGTCTACATGTGTGTATATATATGTACACACATATACATACATTTTAATAAGATAATGCAAATATTAAAGATCTGCCTTTGTAATAATGATAATGATAGTAAGAGCTATCATTTATAAAGAGCTTACTATATGCCAGATACTGTGATAAGTGCTTTATAGTTATTATCTCATTTGATCCTCAAAGCAACTCTGAGACATATGTTATTATTATCCCTATTTTAGAGATGTGGAAACTGAGGCAAATAGGAGTTAAACCACTTGCCTAAGATCATATAGTTAATAAAGGTCTAAAGCTGAATTTGAACTCGTCTTCCTGACTCCAGGATCAGGGCTCTATCTGCAATGTCACTGAGTTGGCCATTGTAACATAGAAGGCTTAAATATATTCTAGTTTTTTTTCCAAAACATATATTATAAATACTAACTATTTATCTCTTAATATAGAGGTAACTAGCTGGTTCGATGGAGAGAATGCTGGGCTTAGAGTGAGGAAAGCTCATCTTTCTAAGCCCAAATGCAGTCTCAGACATTAATTTATTTGTGTGACCCTGGGAAAGTCACTTAATACTGTTTGCTTCAGTTTTCCCTTCTATAAAATGAGCTGGAGAAGGAAATGGCAAATTACTTCAGTATTGTAGCCAAGAAAACCCCAAATGGAATAATGAAGAGTTGGATATAACTGCAAAACATCATAATATAAAGCTATTTTTAAAGAATATTTTATCACTAAACTTTTCCTAATTCATATTCTGTATAAATATTTTTGTGAACAGTATTCTATGCAGTTGCTTCTAGAAGCCACAATTACTGTCATTACCATTGAAGATGAAAATAATTTCCTAAGTGGCTTTAAAACTAGGTTTAGCTATTGGTTGTTTACAGCACACTTCTTTCTGTTTATAAGAAATTAAAGCAATGTTGCGAAAACTTGTAATTTTTTCTTTGTTTTTACTGGCTAGAGGAATAAGCATGTTAAAATGTATGATGATGAATGACAACAGTTAAGTCTTCAGAGAACTTTCAGTGGTGAAAATCACCAAAAAACCCAAACATCATTAACAAACAAACAAAAAAAATTAGACTGTCCTATATGGAAAACAAAAAAACAAAAAACAAAACAAAAACCATGGTAAGACTAAAAATAGTTTGCAATCATGCTTTGAAAATCCTTTTTTTATATAAAGGACTTAATTTGTCCAGGTTTGAGGAACCTGTGAGAATTCAAAGCAACTTGAATTTCATCTAATAAATATGGCAGTGAGGGAAAAGCACAGTTTAGAAATTTGATGAAATAACTTTGGGTTCTTGAATATAAAATATTCTGAATTAGATTTATCTATGGGGAAATCATAGATGAGGAAAAAAAGTGTGCAAAATAAAAATCAAAATTATAAAGCTCGATTTCTTATTTTTCCTGTTTTGTTTTTTTTGCTCCCTTAAAGAAACACACTCTCTCTCTCTCTCTCTCTCTCTCTCTCTCTCTCTCTCTCTCTCTCTCTCTCTCTCTCTCTCTCTTTCTCTCTCTCTGTCTTTTCATTCCCTCTCTTACAGGGAACTATTAGCATGATTCTCTTCATCTCTTCATCTACCTTCTTCAATCTCCAATCTCATATGTTCCATAATTTAAAAATAAATGTTAGGAAAACACGATTTTTCTGCATGTGTGTATTTCACAATATTTTTTTTCAATTCTACTATACAAAGTAACATAGTTAATAATCCAAACTCTAAGATAAACTCTTATATTATAAACAAATAGCTCCCAAAGACATTTTAATTCTGAACAAAGGTTCTTGAGGAGAGGATAGCATAGCATTCTTTATTTTACTTGATCTCTCATCAAAAGACTCATTTTCTATCCTACTTTTGTCTTTTGCTCCTATACGAACTTGAACAAGTTATTTTGTTTCTGCAGTCTCATTTTCCTTACCTATAAAAGGAAAGGATTGCATGTTATTAATTATAAGGTCCATTAAATCTCCAACATTTCTTGAAGATTTTGGCCTTAGAATCAAAGCACATAATAAAGGTCTTAGGATATATGTAGAAGTATTTCATTTTCATCTGCTATTGGCATATATGCATGCATCTGTTAAATATACACATAAATGTGTGTATATATATGCATATTCATTTATACATACACATTACTTTTATATATCATATAAAGAGAGTTCAACAAATCTATTAAAATATTTCACTATCTTAGCTGATATATATTGGCATCTATCTTGTAACTGGATTGTTTGTTTCCAAACAATTCATTTACATTTCCCTGAATACTTGTCTGGTCTAAACTGCAACTACCATCTGTTCTTCACTCTTCAAAATGCTTTAAAATTTCATTTTCTTGCCTTTCAAATTGAGAGCACAAGGCAGAAAGTTGTACCCCTTAGCATTCTTAAGAAGTGTTATCTGTTATTCAGTTAGTTTTCATAAAATATATTATTGCTTATTTTTTAAAAGGCTATCCTTTTTGGGAAGATTTTCCTTGGTTGAATTCTGTGATTTACTTTTACTGTTGTTATTTATTTGCTTAGTTTTTTGCCAACAATGTTTAGTGGAAAGAATACTGGATTTCATGTCAAGAGAGATGTTCTTGCATACCACTATTAATAAATCTAAAGCTTTAGGAAAGTTATTCATTTAAAATCTTATGGGGAAAAAGAAGTTAGTTTATGAGCACATCATTAAGAAGATAACTTCCACATTTTGGCAAGACATGATAGCCTTTTTTAAGGTCTAACCTACAACTCAAGTTGGACATAGACCTTGGCTGAACTATTATATGGTAGCACTGACATTTTAGTATAATTCAGTAGCCCTTTGGCAGAAGTATGTATTTCTTATCCAAATAGTGACAAACAAAAGCTACCATTAAAAAATTTAAAAGAATGGACCATAAATGTCATGTAATTCATTAATATCATCTACTAAAAATGAAGAGAGTACCTTTGACTTTCAATCATGATGTTCATGGTTGACAATAATTATTATAATAACTCTCACATTGATTTTATAATGCTACTAATTTTCTCATATCCTGTCATTTCAAATTCACAATAGTTTTATCAAATAATCAAGGAAATGTCATTAGTTCCATTTACAGGTGAAAAAAACAGCATGAGAAAGATTCAATGATTGTCCAAGTCCACAAGTAAGCAGCACCTCTAAGAATCTATCTGTCTATCTATCTATCGATCTATCTGTATCTGTCTCTCTGTCTGTCTGCCTATATATAAAAATACATATATATATATATATATGTATTTATCTATTCAGTTATCTATCCAGTTATCCATCTATCTCTCTCTGTCTGCCTACTTATATATCTACATATAAGCATATATATGTATATATTTAAAATACATGTGTATAGCTTCTTCTATTGTTGCTTTCATCACTAATGGGGACTAAAAACTACCACAGGAACATAAAGGCTACTTTCTAAAATATACAATAGCCACAGATAGTGGGATTTTGGAAAAGTTAGTACTTTGTTTTGTTTTTAATGTGTGCCAACTTATAACAATTGGTTAAATGTAGATAAAACCAGATATGTTTTTAGTATTTATATATTATTATGTATGTGAAATAAGAATGTAGAACATTATATTGGATATCATTTCTTGAGCCCTTTTTATTGTTTGTTTATTTTGTTTTGTCTTCTAGTCTATAAAAAGATATTAAATTGATTAAATCTCCTTTTTTATAGTATTTGTTTATTTCCTCCTATATTCGCCGGAATTATATGAAGGACTAGTGTTTAAGTGGAAAGAACAATGGTTATTGAATCCAAGGATCTTCCTATAAGTCTGGCTCTGCCAGTTATTACTCAAGGGACTGGCTAAATCCCTAACTCTTTGGGGTCTCATTTTCCATTGCAACTAAATATAAAGATCTGAACTTGAACTGTAGTTTTAAACTCAAATAGTAACATTATCCTTTTGCCCAAGAATTCCTGTGAGTTCCTTATTGAATTAGGAAATTTTATATTAATGCTATATTATTGTATTTTTATTTATTTGGTTAAATATTTCTTAATCATACTTTAATCTGTTTTGGATTGTACTCCAGAATATTGCAGGCCTCATCACCATTCACACATCTACCATGCTAATTTACAGTCTCATCGCTTCTCACATCTATATAAGTGTCTTATTTTTCTAATTGGTCTCCTTCCAGACTCTCCCTTTTCCAAGCCATATTCCACAGAGCTGCCAAAAAAAAAATTAATAATTTTCTTAAGGTACAGATCTGAGCATGTAACTCCTTTCCTCAAAAAACAAAAGGAAACATACAAAAACCCTTTGACTTCCCACTAACTACAAGATTAAAATACAAATCTGTTAGCCAGAAACTTTCAGTGCATCTATATCTTCTCACCACCTACTTTTCAGTCTCACTTCACAAATTTTTGAGCATATCACTATATATTTCAACCAAACTGAAATACTTTTCTTCTGAACTTGACAGAGCTTTTCTTATCTGCTGATATTAACATAAAATATTTTAAAATATTCTCCTTTCTTAGCTCAGAATTTCATTTCTCTTATTTTTTTTAATAGTACTTTATATGTCATCTCTTCTGTGAATCCTTCCCAAATCCTCTCAGTACTTGGGATCTCCCTCCCTTTGAATTTTCATAATATTAGATTATTTTATTATAACAACTTTTTTAGAGGATAGGGTTACTCTTCAAGGATATTGTCCATATCGTTTGTCTTCTTATATCCATTGACTAGGATTGTGCTGGAAACTTGGTGGGTGCTTAATAAATGCTCCTTGTTGAATTGAATTCACTTTGTTCTCTACTGAAAACAAAAGCCATAAAGTGACAGTCTTTGATAGGATTTTTTAATGAGATTACATTAAATGATAAACAAGACTGTAATTGTTATAGTATTTTCAAGTTGTATATATTTTTAAAAAGTCTAGTTCAAAGCTAGAACAAATTTGGTATACTTAATTTAAAACAAGAGTAGATGGTCATATTAATGGAAAACTTCTTTAAGTACAAGACCTATGAAAGCTTTGTACATTGTTTTTACTGCTAGAATGGAAAATAGAGATTAATTGGCTTTAAAACCCTTCTTTCACAAAGGAAGAATCTGAAGCCCACAAATGGTGAAAAGACTTATCCAAGTTCATATACTAGTATGCAATTTAATTGAAATAAAAAAAAAAAAAAAAAAACCTCTCACTTTCTAATTTTAAATGTTGTATTCTCAATCAGTTTAAATCTTGTATGAAATGATTATACTACTTATATCATATTTTAAAAATGCATTAAAATATGAATTTTGATTTTCTTTATTTAAAATGCTCAGATATATTTATTTAATTTTATGTCTAAGATACTAAATATATTGCTATTAAGGTATTAATATAATAGCTAAGATTTATATAATTATTTTGATTTTGCAAATCTCTTTTCATATAGTGTCTCAGTTGATCCTTCAAACAACACTGTGAAGGAGGTTACCTTTATTATATATGTTCTTTGAATAAATGAAGAAACTGAGATCCAAAGAGAGTGAATTGAGTTGAATGAAGTCAAACAAGTGTTAAGTATCTAAAATGACACTTATACCCTGTCTTCAGAAAGAAGACAATATTAGAATGTTATCAATTATGTCATGCTTCTAGATAGATTAGTAAATACAATAAGTTAGCTTATTGATTCATAGAAAAAAGAACTTTAAAGTTCGAAGTGACTTTAGATACTATTTAATGAATGTCTTTCATGATTCCCTTGGAAGCTAAAGACCCAGTAGGTAAGTTGATTTGCCAAAGATCACTATGTTAAGAGTAGAATCAGAGTTGGAATGATTCCTTTGATTATTACTAATACAGTACAGGTAGATAGTCCATATAAGTAACAATTCACAGACAGAAGAATGTGAGTAATTATCTGGATAATTGAGAAAAAAAGTTGTACTTTCCAGAATTCAGAATATACATCCAGATCTTCATTCTGCAATGATTATGTAGTCTAGATAATATTTTGTTGTTGGTTGTAGTGGTGGTATTATTTTGGTTTTATTTGTTTTATTCATTTGTGGGTTTATTTGTTTTGTTTTTGTTCTTTTTGTTTTGGTGGAATTTTTCCTTAGCTTGAATTAAATATTTTTTAAAAATAATAATAAAGACAACAAATCTTTAACATCTGCAAATTTAAGAAATATATTATCCCATTCAAACTTTACAAAAATACTATGTTGAAGATGTAATTTCTATTTTACTGATGAGAAAACTAAGATTCAGGTTACATGAGTTTCCCAGAGTCATAGATAATAAATGGTAAAAGTAGAATATGAATCCTAATTCAGGTCTCTAAGTCTGAAACTTTTCTCATAAGACCAATACATTGGAGACCAATCTCTTTTCCTTCTCTCTACATAGGTTTTTACAAGAAGCAGAGCAGAAGATCCACAATTCAATCCATTATCTCTTTGTTTTTATCTTAATTTTAATTAACAAAACTTTTCAGTTTGTAAAACAGGCCTGGACACGTGGTAGGCAGCAACAAACAGGACACCAAAAGCAAATTACTATAATTCTCCAAACCTGAAGTTGAATCTCAATGACATAAACTAACAGGTTTCCACACACAGAGTACAAGCTACAGGCTTTTGTACATACATATATATTGATGTTAAGAAGAATAAAGAATTAGCCTGAAGAACCTGTGATAGATGAAAAGTTTATATTCATGAACTAGCCCTTTAAATGAAATGCTAATTTTAAGAAATGAAAGTAACTGGGAAGGAATAGCTCATCATCCTTTTATACAATTTAATTAGATTTTTATATATTCTAATTAATTAATAAGAGGAAAGGAGATGACAATGTTTTTCTCTAATTATTATCAAAACATTATAAATGCATATATAGGAATATGCTTTCAATCTCTCTCTCTCTCTCTATATATATATATATATATATATGTTACATATTACAATATAATTCTTATTTCAATTATCAATTTCAATTTTTCCAAACAATCTATTTTAATGTAATTATCTTCTTCTGACAATTTTTTTAAAATAATATTTTTTGCTGTGATTTGTCTGCAGTAGCAATTAAAATGTTTTTTACATTTTCTCTTTGATCAGTAGGCCTATACCTTTATTCCATCTAGAAAGTTTCTGAAGACAAGAACAAGGCAAAGTGCAACAGAGCTATACAAACACATAAATCCTCAAGTGTATGGAAGATTTTTTCCTGACCTGAGAATAATACAAACACTCTACTTTTTGTTCACTAGCAGAATCACCAAAACATTTTTTGATATGGTTTCTTTTCTTTTTTATATGTCAATAACAGTGCAGAATATTAGTGGACTGGTAGGGAAAAAGATACAAAAATTATCTTTCTCCCAAATATTTGACAAGATTTTTCATTTTAAATCAACCCATTTAGTTTTATAACTCTAATGACATCAGCAAGATTTGATCTCTGCAAATATGACACATCCATTTAGTCATCTCTGGCTATAATTTCTAAGTTAAATTACTTCCATCTACTGAAAATTATGAATGAAAATTACACTGATTTATGTACTTGGATAGCAGGAAGAGAGAAAAGACTGTCTAAATTAGTGAAAACTCTGAATTAGAGTCTGTTTTAAAATAAATGCAATTTTATTACTTCCAATACATGAAGTAATGAGTCTAATGAATAAGCAAAAATGATTTATAATTAGCACACCAATTGCTTACATGTAAATAAATGGTGCCAAAAAGCTTTGAAAGTTTGTTTTTTTAATAGTTTAAATATGCTTATCATGTTTACATGATAAATTTTCTTAGCAAAACTTTTTTCCCATTTCTATTAATAAATACTTTCAGTAGAGTTTGGCAAACAGGGTCATAGCCAAATGACTAAGGCATTTGGATCAAAGGAAGGTATATCCCCATGCAGAGATGTCTAGGTTTTAAGTAGAATTTAAATTCTACCCCCATAAAATCTCTTCCGTCTATTCTATTGTTTTCACTGACATGATCATCTCTGAGTATAGTATCTGGAACATAGTATGCTTTCAAATATTTGATAATATTTGGTTACTCTTGGATTTAGGCAGACCTGCATTTGAAATGTGCTTCTTTTAAATACTGGTTAAATGAAAGTGGGCAAACAGTAACTCTATCAGTCTCCTCAACTAAAGGATGAAAATCATGATAAAAGCTATCATTTCAGTCATTATGAGCATACAATGAAATGATGTATGAATGATATGTTGCAAAATTTAAGGTGCTTTATTATTATTTAGTGTATTGATAATCAGTTGACACCATTTCTTCCTCTAATGTCACAAGAATCTTATGAATTTGTCTTTCTTCCATAAAAGAGTATAAATATGAAAGATATCCAATAAAATATGGTGAGAAGAAAATAAGTAGTTAAAGTGGAAAAAGTTCATTGTGTCTTCACTGTAGTGGCAATTTGCAGGAAAAACAGCATGATAGAAATTCAGAGGAATTGTATGTTGAGATAGCTCCTCCTGGTAGTCCATATAGTATTACTCTAGACGTTAGTACTTTTAAGAAGTTAGCATAGTTTATTAAAAAGAAAATTAAATATATAATCAAATGACATGGGTTTGAATTTTAGCAAGCCACTACAGAGGTTCATAGGATTCAGCTGAATAGGACAATAAAAGCTGATTGTTACATATCCAGTATGAGCATTTATATGTTCAATATTTGATAAGATAAAAATAGGGACTTAATTGTTTCACTGATAATCAAAACTCAAGAAAGTGTTGGAAAATGTTGATGCAGATTGAACTGAAAAAAGTGTCGTGTGTGTGTGTGTGTGTGTGTGTGTGTGTGTGTGTTTGTAGGTAGTTTACTAAATGTTTACTCTAAAAGAACCACCTGTGCAACTTGACAGATCAATAAATTAATTATCTGGGCCTCAGTTTACTCATCTGTAAAATGAATATTTTTAAACATCAATTAATAGGTATTAAAATATTAAATTATAAAGCAATATAGCAATGTCCTAAATAAAACAAATAATAACAATTTCTTATCATTCCTTACAATTGGAGGTAAGGAAGTTTTTGTCAAAGAAGTCCCACCTCTCTTCTATCTCAGAGTGTTCACCACATTTTAGACACTTTACCAGGTACTTCTCAAAACTTTTATCATCATCTCAGAATCTGATTTCTGAGAAAACTGGAGTAGTTTCTAGAAAAGAATGGTAAGTAGAAGTGAGATAAAAGTTAGGAAAGAGCTTTCCATTCCAGCCAATGCTCTGTAGAAATGTAAAGTAAATATTTAGATAACACTGAGTAATATTTTAAATAATAGTCTTTTCAATGAAAGAAAATCATTTCTCCTAAATTTTATCAGTTGCTGACATCTTTGCAATTTTTCTACCTTGAGAACATTTGAAGGCAAGTCTAACATTTGACACATACATACTTTGTGTCCTTGGGCAGGCTACTGAAACTCTGTTTCCTAAGCACCTCATTAAGATTTTAAGTTAAAAGGGAGTTGTCAATTTATGTCTAGAGAGGGCGTTTCCATACCAAGAGTTCTCCAATAAGTCAAAATCATTAGTTCAGACGCTCTTCTTCCTCACTCATCACCAGTAAAATAGGACATTAGTATAACACTTACTTAAGGAAGGCAACACTTTTGAAATTTTAAATTTTGTGACAGCAATGGTTATATATCATTCAGAACTGATTCAGAACATTAGTAACTGGTCAATCATCAGGTCAAATAGATTGGATATTTTCCCCACATTTAGTTATACTACCTGACCATTTGATTCCAGGATTTCATAATATATAAATGAATTTGCTTGCATTCTTTTCTATTTTTAATATTGTTGTTTCAAAAATAAATTTTAATCTGAGGAACTCACATTAAAAAAAAAAAATGTGAATGTTAGAGATGCTGCCATTACTATTTGTTTGAGAAAGTTGTGTTTTGAGTCTTATTCAAGGCAAAAGTATAAGAGGATGTTTCTCTTAGGGCATAATGAACTATTCAGTAAAAAATAAAAATAAAATTAGTCAAGAAGTGGTAAATAGTGCTACAAAACAACTTGATAAATCCTTTATAAAGAAGCAGTTTTTAAAGGGGCCTAGTAGTTGGGGGAAAATAGTTCTTTTACACTGGGCATTACCCTGGGGATCAATGGAACCCAAGTGTAAAGTTCATGAACTTGGATGAGAAAAATATTTTATTGTCATTCATTTCTATCAAAAGTCAGCATTTTTTTTTTGTAATCTTTTAAAAGAAAATGTTATAAAGTTGTGCATGAACTTAAGCAAATGTGTCTATGACATAAAAAGATTAAAAATCCTTTCCCCAAGAAATCCAAAAATGGAAAAGATAATTTAAAAAATGACTTTTTAAAAGTGGCTAACCTTTGCCATAGTGAAAATATTTTTCATGAGCATTAAAGAAAAAAGAATGGAGTACAGAAGTTTAGTTGCAGGCAATTTTTTACTCATTTTGCATTCAAACATTGCTATCAAAAGAAGTTCAGGTGAACATATAAGATATGGGAATTATATTTAGAATTTAAAATTTATGTCCCAAATATATTTTGAAGATTTGCTTTCAACAGGCTTGGAAGTCTTGTGGAATATTAAATTATGATAAATATATTGATATACAGGAGAGATAATTGTTCTAGAATGAGGACATTTCTGAAGATGAGATGAAAAATTGCTATGTGAACTTCTATCATATCATATATTGGGAGTAGTTATAGTGGATTAAAATTGTACATAAATGCTTCAAATGTTTAGGAAAAAATAACTTCCAAAAATACACTTAACATGTGAAGAGTTAAGTAGTTTTATGCTGAATATAGAATGTTTCAGAGTCCAATGAATTCAATTCCAAATCATATAAAATGTTGAAGTTAAAATAAGGATATATTTCATATTAAAAGATTTTTAAAGTTGTAAAAATTAAAAATGTTTATATATATATATATATATTTATAAACATTTTCATTTCCTCTAAGAAATTTATACACTGCTATTAATTAGAATTGCCAGTGATATGGCAATGTGATAAAAAATGACTTACAGAAATGATTTTTGTTTGTTTTTTAAAGCATCATTAGAAAGTATATTTTTGAGACCAAAAAGATTATAAATCAAAAATACATATATTCATTATACACATTTTAGTATAGACATAAAATAAAAACAC
Organism: Antechinus flavipes; assembly: GCF_016432865.1. Taxonomy (NCBI): domain Eukaryota; kingdom Metazoa; phylum Chordata; class Mammalia; order Dasyuromorphia; family Dasyuridae; genus Antechinus; species Antechinus flavipes. Next base: position 66,529,486 of record NC_067398.1, read on the forward strand.
AGTTCTCAATATTGTAGAGTATTTTGAAATTGTGGTGATATTTTCTTTTTAGCTACAAAATGTTCCAGTAAGGTTTTCACTGTCTTCTTTTGAAGCATAAAATAATTATATCTTCCACTATTGCCCTTCAGATGCAGTGCCTTTTAATTTGCTATTTATAATGCTGGGATAGGGCAGATGAGAGCCTACTTTTATATAGTATAGCCCAGCTTCTAATGTAAATTACAAAAAAGGCAACAGAAATGTAGTGTCTACCAATATCTCCATAATTGGAACATTCAGCTAAAATCAAAACAAATCAGCCATTTACACCTGCACATACAATTGTGGAATTTCAGTTCAATTGGAATTTGTCAGCACATGACATTTTTCAGACTTAGTGAAAATGTCTGTCATTGTGTTAACAAAGTCACATGATGAGAAACTTGATTATTAAGTATTACCTAAATATAAAAAAAAATCCTTCAACATTCAAGGCACACATGATTTCATTGTATGAAAGCTTTGAATATGACTAAAGTTTCAAAATATTTATTTGATAATTGTGCCAAAATTGGATATTTGAAACAACATAAAAGATATCATTATAGTTCATTTTAGAAAAGGAGACAAGAATAATTAAGCAGAAGGTATTCATGAATTTTTTAAATACCTAGAGCAAGACCCTTAAATTTTGCAGAGTCCCCTTGAGACGTTGATGGTAATACATAGGTAAGAGTCCCATAGGATGAGAAAGCATGGATCATTTTTGTTTTCAAACTTGAAGAAAATGCTTCATCAATGAGATCAAGTATTGAAACTTTATGCTCTGATATTTAAATCAACAATAGTTTATATATGATAATAGGATATGATAATAGATAATAGGAAAAAACTAACAAATATATTATTTATGTTTTTATGTATGAAAGAGTCTGAATTCTGAAAATTTTTCTCTAATAATAGAAATGATAGGTAGCATATATGTACATCTATCTACATATATATTATTTTAAGATTTGCAAAGTATTTATATTTGGTATAACTCAAGGAATCCTTGTATGAGGCAGGGTCTATTAGTATACCTATTTCCAGGAGAGGAAACTGAGGCTTAGGTAAGTTAAATGATTTTTCTCAGATTCATATAGATCTGAGAAATGATATATTCAGGTTTTACTGATTAATATTTTGGCATATGACTTCCTGTTCCAATTAGCCATTGTCTGAGATATGTCTTTGATATATGTCTTAGCTCAAACATATTTCTTGTTTATAATATTTTCAAGCATATTTATTTTGTTGATCTCTAAATCTCCAGAGAGCCATTTCAGCTGTTTTTCATCTTCCTGTGAATAAGTTACCACCATACTACTCAAACTTGTGCTAAACTATATAGTAAATGTTTTGTAATTGTCTCAATTTGTTGATGAGCTATCTTTTAGGCATCATTTGTTCATGGAGAAGGATATAAATTGACATTTCCTAATTATTACATGTTTACATTTTTCCTTCTAATGAACTCATAAAACTAAATATTATCTGCAAGTCCTGTTTTTTTTTTCCCTTTTCTGTTCTTAAAAGGATAATAACAAATTAATGTTCTTAAAAGGATAATAACAAATTAATAGTTTTTAGATGAGATCTTTTAAGCTGGAGATAACTTAGGAGTCAACAAGTTCAATATTATTTTATGGCGAGGAAATTGAAATCCAAATTGGAAAAGAGAAATTGTCCAACATCAAATGATAATAAGTGACTATAAGAATTTCTGAACTTTTGTACTATGACTCTGAATTGAACTCTAGTTCCTTTGTACCATTTTCAATAAAACAACAAACTTATAGTGGTTATGAATACCATGCATCAGAACTAAGTAAGCAAATACATACAAAAACACATATGCATGCATATATACATGTGTGTGTATCTGAATTGCACTAACTCTATTCATCATGATGAGCTTGAGGGGCCAGTTTACTATTTTTTAAGAAAAAAAAATTAGTCAGTAGATGTTTTACTAGCCCGATAAAAATGCCAAATAAGAAAGAATGTATCCCTGGTTATTTAGTTGTATATTGCAGAAAATTAAGAGCATTCATTTAAATACCCAAACCAAAATGATTTCATTTTTTCATGTTTTCTTTTGTTTTTATATATTATTCTAGAAAATAAATTAATATTTAGTTTCTAATTATTTTAAATACTAAAATATATTTGGCAAATATAAATAAAGATGTGAAGTGCCTTTCCTGGAAAATGATTAGTCATGATTTGGGGGAGAGGGTCATAGATCATGTTAGATATATTTGTTTAATGTATTCTAAAATATTAACTATTTCAAAATGCTATTTTCTAACAATGCTTATAGGATATTAAATATATATTTCTGTGTTGTTGGTTTTCTTTTTATACAGAAAAATATAGGTGATTGTTGAAAACATAAATTGAATAAAAGTAGCTCCATTGAATAATCTTAATCTCTTAACTGTTTTGGATACTCAAAGTGCATTTTTCCTTCCTTTCTCTTTCTTTTGTCTTTTTTTTCTGCCTCTTTCATTGTCTTTCTTAATATCGTTCTCTCCCTGTCTCTCTTTGTGTCTCCTCTGTTTCTTCCTTTTTATCTCTCTCTTTTTGTCTGTCTCATTTTCCTCTCAAAAAAATGATCACAATGACAAAATCCTTAGGATTTTATCTCATCTTGCTAATATGATCTAATGATTACTCTTGGCAGTGAATTGATCATTAAAGTAGTATCATCAAACATAAAAATATTTGTTCAACAAATTAAAGAAGAGAAAGTGCTAAAAAAATAAAAACAAAACAAAAACAAAAGAAAGGAAAGTCTACTCTCATTCTTTAGCTAGTATATTCTTAAAAAAAAAAAAAAAAAAAAGATTGTGCTAAATTTGAATCTCTCTTGAAAGTTTTTTTTTTTCCTCATTCTTTTCCCCTCCCCCCTTTTTGGCTCAATAAAATCAGGTGCAGTGGTGATATATATTTAATAATTACCTCTTTTATCCTTTTAGTGTTAACTACTCTTATTATTAGTATACCATATGAAATCTGATTGATGGTGCTGGTGCTAATGGTAGTTGATGTAATTGGAGCCTCTCATTCTCATTTTAAACTTGTTCTAGATAACCTAAGTAGTTGACCTAAGATTACATAAGAATTCTATCTAATAATGTCTCAGTTATTTTCTTTTTTGTCCACTCATTTGCACTTTAGGTTCCACAGCAGTAATATGAAAAAAAGTTTAATTAAATGGTCTTTATCCTACTTTTTTTTTTTTTTTTTTTTTTTTTTTTTTTTTTGGTGAGGCAATTGGGATTAAGTAATTTGCCCAGGGTCACACAGCTAGAAAGTATTAAGTGCCTGAGAGCAGATTTGAACTCAGGTCCTCCTGATTCCACCACTGATGCTCTATCTATTGTGCCACCTAGCTGTCCCCGTATCCTACTCTTAAATCTATGATCCTGGTATTTTAACTTCCTCTAGCAGTAGAATAGTTTTTAACTGAAAAATGACTCTATAACAGCAGACTTGTATATTTTATCCTTTTTCTTTCTAATTTGACAAGAAAATATGAGTATATCATTTCCCTTTATTTCTGTCCTTATTACAATGATGCCAGATTAGTCATCAATATCTATAAATCTGACCAGGTTGCTATCTGCTCAAAACTATTCAGTAGTTCCATATCCTACAAAATAATTTCTTTATCTCTTGTAGACAGATTATACAATACAATGCTGTGCTTGGAGTTTGGAAGACCTTAGTTCACATTCTGCCTCAGGTGATTACCTAGATGTGAACTGATGGACAAATCATCTAAATTCTCTTGACTTCAGTTGACAAAAGAAGTTAGTCTTCTAACTTCTCTAAGTTACTTTCCACCTCCAAATCCGTGATACTAAGGTCATCAAATTCTTACTTACCTTTCTAATCTTCCCTAATACCATTCTCACTTATAAACTCTTCATTTCAGTCAAACTGGATTTATTATTGTCACAAAATAATCAACTTCTAGATTTAAAGGGATTTCAGTAGTCAATTGTCCCTTTTTCATAACTCAATAAGAGTGTCCATCCCAATATAAATGACAAAATGTTATCCCAGTTTTATTCAAACATTTCTAAGAAGGAAGAATAAGTTACTTATTGAGGCAGACCATTCCATATTTGCAAGGTTCTCATTTTTAGAAGATTTTACCTGACATCAAGGCAAAAGTTGTACTAAACTGTGCTCTTTAGCTGCCTCCAAACATATTTTTTTTCATTCACTGTGCCTTTAGATATGTAGACCCTTATACCTGGAATTACCACTGAACATTACAATTTCTGCCCCCTGGAATGATTAACCTTGACTATGAAGCCAAGTTTAGATACAACTTTTTTTCAATATAATTTTCCCTGTACATTGCATTTTCTTCATCAGAATTCACACTTCTTGTAAATTTCTTTTTTGTACTTATGCTTCATTTATTATTATTCTAGATTCAACTTATTTTCATTAACACAGTTCCATGCAAATGATGTTTAATAAATATGAAAAAATAAGTTCAAACCTTTTTCTGCCTCTCTGTCTCTGTCTCTCTGTCTCTCTCTTTGTCTGTTTGTCAGTCTGTCTCTTTCTCTCTCTCTCAATCTCTCTCTCTTTCTCTCTCTCTCTCTCTCTCTCTCTCTCTCTCTCTCTCTGTCTCTCTGTCTGTCTGTCTCTCTCTCTCTCTCTCTCTCTCTCTCTCATTCTGCGATAAAATCATTCCTAGTTATGACAGACTCTGTAAAACTGCCAAAGCCCTTGGTAGAAAAGATAGAACGGTGAGATCCTGGCTTCTGGCCACAGCATCAGCAGCTGTCACCCATCCCCAGAGCCATATTGTTTGTGGTCACAAACACCACAGCCTGAAAAATAACTGTAGCCTTCACCCTAGCCAGCTGTCTCCCAGATGTTTATCATTCTTCACAAAGGTTAACAGGTCAGAGGGATGAGTGGATCAGCATAAATCACTCCTTGTGATTAGTGAAAACATCTACAGAATGACAGAACTACAGAACCTCAGAGCTAGAAAAACAATTTAATACATTCTGCCTAAGAATCTCTTCTATAATTTCCTAGTGAAGAGTCATCCAATCTTTGCTTGCAGATCTTCGAAGGGGAACAATCACCTATTTTCCCTTCCCTTCATCTTTTGCAACTTTCTTATCAAGGTATCCCCGCTTCTCTCCCTATGTGTACTCAAACACACATTCACACACACACACACACACACACACACACACACACAGACAGAAGTAGGCAGATTGATTTGATTTCCTGAAACTTCTATCAGTTTCTGTTAGTTCTGCTACTTAATGCTAAGAACAAATGAAATTTTGTTCACAAAGTCTTTTTATCTTTACAGTATAAATCATATCCCCTTAAACTTTTCACTTTTTCAGTTTATGAAACTACTTAAAGTAATTTACATGTGATATGTTTTTCTCCTTAATCATCCTCTCCTTTCCAACTTTTAATTATCCTTCTAAAATATGACACCCATAACTTAGTATGAAATTCAAATATAATTAAAAGGTCATAGACTTCAATAAGACATTAGCAAATCAGTGTTCTAGACTTTATATATCTCTCAATATTGTTTATTGTTTGTTTTTTAAGAGGACCACAACATCAGGGAGGTGATGCCATGCCATGCAAATGAATTGGATTTAAGTGAGGGAGGACTGTGCAAATACAATGGGATGTTTACATTCATTTTTTTTTCTTTTTGAATAATAATTGCTATGTCACATTCTGGATTCACTCATATTAAAGTCCACTAAAATTCCCAGAAATTCTGTTTTGTTTTTTGTTTTTTTCCCCCCATATAGCCTATTTTCTGGTCATGTTATACCCTTGAATACTTTAAAATTATTTTTGACTCACTTGCATGAATTTTCATTAAATTCTACTTTAATTATATTTGGACAATGATTTTATCAGTTGAACTGTTTTTGCATTCAGATTCTATCATTCAACATGTTACTTAGTTTAGCAAAGTTAATGAGCGTATGATGTTGATTCAGAGAACATGAGTACAAATTACACCTCTAACACTTGCAACCAATATATATTTGAGAAAATCATCTAACTTTCCTGGCCTCATGTTTATGTTAAGAATGAGGGGAGTGGACTGCATGAATCCTGAGGTCATTCGCAATGTATAAATTATTTTATTGTTCTAAGATCCATCTATGTTTTTGTCCAATTAATGGATAAACTAACTTAACTGGCACAAGGATTAAGACATCTCCAATTCACTGGAGATTTTCCTCCATCCTAGAATTAGACTATTTTGGGAGGTAGTGGAGTCCTAGTCACTAAAGGTAATAAAGCAATGATCTTGGTCATCTCTTCTAACTGTCACTTTTTTGAGATTGACCTATTGATAATAAATCAATATTTATTGATAAGTCAATAAAATAATTCAAAAAATATAGCCATCATCTTTCATTTTTTCCACATAGATATTGCACAATAATTTAAAATGCTTTGCTGAAATCTTTGTAAAATTCATCTTCATCCTTTCATTAATTGCCCATTCTAATAATATTTTCTCATCACCCAACAAAAAAAGAAATGAGGTAAGTTCTTAATTATTCTTTCTCTTTGAACTTTTGGTACCTTGGGTAATAACTTTGTTTTATAGTTGCTTCCTGATTATTTCTTCTGAACATTTCAGAATTTGCCATGAATCTGTCAAACTCACTGGTCTATAATTTGCAGATTCATCACTGTTCTCTCTTTTTGGAAACTCAGAACAAAATGTGTTCTTCAGTGGTCATATGGAACTACTCCCATTTTGCACAGACTCTCAAAAATAACTAAAAGTGGCTTAAAAATCACACCTGCCAAGCCTTTTACTATCTTTGGAAACTATTTGTCTGACGTTGGTGACTTAAGGGTTTTTAAGGGCATTTTTACTATTCATGCATTCATTTGTTGATTTATGATTTTGCTTCCTCATTCATCATTCCTTTTCTGTCTTTTCCAATCAAAATAATGCTCTCCTTGTTAAACAAAATAAAATCAAAATAACTTTTGAATTATTTTGGACTGTCTCTCTTCTGTGAATTTTGTTCATAACCATCTTTTAAAAGTCCAAAATGATACTCTTCTTTCCCAAAAAAATTATATTTTAAAACATACTTGATTTTACAAGTGCATGATCAGTTATGGTCAAATGTTATTTCTTTTGCTTGCCATGTGATTTTGAGCAAGTCACATATGAATGCTAAGCCTCAAGTTATTCATTTGTAAAATGGGCACAACAATAATGTCCTAGTCTATTTCATAGGACTACTGCAGATATTGACTAAAATAATGGATTTAGAAAGTCATATTTAAAAACTCACTGTCATTGGAACCAGCAAATTAACTAATTTTTGCCAAGAGCTTGAAGTAAAAAATTTTTCGATACTGATATGCTTGAAATTGAGCAAATAGTAAAATCTTACAGGGGCCTATTCATGTATTTAGTCTATTAGTTTTTCTTAAGATTATTTAAAATCTCTAAGACAGTTTTAGCAAGCTATGTCACTCCAGATTAATTCTTAAAAGAAGTATTTCAAATAGGATTTAATTCTTTTAAGACATAAATGAACAATTTCTTTTCTTTTCTTTTCTTTTTTTTTTTTTTTTTTTTTTTTTTTTGTATTTTTTTCCCTTGCTTTGTTAAAGAAGGCAGATCTTTTCATTCTTACAAACATTTAAAACTGGGTACTTTGACCAGTTACCTTTATATAAAAATAACATTGATGTGCATATTATCCACACACTATATACTGAAAGTGAAAGATATAAATAAGATTTTATTATATGCTCAATGTTAACAAATCTGAGTTCTTAATTTTGTAACTATCTGAAGTGGAGATAAACATGACTTTTTATGGCAGGTAAATAATGTTTTAGTGAACTAATATTGGATCAGATAGAATACTAGCCTTTCTATCTCTATTCCTTCCATTTCCATTTCCAGGAAATTTCACATTTTGAAGTGGAAGGTTACAATATTGTTTTTTACAGGAATTCTGGAAAAGAAATTAATGTGTGTATTTTAAAATAGAATAATATTTATTATGATGGTCATTTTTTTAAAATGTGAATGATCTTTTTAAATGAAGTAAAATAAAGTCTTTATCTCTCAAATTTGATAATAATAAAACATTGTTTTTACACAATTGTCATGATAGAACTTCTATTATACATCCAAAAAAGAAAACATTTTTCAAAAACTGTTGAAAAAGACTTAATTTGTCCTTTTGTCTTAAGGAATCTCTTCACTGAACGTATGCATGCATAAATTCTATTTGCTTTTTTTTCAAATTTTGTAATATAGTGGTTTTTTTTTAATCCATTCTGATTATTTAATTTTAGATTCAACTTATATAGGAATTTCTTATTTTATTGCAAAGAAAAAGAATAATGCTGTATAAATATGCATAGATTCAGAATTATATTTGGAAATAGTTTTTGTTAAGACTGGTTGATCTGACCTGATTTTCTTTCATAAACTGACTTATAAAAAGTTACTTTAGTATGTATGTACATACATTTATATATATTTATATATGTATATAAATGTACATGTGTACTGTGAATAGATTTGTGTGTAGATAAACTAATATTACTTTTATGATTGATACTGCCTAATTATATATCAATTTATCACCACAGAAAACTCCCTCCCCATAGAAAACAATACAAAACAAAACATGTTTTATCTTTAAATGAAGATTAGAGGACATTATAATACCTCCTTTGATGACACAAGGAAAGGTCGATTATTTCAAAAAATTGTGTGAGTTACATAATGTGAACAAACAGCAGCTAGATATTCTGGCAATTATATTCATGTTATTTATCATGTAGCAAAATAAAAGATGCATAGGCAAAGTTAGCCACATTAATATTCAGTGAGTGAACTGAGTCACAAACTACTTGGTAGGTTTATTCCAACTATTTTCTTGGCTAATAATATTTGCCATGATCAAAACAATAATATATAATCTTCATTTAAAATACTTTCATTTAACATTGCTCCTAATAAGCTAATCCATATTTTTATTTAAGATTTATGATGCTTACAGAAATGATGAGATGAGGTAATTGTGTCTTGGAGGTAACAGATAATAACCTGGTCTTGGGTTATTAAAGAGCAGGTGTTGTGTCATCATGACATGGACATCTCTTCCTGACATACTGAAGGCTATGTCAGTGAATTTTAAGAATTGCTTGGTGCTAATAAACTGAAGTTTTTGCATATGGGCATAGTGATAGTATATTTAAATTTTATCTTCTAGACTGTTTAAAGATGCTCATCATCAGAAGACTGGGGATTGTTTGGTTATTTTTTCTCAGCCAAAGCTAATCACAAAAGCCATCAACAAAAGTGTAGTGAAGTTGTCAACCCCATCAATACAGCAGTATTGTACATTGATGAGATCAAGGATTCTTAACTTTTTCTTTTTAATTTCAAATGAAATTTACAGAGAATGTTCGATCTTAAAGTATAATAGCTGTAAGGAACTTAGAATTTTTTCAATGCATATTTATATATCATTGCTGATAATAGCTATGGTTAGATAATTTTGCCTATCAAAATGTATGAAGAAAAAGACCATAACAAAGAATTCTATCATTTTGTGTTCTCTAAAGAAGTTCCAAAGTTATGATATTTTATTAGTGAAGGAATTGTGCTGTGTTGTTCACTTGAGGGAGAAATTCATCACTGCCATTGTGCCAAAACTAATATCTCAATGAGTTTTCATTGATTGAAGTGATGGAACAAAAGTATGTAATTCAAAGAAACTTTAACTTGCACAGTGGATTTAAGAAAATATTAAAGTATAATTCTGAATCAATATTCAATATTCATTCTTAACAACTTTTTTTTCATTTTTTCTCTTTTTTTATACTTTCTTTCTTTTCATATACCTTTGTTCCCTTCCATTATTATATCCATGTCCTGCACATGCAGAGAAATGTCCATTTAACAATCAAAAGCTCTGAGAAGAAGAGCATTGCTTAGATGTAAATGGCATTGAAAACATACATAATATATAAATACATATGTATTTTTAATTGATGTCAATTTTTAAGTAAGAGACTTTTTAAAATAGGGTAATTCTTTTATAAAAATAATGAACATGCATTTACAGTATCACCCAAACTCAATCATTTATTATTTTGAGAACATATGGAAATACAGAAAAAAATAGTCCATTTTTTATTCACCCTTAAAATGAAACAATATCAGTGACTACTGTGGCTAAATTGTATCCCTTTTTAAAGCCCCTCCTGTTGCTTAGGGCATAGATCTCATTATTTGCTCAAATTAAACTATTTTTCCCTAAAACATTGGACACCAATCTGTCCATATTTTTCTCAGCTGAATAATTATGTCTGGTTTATCCTCAGGTTGAGAGTTTTTCATTGGTAAAATGAAAGGCTCAAAATGCTTTTTATCATACCTGATTGTGGACTTTGTTTGGGGATTTTGGCTGCAGCTTGAGGGCTGGAGGTGGAACGCATTCGCTGATTAGCAGAATTATGGATGCTACTGGGAACGACTGAAGAGATATTCTTTCGAGGTTTCATGTCTTGTAACCACATGGGAGATGCTTCAAATGCCTGCATTCTCCGAGAGTGGCTGTTTGCGTTGACTTTAAGGTAGGCTTGGGCCTTGTATTCTTGAAGATCTCCATAGTTGGCATCTGTCACCCGGCACTCATATAAGCCTTCATCCTTTTTCCTTACTTTAGAAATCTGAAGCTTGTGAGAGATGTCATTCCCTTGTACTTTTACTGTCTGTAAAATTTTCAGAGGAAGAAATATTTTGTTATATAAAACTGTTAAAAGTGCTTGTTAAAACTATATATGCTTATATGAAAATTGGAAAAAAATAATAGAATTTGGAATGGAGTGAGAGGACTTTAATTTTTAAGTGAAATTCAAAAACAATTTAAAACAGATTATCTTTTTCACCTCTTCAGTTAATTTAAAAATATTTTTCTAATGCCTTTCTTTTGTGATACATTTTGATAACTACAAATAATATACTAATATTAGATGTGTATAAGGGTTATACATTTCAGATTCAAGCTATCCTTCTCCAGATTGCTAGCCATTACTCTCCATTTCCATAATTAAAGTATTTGGTCCTATTATATCTAATTGTATGAGCAACTCTATAATGATTAGTTCTAAGAACTACATTATGAGGCCAAAGAAGTATCAGAAGTATTGAGTTCATAGATTGTTCCAGTATTCCCTGTAATCTCAAAAATATATTTTGCTGGTCCAAAGTAGCAATTAGTTGAAAGACTCTGAAAGAATGTAAACAACTATTACTCTGATAAAGTAGAAGAAAAAAAAAAAACAGTACTAGCACTACCAAAGTTCTTAGAACATATATTTAATGGAATAGCTATTATTAAATTGCATTTAAATGTTTGCAAAGCACTTTATATGATGTTTCTTTCTATTCCTACAACAATTCTGTGAAGCAAATATTGATAATATTATACTTTTACATACATGGAAACTAAGGCAGGCAGAGCTTGTAAGTGACTTGCCCAGGATCATAAAGTTAGTGTTTGGAGTAGTATTCAAATTCAGGTCTTCCTATCTCCACATCCATCATGCTTTATATGCTATGTCATATACCTCGTGTACATAAATTGTGTACTATTTTGGTATACTCTTTTCTATTGGGAAAGGCATTTTAACTTAAGTCAAATATAATGCACACATTACATAATGGCAATCTTAAGTGGACAGAGAGTCAATTGAGTGATTCTAAAATTGGCTGCCACATATATTCAAGCCCTACTTTGGATACTAATTGGCTATGAAACACTGGGCAAGACATCTAATCTTTCACTGTCCCCCTCCCCCCAACATTTCTCAAACTATAAATGTAGAGAAAATACTGATTTGTGTCACTAGAGAATATTTCCTGAAAAGGAGTTCCTTCTCATAGCAATGAAATCATAAGTATAGGCCATCCATTCATATGTATATATTTTTTATGAATATGTGTATATGTGATTACATACATATTTCTATCACAGGATGTGAGTGGAAACTAAAACTCATTATGCTTCAATCTGCATCACACATTTATGTGTATATGAAAATACCTGCATTATTTATGTGCATATACATGCATGTGTGTATATAGATATAGATATATATCTATATATATACACATACACACAGATATACATATACACGTATGTGTATATATGTACCCATATGTATGTGTGTGTGTGTGTGTGTATTTGGTAGATTGACATCCAGATTCATACTCAGGAAATCTGGATTCAAACCATGCTTCTTATGTATATTAGTTATTTCGTGAGGGCACAAAAAAGTATAAATTTGAATTTATAGTGGAAATTTCTACATGAGGTAGTTCTCCAAAAATTTGAAATTTGAGATTACAAGTGAAGACTTTTATAAAATGTGTATCTCTGTAACCTTATGTATACAAAATAACCATAATTCCTAATGATTGTTCAGGGCTTAGGGACCTTGAAATTGGTTTAATATATTCCCCATTTGATTGCTACAACTAACCAATAACATAGCTAAGGAACTATTATTCTAATAGTTTTGCAGTGAAATAAATTAAAGTTCAAAATATTTAATTGACTTTTATGAAATCATACCATCAACCAGTGGCAGAATTGGTCTTAGGAACCAAGTCTCCTTATGTTAAATCTAGTGATTTCTATTAAACTATGAATCTTTGTTTTCATAAATTATTATCTGTGGATATAGGATGGTAACATCTAGATAGTTAAAAAACAAACAAACAAAAAAACAACTACAAGAATCATGCAAAAGAACACTACCGGTCTTATACATCCCAGATATATAAAGCTTATGAAAAGGAAATCACTTGACCATTGTCATAAATTAGTATCAGAGATGGCTTTGAACTCATTTTCCAAAACTTTGCCCATTATACTAAAAATATCTATGTTTAGAAGAGTGATGATGTACATATTTTATGAGTCATTCAGTTTTGAAATACAGCTATAGAAACAAAATCAGACTGGTTGCACACACTTGCTGCATATATAATTTGTATTATTATTCATATGTCAGCAATGATGGATTTGGAAAGCTATATTGAAGCTTTTAGTTTTGCAGTTTCATTTTTTACATGGTTTAGATTGTTTATTCTGATCACAAAATTTTACTGACTTTTTTTAATCTCAATACCACACCTGTATTTAACCACCTGTCAAATCTTTTCACTTCTTCTTAAATGGTATCTTTGACATTTGACCATTTCTTTTCACTAATATGGCCATTAACCTAATTGAAACCAGCAGTAGTTACCTTGTGGAGTATTCTATTCTTTTGACTGCTTCCCATGCTTTCTCTTTATTTTCTCCAATCTATCCTCTGCATAGCTTTCAAATTAAACTTCTTACGATACCATCTTACCACAATATTTCCATTAAAAAATACATTTGCTCACTATTTTCGCGTGTGTGTGTGTGTGTGTGTGTGTGTGTGTGTGTGTGTGTGTATGTGTGTGTAGCTTAGGGGCCTTGAAATTCGTTTAACATATAACCCATTTGATTACTACAATTAACCAATAATATAGCCAAGGAACTATTATTCTAATCATTTTGCAGTGAAATAAATTGAAGTTCAAAATATTTAATTGACTTTTATGAAATCATACTTTTATTTAAAGGTATTATACCATTACCAATCATACCAATTTAAAGCCTGGATATATATGTATCCAGTCTTTAAAGCCTTTCATAATCTGCTTCCATTCCACTTATTCAGAGTTATAAAATAATCCAGCTTCATATCCTCTACCTTATACTCTCATCAAACCGACCTATTTTCTAAGCTAAGAATTCTTTTGTGTCTAGAATGTATAGAGTTCTCACTTTTTTTTTTTTCCTCCTAAAATCCTTCATTTATTCTAAGGCTTAATTTAGGTGTAATATTTTACTAAAAGATTTTCCTGATTTTTTTTTTAAATTTCTGTTGTCTCCCTCTCCCTTTTTGTCCCCTCCCTACTCCCCCACCCCCCATCTTCAAGGTTTTCTTCATCTCAGAAAAATGTAAGCTGCTTGATGGCAAGGATTGAGTGTGTGTAGGAATGGTAGGCTGCCTTAGTATCATCAGGACCTAGACATAGTGTCCTTGCCATAGTATTTAATAACATATGTACTGATTTTTTTTTGATTCAATAAATTCAATGGGTTTATTTTACTTTTTATAATATAGATGTCTTGAATATGAAATATTCACATTATTATTATATTATACTTTTTATGGAAAACTAAGAAAAAGACTTTTCTTATATATAGCCTCCATTTTGGATACCCTATTAATAAAGAATTTGTCATGTGTTTAATGACTATGTCCTACATATTGAAAATATTAAATTGTTATTCATGGAGAACAGGTTAACTATGTCTGGATCATTTGGTGACTTCACTTAGATTCTGACAGTAGGGTTATCAACATTTTGTATAAAATACTCTATCTAAAAAAGAAAATAATGCTTACAAAGATCTTGACCTATTTCTGCATAAAAAGTTATATGGACTTTTAAACAATAGTAATAGAAGTTTGAATTAGTTAAATTTTAAATTGAATTATTGCTATCAATCCCATATTATTATATGGTCATGTTATCAGAATACATATATATCCCTGTTGTTATTTTTCCAAAAGCAATATATTAATCAAAATTCAGGGAATGTAAAATATAAATGGCTCATATAGCTTTAAAAAAAAAAAAAACAACCTTCATAAATGTTAAAAACCTCAAAGAAAGAGCTTAATATTTCAACATAAATATGTAAAGCTTAAAATATAATTTGCCTAAGGCACTGTTGGAATCTGTTTTTGTATCCCCAACTCAGAGTGTACTGCTTTTCGTAGACTAAATATTTAATATATATTCTACAATTGGAATCAAATTTATCATAATTTTATTATATGATCAATGTCACTTAAAGTTAATTATTGCCATCAAAATATTACAATCTCACTGAGATATTTTCTACTCTAATATATATATATATATATATATATATATATATATATATATATATATATATATATATATATATATATATATATAAATTTTTAACTTGCTAGGAAAGGCAGTTACTTATCTTCATTCATAGGTTAAAGTTAAAATTACCAAAATAACTTATTACATGGACTGTTATCAGAAATACTAAAAATCAAAGTTGCTGTCCTAACTTTTTTATTTCTAAATAGTTTTTTTTTAATTGAAGTACTTTATAAGGTTTAAATAGAAAGTTATTATTTTATTATTACATATTAATTAGTACCTGGATTATTTCAGAAAAGGCTCAATGTGTGTTCTGTAGTGAAAGATGAAAGGAAAAACAAAATTTCTTACAGATTTTTCTTGTGCCTAATTCAGTGTTTAATTCCTATTCCATCCCCTGCTTTCATTTAAAATCTTTTTGAAATCAAAAATAAAATGGCTCAAAGAACTTCAAAATTAAATATTAATAAGTAGGTCACAGCCTGTTAGTAAATACATGCTAATAAATGACAAGGCTAAAGTAATACACGTACAGGGAGTGGAGAACGGTAGTTTTGTCTTTAATTTCTAAAATTCTTGAATATACTTACACTGATTTTTGTTCCATCGTTGTCTAAATCTCTTTCTGGTAAGAGCTCCACCTGTTGGAGAAAGATAACATTGCTTCAAAAAGGTGTGACTGATCCTTGTGCTTTAGTATTATCTCTGGAAAAGCTGATGAAAGGCAGCTCACTCGTATGCTAAGTGTGCCACCTATAGGCAGAACACCATTTTTCCCCTTTTGGAAAACAAGGATTTCTGCTTTGTCAATAGTTATTTATTCGCTGATTTTTCAACATTTATTGTTTTCCCTCTTTTTTTTCCCTTATAGTAAAACCAAGCGAGCCCACATACAGGATGTCAGATTTTAAAACACCAGTTTCTTCTGCTGGAGAAGTGATGACGTGCAAAAGATTCACGGTTCCATCGGGGAAGGAGATCCACTAGACTGTTATTTATTTATTTTAGCTCCAGGCTAAAGCTTTAGCACTGGAAAAGACAGGGAACAACTGAGGTTTATGCAGTTCTCCTTTTTATTCTCCCCCCCCCCCAAGTATTGTTCCATTTAAATTCAGCTTATAATCCCTGGGTGTGAAAACATTAAAAAAAAAAAAAAAAAAAAAAACCTGACTGAGAGGGAGTGGAGGTGTCTGCATGTGAATACTGTTTTGTGAATCCTGGATCTTTGGCAGAGCTGATATTAGGGTAATTTTTGCCAGTAGACAAGGAGACAATGAATGATAATTTTTTTTTTTCACTCTCTCTCTCTCTCTCTCCCCCCCTCCTTCTGTCTCTCTCTGTGTCTCTGGCTCTATGTGTGTCTCTGTGTCTCTGTCTCTCTCTGCTTCTCTCTGTCTCTCTGTCAGTCTGTCTATCTGTCTTTCTCATCTCTCCTCCCTTCTCATTTACTTCATCACATTTAAGTAAATCAATGGCAAAGGAAAATTTTCTCCATCCACTCTCTCTAAAAAGGATGGCATGGTATATGTAAAAGAGCAATGTAACATTTAAATTATTGAATTAAGCTGTAAGATTCAATACTGTTATTAGAACCAAGTGAATTGTCATTAAATCCCCTTTAATAGAAAACATATCCTTAATTCAAATATGACCAAGGAGGAATCCTATTGAATAGTAGTCTTGCAATATCAGTATTCCACAATATGCATATTGCTTGTGGTTTATGCTACAACCAGTCTCTGAAAAAGAAAAGGACACAATTGTTTCAAGACATCCCTAGAGCTTCCGACCTTGCTTTCTGTGACAGGTTATGGGGAAGTGGGGTGATGAGAAAAAGCCTGTGACTGGATTGGAGTATACCTGAGTGCCTGTCACCTCTCCTCCAGTCTCCTGGTCTTCAGCTGCCCGCAAAAACCACCACTGGATCTCCAGGTAAACTGAGGCAGAACCACTTTGGAAAGCACATGACATTTCCACATTCTGACCCTCAGTTGCTGTAACATTTCGGGGAAACTCAGTAAATTTTGCTGGAAAAAAAAGATATATGATTTGAATTTATATTTCTTTTATTTTTCTTTTTTC
This sequence comes from Antechinus flavipes, assembly GCF_016432865.1. Classification (NCBI taxonomy): domain Eukaryota; kingdom Metazoa; phylum Chordata; class Mammalia; order Dasyuromorphia; family Dasyuridae; genus Antechinus; species Antechinus flavipes. The sequence goes on from NC_067398.1 coordinate 66,546,653, forward strand.
CCTTCACATTTCTTCCCACTAGCTTCCGAAAATGACCTTTATCAGATTTGTCTTTCTTTTACTTTTTCTCCCAGTTCATTTCAAACTTCTATTCCATTCTCTATAATGTATTTATATCACTTCCTTCTTATTACTAAATAATGGGAAAGCTAACTAGCTTACCAATCACTCCCCAGGGCTGGCCAAGTTGCTTATAATTAAATTCAAAGAGCCTTTCAGTGGAATGCAGTGTTTCACAAAACTCATGAGGCATTCAGGGCATAGCAATTTAGAAAATCAGTCCAATTGATGAATTATTACATTTTTGAGGTGAAAATGAATCATTCAATCCCATTTTGAAACTGAAATATATATGATGCAGCTTTACTGTTTTACAGAGGGGATATCATTATGTATCAAGACGTACATTCCAGTCACATAAAAAAAAGGACTTGATATCCCCCTCTTTATATTGTATTGCATGCATCTGCTGTTCCTTTTAGTGAAGCAAGTTGCACTGGTTCTGACAGCCTAATATATACTTTTCTTTGAAAATTAACCTTCATATTTGGTTCCAGCCCTTTATTTGCCAAAATTCCAGAATTGAATATCTAGTTCAGAACATAATTATTGACATTTTTGAGTGTAGTTATTTTATTTCCATTAAAAAAAAAAAAAAAAAAACTAGTCACCAAGATGATTTCATACTTGCTTGGTTATATATTTGCCATTACTCTCTTGTAATCAGAATACCTGAAATTTGGTAAACTCACAAAGAATGTTTCCTTTAACCTAACGACATTTACCAGTGATTAGTAGTGGGGACTGAGTTTCAAATAGAATGCATCAGATAGTTGTTTATCCCAAATCCATGAAAGAATTTTGAAAGGTAGTTACTTCCTAGCAGTTATTTTCAATCCTATTCCCTAAAGGTCATCTTCATAAGATTTGTGTGTGTATGTATGAGGCAGGGAGCAGAAGTGCAGGAGAGATTCTACAGTTATAAAAGAAGGTTGCATGATACTCCCTGAGCTCACTTTTTTAAATGATGGCACTAATGCAGGTTATTTTAATCAATTTGCCATCCTTCTCTATCCCTGCCCCTCTGCAAAAAAGGCTTCTACTGATTTCTATTTACATTTAAAACACGAAGTTGCACATCCAAATATTTTCATATTAATGAATGAAAGACTTCTCTCAGTCAGTGAGGCAGTCTTAGTGTAGTACTTGAATTTGCAGAGGTGATGCAGTAATCAACCCAGTAGTAGCTTGTGATCTGTCCACAGTGCTGAAATGATCACTGCAGCCCTCAAAGTTACAAATAACTAGCTTTTCCCCTCCTTTTTCTGCAGAGCAAAGGCTGCTTGTAATGCAAGTAGCACCTTTTATTGGATCTTCAAAAGAATTGGTCTTTTGTCAAAAACACGATCTAATAGGAAAAAAAAGAATTACGAATAATAATAGCAAAATCAAGGAAAGAAACCAAAAGGATATCAAAATACATTCTGGCTTACGAGTTCTTTTACAACATAGGGTTTTAGTGATCCTATTACCGTGCTGGTGCATGTTTGCAATGATTTTATACGCATGAGTGATACTCAATGCATGCATACAGATAGCATATCAACACAGTTTTCTTTTGCTTTCTGTGGAACACAAAAACATCTTGGTCAGAAAACCTGATTTTCTTTAGAATCCAGTAGGTTTTCAATTCAACTTAAAATGATAAAGCCTAGAAACAACAAAACCCTATCCACACTTCCCAAACCCCTGGGATGCTTGTTTGGGAACTCTGACTACATTTGATCATTCAGTGATTTTCAGTCTCACTTTCTATGCAGGGAGTACTCGCGCGCACATAGCCAACATCGACTTACCTTGAGAAGAAAGTCCTTGTTGTATATATAAAACAGAAAAGAAAATGAATCCAACATAAGCCAAAAAGATCCCCATTATTCCAAAGCCGAAAAGAAAAGTCACATCAGGGTAACTGACACCAAATGCCCTAGAAGAAATCCGTGCAAATCTATAAAACTGCTCTGCGATGTCTCCCTGGATGCGACACTGAAAGCATTCTCTCCTACTCAGCGGGTGGATTGTCTTTGGGGAAGGGGGACTGAGATGCACGGAAGATAAAATGAGCTGGCTGGAGCTTGAAGCTATAAGTCTAGATCCAGAGGAGAAACGGTGAAAAGTGGATCTCTGCTCTCTTCATTGCCTGTTTTCAGATACCTGGCAGCTCGTCCAATGTCAGCCTGCTGTTCAGGACTGCGTGATCACTGCTCTCCCTAAACACTGAACCAGCCTGAGAAGTGGGGAGTGGGCAAAAGGGGAGGGCTGGAGGACTCCGCTGTGCTTGCATTGCTTCAACTTTTCCCTCTAATGGCTACGATGATGCCTTTAACTCTGTACCTGCCAGACAGATCCTCCTCCTGCTGTGAACTTGCACTGGAAAATTGACTAGGACGGAGATTTTGGCGCATTGTAAATCCAATCTTTCTAAAGGACAGGAGGTTTTCTTTCCTTCTACCATTCCTTCCTCCCCCCCCCTTTTTTTCTTCTTTTTTTACATTGATATTCTCTTCTGGCTTCGAATCTGTATATTCAGTGACCGAGAGGGTAATGTAGATTTTCCCTTAGGGGTATATTGAAGCTAGGAGTCTTATAAGGTGGAATACTGAAAGAATATGAGTAGGGAAGTTAGCAGAATTATTGAAAATGAGGGATATATATGGAAGAATTGGGTTATATATGTAAGGTGATGATTTAGAGTGACGTAAATAGTTAATACAGGAGACTCAAGTTGCTTAGCTAGTTGTTAAATGTTTTGGCTAGGAGCATTCGTAGGTTATGACTCTGAATTTATTGCTGGTCACTGTCCAACCAAATAGAAGCCGAATCCATAAATATGATATAATTGATAAATGAATACCAGGAAGAAAAAAAAAAGCAAGGGGAAAAAAGCAAGGCACAATATCTCATATTATTACTAAAGTTAAAACAAAACCCTTTCATTGGAATATTCTGATTGTCCTAACACTATGTTCGACAAATATGGGAGTGGTGGAGGAGGGAGGGGGAACCATAATGTTGAAGAAGGTGGAGGATCCTTCAAAACATTATTTAACTCTTCATAATAAAGTACTTATATAATATTCCTTGGAATCATAAAAGAAAAACTATATCATTGTCGAAAATACACTAACCTTGAAGCTTATGTGTTGGAGGAAAGGGGAAAAAAGATCATCTCTACTAGAGAAGACAGGTGATTAACTCTTTAAAACATGCTGTTTTTTAATAAGGTTTTTAAAAATATGTTTCTTAAGAAAAGCTATTGTGTTTTCAGAAGAAAGCCAGATGTTAAACCAATTAATTTATATATTGTTCCCTAAAGATGATTTTTCCATTCAAACTGGCTTATAAATATTTTATATGCATTACTATGTCCACAAAGTGATGTAACAAATTTGAACTGATATTTCCAACCATGAATTAATCCCCACAGTACTCTTTCAAGATGTCAATGCAACATATGCATTCTCATTCCACAGATAAATAAATAGAAACAGAGAAAGTAGGTTCATTCCCACATCAACTGGACAAAATAATCATTATATATTTATGTATACTGTGCTTCTCAAAGCTATTTATTTGACTGCTGTTTTTTTTTTTTCTTTCCACTGTCAGCTAAAAATAGATTAGAAAACTTGGGTGGAATAGATTCCACAAAAATATTGGACTTGTTTTTTTTTTTTTTTTTTTTTTTCTTCCTCTGTGAACTTAGATTCTGACTTTCAGAAAATCATGGTGGAAAATCATGTTAGAATGAGAGTTCAGCAGCTGCTCAGCATTCATAACATTAGATATTTCTTTTTTCTTTGATTCAGTCATCTCAGTTAAACCTTATGAAATTTAGATCATTCAATGGAAAAGAGCTGTATTCTTGCCAAAATCTACTTTGATGGAGAAAGTACCCTTAGAAGGATAACATACTCATACTGGCACAGGGAATTCAACCAATCCCATCAGCTTCTAATGTTAAACTTAAAGTTTTGTCTATTGCAGTGAGTGCTAAGATAGTTTGAAGTTGTGCTTTGATGGAAATATCATTATTTTTGGTTCAAATTTGTATTGCTTAAGATTTCACTTTTATGCCTCAAACTTTAAAAGTGGGGAAAGCATTAACATATTGATTCTTATGTAACTTAAACCCATTTCAAAATTTGAAAAGATCCTTGTGAATTTCATGTGAGAATTTGGAAGGGGGGAGGGAGAAAGAAATTTCACAAAAGTTTGAATGTGTCAGATAAATCATAAATCATTTGTAAGATTTATTAGGCATGATGAAACAAAACATGATTTTTTTCCCTCACAAAAATAACCAGCTGTTTATGCTGGCACATTTTTAATTCTTGTTATTGGCATAGTTGAGACTGGTGGACCTCTTGAGCTAAAGAGTTTTATGTTACTATGGGGTTAAACCCATCAGGTGTCTCCTCCTTGACATCTACCACCAATATTGTGAGCAGGAGACCCCTACATTGCCAAATTAGGTACAAACCAGAAAAAGTTAGAGCTCCTGTGCCAATCATTACTAGGACTGAGTCATTGAATAAATGATGCATTTCCAAGTCAGGGTGACTGAGAGGAGCACAATCTTAAAAAAATTACCAAATATAATTTAAATCTTGGTATTTTGCAAGCTATGTAGATATATATTTAATTTTCCATATACTTATTTTACCTTCAGTAAAGCATGACAGTCAACTTAAATTATATTATCTAAAAGTTAAAGTGGTATTTTGTGTTCAAAAATTGAAATAAGAACATTCAGTAAAGAGGATATTCTATATTATTCTTGAATTGAAAAAAATTAATATTATTATATAATTGCCTAGTTAGAGTGGCATTATGAGTGCTATGATTGTAATTTGTAATGTTTTAAATTCATTGAAGGTAGAGACTTTGTACATTGCCTTTGGAAATGGAAAAGAGAGCATATTCTATATTATTTTTGAATTAAAAAAATTAACATTATTATATAATTGACTAGTTAGAGTGACATTGTGAGTCCTATGATTGTCTTTGTAATGTTTTAATTTCATTGAAGGCAGAAACTTTGTATATAGCCTTTGGAAATGGAAAATGTATCTTGGAAATATAAGGTATTCAATTTTTCTTAGTTCAATTAGATTGCATCCTTATTTTATTGTATTTTTCCATCTAGGGTCAATTATAATTAGAGACAATGTAGTCTAGTATACAAAGCAGAGGATTGACAGTCAGGAGAAAACTGAGTTTGAATACTAATATGGTCACTAGCTTCTCACCACTGGAAAAAAGCATTTCATTATTCCATATCTGTTTTTTTTTTTTTAATTTTGCAAAGTGGGAGTGATGATGTTTGCAATTCTGAACTCATGGTTTTGTGGTAGGTGAAAACATTTTATAAATATTACACTGCTACATAATTGGTTATTTTAATTTCTTTTTAGTATTTCTTAATTTTCAGATTATATTTTTAATCTTTTATTCATATTAGCTATTTTAATGAAAATATCATATCACTTTTCTCCTAGAATCTGAATTAGGCAATTATAAGGGGGAAATAGTATGACCATTTAAATAGAATGGATGAAGAGAAAAATGAAATGAGTACAGGTAGAAAGACCCAAAAGGAGAGACTATTAAAAGAAACTCAACAATTGTCTTAAGCCCATCTTTCTTACTATGTATGTCCAAATGTTTTCTAGCAATAACTCCTTTAGAAACTGCTTAATTTGGATATTTGATACAACCTTCACTTCTAAGTATAGAATCTTGATTGAATATCTGTCATTCTTTTTTGTAGGCAAGAAAATCAACTAGAAATGGATCATAATGATTCTATGGATAGAGTTTAAACATTTTCCAAACTTCTGGTTATTTGTTATTGTGAAAACCAAAAATCATGATGACTACTTATTTTTCACTTTTTATTTAATAGATTTATCATTATATACTTTGAAAGCTGTAATTCTCTGATAATATAAATTCTAATAATCATCAATATTTTTCATATTACACCATGCCAATCTAACTTGTTAAAGTATAAATATTGGGATAATCCATAATTCTTCAGGCTCTTTCACCTTCACATTGCTGCCTACATATTCAAAGTCTATGCTATTTTTGTTTTTCTTTTCTTTTCTTATCTTTGATACAATGACCTACTTAGTCATTATGCTGAAAACCATTATGCTGAAATCCATTACTTCCATGCTTACTTCATTCTGTGCCCATCTGATTGATCACTTTCTAATGATCTATAGATTATGGATTTAAGTAAATATAAATTAATCTATATTGCCAATCCTATATCTCCTACTTCTAGAGATAGATTTATATCTATCTCTTAGGGCTAATTGATGGTTAATTAACTGTTAATTCAAACTCATTCATTTTACTGATCAGGACAATGGAGCTCAAAAAAGTTAATCTATCAATATACAGGTTTTATCAACAGAGCTGGGATTTGAATTTATCTTCTCTAACTATTTTTGCATAGTAATACACATTACTTCCACTCTTTTATTAGGGCCTGTAATACCCAAAAGTATAAGATTCATGAGGTAGTAACTATTTTGTGCCTTTTTAAGCTGTATAATATTCCTTTCCCACAGAAAGTGTTTAAAAATATTTGTTGAATCTAATTCATTTTGAAGTAAATGTTGAAGACACAAATTGTCTAATGTCTTCATCTTTGACCCAGAGTTTGCAAAGATTGTGGCAGCAAAATATACACATTTGTAGATCTTGGCAACTCAAATGTATTCAATCACAGGTCAAGCCATCAGCTACAATATGACATTAAAAAAAAAACAATTTCAATATATTTAGAAATGTTTATTTATGGTCTATAAAATGGTGAATAAAGCATGTGGGGTTTGAAATTTTTCTTTAATGTAAAATATACACATTCAAAAACTCATGTATTTTTAAAGAATCATAAGAATTTGATTCTAAGTATTTTTGTTTTTATTTTTTATTTTTTGGTGTGTGTAGGACTAAGCTATCTCTTTTCCACTTACCTTGAAATAATTTTTATTGGGTAAAAATGTAAGACCATGTTTTCTTCAAGAAAACATTCTAAACATAAATATGAATATAATGTATAGTCTTATGATTGTGTAATTATGTGTTATCTTTTGTATTTCCTTAGTAATCAATTAAATTAGTTTATCCTCAAGTGAGCTATGTGAAACTATGAATTGACTTCTATAATACTAAGATCCCCCATTTATTGTTGGTTTAAAGAAATAATCATTAGAAACATATGAAGGTGTTGCAGAAGATCATGCTTAGAAGTGTGTGTGTGTGTGTGTGTGTGTGTGTGTGTGTGTGTGTGTGTAATGTTATCTGTCTTCAAGTACGTGCAGATTTATTATGTGGAGGAGAAAATTAGATATATTCTTTTTGGCCCAGCGCATAGAGGTATGAGTAATGAATGCAAGATGCAAAGAGGCCAAATTGAGCTTCATGTCAAGAACTATAAAACAACAATGACAAGAATACACACCAAGAACAACAATGATATTCTTACAAAAGTGATCTGGACTGCCTTGAAATATGGTTCACGTTTACTTGGTATTGTCTCAATTTTAAAATGAAAATTTTAATTATTGTAAGTTAAATGAAAAAAATCACTTCAAATGAAATTAATTTTGTTTAAAATACAGTAATTAATTAGCATAGTGTTTGATACATACTAGGCTCTCTTTAAATGCCTATTTCTTGCCCTTCTCTGTATAGGTTTGACTACATGATCAGAAAGGCCCATGAAATTCTCAAATTCAGTGATTCTGTGGTTAGTCTAATTCATGATAAAGGCTTTGTAGATACACAATTTATCCCGTTATTTTAGACACTCAATAAATATATGGATATAGGGAAATTATGTGGTACAATGGACTAAATGCTTGATCTGGAGTCAGAAAGATGCGTCATCCTAAGTTCAAATATGGCTGAAGGTATACTAGTTGTATGACCCTGAACAGGTCACTAAATTGTTTTTACCAAAATTTCTTATCTGTAAAATGAGCTAGAGAAGGAAATTGCAAACTACTCTGGTATCTTTATCAAGATGAACCCCAGAAAAGGAGCAAAGAGAGTCAGTATGATTGATACAATTCAACAATAAGATCAATCAATCAATCCAAGATTAGAATAAAAACTACTGTCCTGATTTCTGCCCCCACAACCATCCCAACTATAGAATCTTCTGTGGCATATCTCTTGAAATAAATCAAGGAAAAGTATATGTTATTTACATTTAAGTTATAATCTATGAAACTTTGCTTCTACAATTGATTATAACTATATATTTCAATAAATCTTTTCTGGTGTTTTACAGGATACTACCTTACCAGATCTTCCTCACAAATCTGAAATCTTAATGATTTTATTCATATATCCTTTCATTCATTTATATGATCATTAATAATAGAAACAAAAAATAATGATCTCTCTGTATAAAATTAAGATTTAGAATTCTACTTGATGACCAGAGAGTAGGTTATAGAAATATTATATGTACAGAAATTCTGTGAGTCCCAAAATTGAAAGTGGGAGGGGAATGATAGGAAAGATTGGAGTATTTTAGATCTGCCTCGAGGTTTATGACATTATTTACTAATTTCAAGGTATGTTTTAGTTTTTGGAAAAATATAGGTTTGATTAAACTTGAATAAGTATCTTCTCTATTTTTATGCAATAGATAATTATTTTGTGAAAGAAAATAAAAATAGAAAATAAGCTGATATTCTTCAACAGTCTGTAATTTTCAAGCATACCAATAATTCCATGCCTACATTTACAATTTGAATAAAAGTAAACAGAAAATAAGTAATAATACTTTACTTTAATCCTATCTAAAGCTTTCCCAAAGAATACAAAGCAATTTATAAACAAATGATTAATCCTGCCTATCTCCCAACATTTGAGTATTTAATTACAAAATTGGAAAAGATTTCTGAACCAGGCAATGTGTGGAAAAAACTATGGATTTAGAATTAGAAGGGCTTGATTCAAATATTTTCTATTTTTTGCCTTTGTGATTTTAAAATAAAGTTGCTTAACTTCCCTTAGCCTCAGTTTCTTCACTTATAAAATAAGGTTACTGGACTAAATATTCTTGCATGTATTTCCACTTTTGATATTCCATAGATATGTGCTAAAATTGTTCCATATTTTTCTTAAATGTGATATAAATTCATGTCAAATATACATCAAACTGAGATAAAGTAATTAATATTTTTTTTTCTTTTTGTGATTGTTTTAATTGAAGTTTTGACACAAAGTATGTATGTGGGAAATCCTGAGAATTTTTAAAGACAAGATGAAATAGTGATGAATTTTGGGATGAAATTCAATAATATTCCTCAATATATTACATAGGCCAACTTATTTCCTCTGTTAAGCTATACCTACTTTCTTCAAAAAAAGAAAATGAGAGGGGTCTATCTTAAGGTACAGATTACCTAACCTTGTGGCTATCTAAGGAATGTGTGATAATTTCCAAAACTCTAAGAACCACAAGACACATATAATTTTCACTTACACTTTGTTTTATTTCTGTTTCTCCTTCACACTCTTCATCACTTCACACTCTTACTACTGAGAATTCCAAAGACTTTACTACAATATATTGATGGGGTATGGAGTTGTAAGAAATAGGAAGGGGCCCAAGAAATGGTTGTGGAGGGCAATCATTAGAAGCAGTACAAAGTACAATGCATAAGATAAACACTGACAACCATTTACAAAATCAGAACCCATATTAGATCCAAGTTTTCCTAACACTGATGATAATATTAAAAATAGTCAAAAACTATTTATTCTCTTTTAATGTATATACTATACATGAAAGAAATACAATATCATCATTAATCAAACATCTATCTTCTATTGTCATGTGCTTTTTGGTTTTCCTACCTCATTTCATTCTTCTTGTCATCATCTACACTCTTCCATCATAACTAATATCTAGGATTATCAATATATCTAAGAGGATTCTAAGCACATATCAGAGTTCAGTTCAGATTTTTAGCAACAATTGAAATATTAGAAGAAAACAGAGAAACCAACAAACACCAAATCAAAATATTGACTATGCCCACTTAAAGTAGGACCATGGAAAAATAAAAGTTAAGTCAAATTTGTAGCCTTTATTCTAAACTGAAAGTTTATTAATCAAAACCTAATTGACTACTTATATATAATAAGACTTATTCTTATAATTAGACTGTGAATTAGCACAAGTAATTATTACAAAAATTATAAAATTTTTACTAATAAGGAAAACAAACGTTCCTGGACTCGGTGACTTATCTAAAGTAAAAATATTAGTAAAACTCAACTGGAATTTAAATATCCTACCTCAAAGTTCAAAGTAAATATTGAACCTTTATCTTCTTTGCTGTTACAATATTCAATGGCATGTAACCAAATTAATCATAACCTAGAAGAGAACTAAAATAGAATAGCAGTTGAATGTTATCATATGTATCATTAGATTAACATACCCAGTACAATAGAAAACACTTGCAATATAGTTGAACCAATGTATTATTTGCTTTAAAAAATCTGCTGTAGAAAACAAAACAAAGAGAAGGAATAGAAATAATAATTTTTTGGTGATATGATCTTAAAAGTTGATAAAATGTGATAGAGACTAATAGTGACTTTGAGCTTGAATTATCTGTTAGTATAAAAAAGAACCTTACCCCACAGCAAATACTAAATATATTGCAAAAGAGGAAGATGATGAAAAAGAGCAAAGAAGAGAAAGAAGAGATAATAATGATATCAGAAGAATTTGAATAAAAAAAGACAATAAAAAGAATGCATAAACTAAAGGAGGAAGAAAAAATAATTTTCACAATAATGAATAAAGGAAGAAGAATTGTCATTATAGGAGGTGGACCAAAGGAGAGAAAACACATATTTTAATTAAATAAAATTGCAAAGTTTTGCCTGAATTCAACGCATAAGATAAACATTAAAGTCAGAAAAAGTACTGCAGATTCATATATAAATTCCTGATACTCAAGATGTATAAAGCACTGATACAAGTATTCAGAAACAAAATCCATACCCTAATATATAAATGGCCAAATTTTATTAAGAAGCTTTTTTTTAAAAATATGAAATGGAAGCTATTGAAAGCCATCCAAAAAATTCCCAAACCACTCATTATAAAATGAATGCAGATTAAAATACTAGTGATATTCCATTTCAAACATGTATTAAATGTGTTAGATAACAAAAGAGGGGGAAAAAAAAGTAGTAACTGTTCAAAAGGCCATGTGACAAGAAAAAGTATTTGAATATATATATATATATATATATATATATATATATATGTGTGTGTATGTAGCCACATATACATTTATAAATATAAACAAACATGTAGCATTTCTCCACTGAAAGACAAAACAAAGTATGTGTTTTTAAATTATGAAATTGCTAAAGAAATCATATTTTATAAATATAGTAGAATATTACTATGCTAAAAGAAATAGGAAGGATATATTCATGATAATCAAGCATGACATTTAATTTAATTTATACCCATAAATAGATTCTAACAAACAGTGAAAGAATAATTGATTCAAACACTACATAAACTATTTTGGAAAAAAAAAAGCTAGGCAAATAAGGAATCCTACCAAATTACTTTTACATTTCAAATACGGTGCTGATGCCTAAACCAGAAAGAGTAAAAACAGAGGAAGGAAACTATTTACCAATTTCCCTAATGAATATTGATGTAAAAATGTTAAGTAAAATAATGAAAGAATATTACAATATATCACAACAATCATATGCTATAAATTGGTAGGATTTATCCCAAGAATGCAGGATTGGCTCAATGTTAGGAAAACTATTAGACTAATTGACCATAGCAATAAGGATAAAAATATAATAATCTCAATAGTTGTAGAAAAAAGCTTTGGACTAAATATAACAATCATTCCTATTAAAAACACTACAAAACATAGGAATTAATGGAGTTTTCCCGTTCTCTGGCCGTAATATGTATATATAATTTATATGTAAATCCATATATAATAGGGATGAGCTAGAAGTCTTTCAAATAAGATCAGGAGTGAAGTAACAATGCCCATTGTAATAACTATTAATATTACACTAGAAATGAAATCTGTAGAAACAAAAGAAGAAAAGAAATGAAAGGGACTAGAACAGGCAATTAGTAAAGAAAACTATCACTCTTTGTAGATGATCTAATTTAAAGAATATATAGATTTAATTAAAAAAACTAGTTGAAACAAAATAACTTATCAAAATAATTATTAGAGCTTAGTCATTCCCGAGGTATTTGTGTTTCTACTATTGTATGAGAAATCTAGAGTGTAACACTTACTTCAATATAAATTTATGTCAAGGAGGAAAAAGGACCCACATGTGCAAAAATGTTTGTGGAAGCCCTTTTTGTAGTGGCAAGAAACTGGAAACTGAGTGGATGCCCATCAGTTGGAGAATGGCTGAATAAGTTTAGATATATGAATGTTATGGACTATTACTGTTGTATAAGAAAAGAACAGCAGAATGATTACAGAGAGGCCTGGAAAGATTTACATGAATTGATGCTAAGTGAGCAGAAGCAGGAGACCATTGTACATGGCAACAAGATTATATGATGATCAATTCTGATGGATCTGGCTCTTTTCAACAATCAAATGATTCAGGCCAGTTCCAATGCTCTTGTGCCCAAGAGAATCATCTGCAACCAGAGAAAGGATTATGGAAACTGAGTGTAGATCACAACATAACATTTTCACTTATTTTGTTGTTTGCTTGAATTTTATTTTCTCTTTCATTTTTTATCCTTTTTGGTCTGAATTTTGTGTGCAGCAAGATAATTGTATAAATATGTATACCTATATTGGATTTGAATATTCTGATGAATGTGACTCTTTCTAACAATGAGATGATTGGAGCCAGTTCCAATGGTCTTATGTTGAAGAGAGCCATCTGCACTCAGAAGTAGGACTGTGGGAACTGAGTGTGAATCACAATATAGTATTTTCGCTCTTTATATTATTGCTTGTTTGCATTTTGTTTTATTTTTCATTTATTTCCCTTTTTATCTGTTTTTTCTTGTACAGTATGAAAACTGGAAATATGCATAGAAGAATTGCACTTGTTTAACTTATATTGGATTACTTACCATCTAGGGGAGTGAGTGGGAGGAACGGAGGGAAAACATTTTGGAACACAAGGTTTTTTAAGGGTGAATGTTGAAAATCATTAGTGCATGTATTTTGAAAATAAAAAGCTTTAATTACATATATGTAACATGTAAGTATATATATATATATTATATATATATATATATAATATTATGACAATTGTCTTATGTCATTCTAGATTAGGGGTTTTTTTTAGTCATATCTTTCTATATTAGAAGTTTGGGGAATTGCTTCTTTAACTATTTTAACTATGTTTCAATAGGATTGGTTTCCTTAATAATCCTATATATTTTATTTTGTTCACTTAAAATATTTTTCAGAGATGAGACCTATGTAGTAGCTTCACTAGATTTCCCAAACAGTTCATGACACACACTAAAAGATTAAAAGTTTTTTTTAAAGAGAAACACTTTATTCCTTTCCAGTTCTAAATCTGTGATCTTATGGTGATATAACAGTCACTGAAATCCATTTCTCCTTATGCCAATGAAGAAATAGAATTACATGATTTCTAAGGTCCCTTCCAGTTATAACATTCCAACTAGTCTATTTCACAATCTTGCCTATAAATCATTTTGGAAAAGACATTCAAAAAAGGATATTCAAGCTCATTTCCAATAAAAAAAACTTAGGTGAACATCTCAACTTTATTATTTGCTATCTCTGAAATCTTTCTGAACCTCAGTTTCCCTGAAGAGATCAGATTATGTTAGTTTTTCTAAGGTTTCTTAGAACTAAAGCAATGATCCTATGATACTCCCATTTCTCAGCTAGGTGGCACAGTAAATAGATCACCTGGCCTGGAATAAGGAAGAATAATTTTCATGAGTTCAAATCTAGATTCAGATACTTACTAGCTAGATAACATCGGTTAAGCCACTTAACCTTGTTTGCCTCAATTTTCTCATCTGTAAAATAAGTTGGTAAAAGAAATGGTATATCCCTCTATTATCTTTGCTAGGAAAACCTTGCTATAGATCCAAGAAGTATCAGAGTTGGTTCAACAACAACAACCATAATTAGCCTGAAAAACAAAGGAGAAAACTGCCCAATGTGCTAATTCATCCCTGTCTGTTTCTCTGCCATCTGCAATGTCAAAAAAATAAACAACAATAACAACAAAACCCTTTCATATCCTAGTTTTTTGGTACCTACAGCGGATAGAGAGAGAACTAGACTTGAAGTCAGAAAGTTCAAACACTTTTTCAAGACACTTCAGATACAATGACTATGTGACATTAATCAAATCACTCACTCTGTTTGATTCATTTTCCTCAATTATAAAATGGGGATAATAATAGTATCTATCTTACAGGTAGTTGTGAGGATGAAATGAGGTAATATTTATAAAGTATTTAGTATGGTGTCTGATACGTAATGGGTTGCTACTTTCTCTCTTGTCTCCTTCTTTACGTGTCACTCTTTTTGCTGAAATCTGATCCTGAGTTGGAGTGTAGTACTAAATGAATAAAGATTTCAGGGTGCAGGAAGTAATGGTTTGAAAAATGATAGGGAGAGGAACTAGGGATTCTTTTAATTTAGGTACAATGCTAAATGAAGCCTTTTTTGGATGTGGATAAAGATTGAAGGCCTTAAGGAATGGTAACATTTTCAAAATCATATAGAACACCAAAAAAAAGTTAAGAATCTCATGAATCCTTCATTTAGATCTGAATTGAAAGATACATTTTCCTCCTTGAAAAAAATCTACTTAAAACTATCACATTATCCTAATCACTAAAGATTTGAGCAAATGTTCAGGTACTATAAAACATTTGTATGAACTTAATGAACACAAGAAAGGCCACTGAATTTGCAGTCAGAGGACCTGACTGCAGGTCTGATACATAGGCCATATATTATCTTCAAAAAATTGCAAAATCTATCTAGCCTGCAGTTTATTTATACATAAAATATGGGAACTGGACTTCATGACCTCTATATCATTATCAATTCTAGACAGTGATATAGAGCTAATGGTCTAACTAGATTTCTTCTGGATGGAACATCTAGGTGGTACAGTGGAAAGGACACCAGGCCTGAACTTGGGAAAAATTCTCATCTTGATATCAAATCTGATGTCATGCATTTACTAGTTTTATAACCCTGGACAAATCACTTCATCCTATTTACCTCAGTTTCTTCATCTGTAAAATGAGCTGGAAAAGAAAATTATCTCATGGCTGATTTTCTATGATGCTTACTTTACTTATCTTTCTGATACTGCTTTCCTTTCTTTATATTCCTTCCTATATATAATTAACAAAATTTCCTAGGACATCATTGTGCTTGTTTTATCACTCTTCTGTTTAAGAATCTTAAAAGCTTTGTAATTATATGATTCATTCTCAGAGTTACACATTTTTAAGGATTAGAATTGGCTTCTAAGATGACCCTAAGGTTTCTTCTGTGGGGATGCACACTGCAAACTCTCACCCAATCGCTGTCAATTTATGTAACCATATGCTAATCATTTCTATTATTTTGTTTTTTTGTTTGTTTTTGCTGAGGTCATTGGGGATAAGTGACTTGCCCAAGATCACACAGCTAGGAAGTGTTAAGTGTCTGAGACCAGCCTTGAATTCAGGTCCTCCTGACTTCAAGTCTCGTGCACTATCCATTGTGTCACCTAGCTGCCCCAATTTCTGTTTTTTTTTTTTTTTTTTTTTTAATTCAGTTTCATTATATATAAACTAAAATATGTGGACATGATAACTCCTCTTGTTATGACCCTTTCTATAGGGTCACATATTTAAAAGTGGAAAGTATCTTAAAGATTGTCTAGACTAACCCTTTAATTTTATAGATAATGAAACCAAGATCAATTTATTTTCCACCAATCACACAATTATTAGACAATTGGGGGCCAGATTCAAATCCAGATTTTTTATTACTCATACAATTTGTTTTGTATAATAACCTACACTGTCTCTGAAAGTTGTGAGACCTAAACATAGGCACATTGAAATCCGATGTCAATGTGCCTATATTCAAATCCATCAGTGCCTCATTATCAAAAAAGGAATGGAGAGGAGGACAATGAAAAGAAACAAATATTTGTTAAGCACTTATTTAGTGCCACTCACTGTATTAAGCGTTTTACAAATATCTTATTCTATCCTTAGCACACTCCTGGGAATATTATTAATAACGTTCATAGTTTATAGTTGAAGAAAATCAGGCAGGCAAAAACTAAATGATTTGTTGACAGTGACATATAAGTAAGAATTTGAGGCTGAACTTTCACTCAGATCTTTTGTGACCATACATTCAGTATTCTATCCATTGCACTGCCAAGCCACTTCAACATGCTAAAGAGGACTGGTCTTGGTGTACATCTATACGTATGTGTATAAGGGTTTAAATATGGTAAAGCCTTTATTTAATCCAGTTGTCTCTCTAGATTTACCTGTTTGACAAAGATGAGAGCATTCAGAATGTAGTAAAGATCACAAATATGAACATTTCACAAAGTAATGCTAAAGTGCTAAAGAAAACATTCAATTATTGAGTTCCTATTTAAAAAAAAAAAGACTGATTTAAATGTTCAAATACCTGCTTTATTTTAATGCATACTTATCCCTTGCTTTTGATCAGATCTGTTGTCAAAATTCAGATAAGATGGAATATTTTATCATGGTAAGAAAAGAGGGGCACAAGATCTGTTAATATTTGACACCTGGAAGTATCAGTAATGTATCTTTTATAAGCAGCAACTGCAGGGTCTCTATTTGAGAGGATATCCTCAGACTATTGAAATAACTGCCATTATATTGTTTTCTTTAAAAACTCAGAAGTCACAAACTGGAGACCATACTTATTGAAGTTGAACAAACAAACCAAGAATCAAGATATATTACTCTTCCTTGGACTATAGCTAAATGCATAGACATGGAATCAAAGAATGGTGGGAGAAGGAAAACAAAAAGATTTTCTTGCATCATTTTCAATAATTAAATGGTGTGCATTGAAATAGTAATAAACCAGAACAATAGAAAAAAAAAGGCCAAATAGTATTTCTTTACATACTGATGATTCAATATAGACATTTAAGGATTGTTGTTATATTAGTTTTTATTCCAAACTATTCCTTTCATAAATATATTTTCAAATTGTTTCAGCTATTCATGGCTCCCATAATTCACTGTTAAATTCATATTTTTTGACATTTCTCCTTTGTAATTCCCAGATAGATCTTTTCCCCATCTTCTTACAAATAGCACACACAACACACACACACACACACACAGGAACACACACACATGTTTTTACAAGATAAAATCCTGTAGATAATAACCTTCTTTGATATATCCTCATTTCCCAAAAATTTAAATTTTCATCTGTCAAATCTAAAATGAATAGGTTTAGTATTCATTATTTGCCAGAGAAGTAGGTAAAGGATTAATAAGGTACTTAAATATCATAAAGCATTTTCAGGATTTGAAATTATTCTAGGCTTATTTTAGAGAAATCTGAGACCTGTTATCAGGTAACCAATGTTGAATGTAATCCAAAGAGCTGAATTATTGAATGTAATCTAAAGTTTTAGTGACAAACTTTTCTTCTGAGAAAATTGTAGCTCATCATTATAAAATCAAAGCTTCTCAACAGATTAGTTTATTTTACTTTTAAATTTGTATATTACAACAATAGCAACAACAATAATAATGATATGAAGAATAACTTGTGTTTATATAGAGTTGTAAAACTGACAAAGAGATATCCATCAAATGTAATAATATCTGTGATGTACTTAGCTCAATGCCTGACACATGGTAAACATTAATAAATGTTTATTTACTTCTCTTCTTCTCACATGATTATTGCAACCAACCTCTTAGAGAAATGGTATTATTATTATTCACATTTTGAAGCTCAAGAAACTAATGCTATAGGAGGTTAATTGACTTTCTCAGGGTCACATACATATGAAGTATCTGAGAAGCAATTGGAGCACATGTTTTCCTGCTTCCAGGATTAAGAATATCTATGGTTCACCTGCTTTCTTAAAGTGAGCTCTGCCATATCTGAGCTCCTCTCCAAATTATTTTTCTTCTTTCAGGAATCCCTTCTAGGACAGAGTTTAGAAAAGCATATGGTTTCTCTCAAAATCAGAAGTCAAAATAAGAAGAAAACAACACCTTAGATCAGCCTGGTCACACCAGTAATTTGTTCATAGCCAGAGATAGTTGTCAGTGAATAACAAATCCCCAAATCTAAAAAGTTTTAGGAAAAAATGTTGTTTCTTCAGAAAAAAAGAGTCAAAAAATGATATGGCTTATTCATGCCAAGTACTTTTCTTAATAACAAAAAGGAAAAAAAAGGGAAAAAGAAACAAAAGTTATATAAAGACAAATTAAATAATGAATGCTTGTTAAACTGTATTCAATATTGCTCATTTGTAGACTTTCTTTATTACACTAATAGAGTCTTCAATACACTAAAGAACATGATAATATTTACTTTGTTGTAAGCCTCAAATAATGTGCAAAGTGCTTAATACAGTGACTGGCACACATAAAGTGCTTAATAAATACTTTCTTCTCATGCATTCACATACATACACAAACACACACATATATTTATTTTCATATATATACACACATATATACATTTATGCATGTGTATTCAGGGTTCACGCAACTAATTCTGTTCATTAATTTTTTATTAATTCTCCTAATGAGATAATTCATAAAATGTTTAACTTTTAGTTACGGTTGTCTTTCTTGGACCAAAGCTTATTATTATATAATACTCAGTTTTATTTTATTGTTCTTTTCAGTTACATCATTTTACATTTACATTTTTATTAAGCTATATAAAACATATATGCAGATATACATATGCATTCATTTTAAAAATTAATAATATGTATTTGTCCAATTACATGTAAAGATGATTTTAAAATTCATTTTTGTAAGATTTTGAGTTCCAGATTTCCTACTTCTCTTTATTGCACTTACTTCTAAAAACCACAAAGTCAGATTAAAAACTCATTCTTTGGCATCTAAATCGCTGTTAATTGCATTGTACCATAAGAATTGTGCTAAGAATTATCTTCATACTATAGTTGTGAAATGTATTTTACTCCATTTTCCATTTAAAAAATCATAAGATCCATAAAAATTTGAGAAATATCATATTGAAACTTAATGAGTTATTTGGTATGAAATCCTGGTCTAACTTTATTTTTCTGCAAACTGTTTTCTATTCTATCATTATTCATCATTGTTTTATATATTATTTAATGTATGGAAGTGTTACCCTCTTCTATTCTTAGTTTTGTCTCTCCCTGTTTCTCCTTAGTTTTTGTTGGAAACTTTAATTTTATTAATTACTTCTGTTTTGTATAGCTTTTGAAAGTAACCTTGAACAGTAAATATCTGTAAACTAATTGAAATAGTAACATACATTTATTATATTTCTATTACTCAATGTAAATGGTGAAAAATATACCCACAAATCTTTGTAAATTGTTTTGTAATCATATTGATATGTCTTAAGTTTGTCTTAATTTTATAGTCTTTTATTTTATACATTTTAAGGTATTTAGAATGAAATCTTTCTTTTTTTATATGCCCTATATCTTTTTTAGAACTACTCACAGTTTTTTCTAATTTTTTCTAATTTTAAATAGTATTGTGCCACTTTAACCAAACTATTAATTGACAATTAATTTGCTGATTCTCCAAGACTTTTTTTAAATAAATGAGTACACCATTTGCAAATAATGATACATTCATTTCCCATTTGTGATTTTTTTGCTTTAACTTCTATATCTTGTATTATTGTCAGTGATCACTTATGCACCTGTATCAGATAATAGTGATTGAAAGGGGCATCCTCACTTTACCTCTATATTTAATGCCAATGTTTCTAATGTCTTCTTCACTGTAAGTAATGCTACCTTTTCATTTTACATATGTTATGTTGGAAATTTTTATGTAACTCCAACAACTTCAGTTACAAAAGACCTAAAATTCCTCCTCAAATCAAAAGTAAATTAAACAAAATTAATTCAAAGAAAAATTAGATATGTTTAATCCTAAATAAATTTTAAATTATCATGAGAGACTTGGATAATAATGAAAGCAGATGATCCATGAAGGGAATATCTTGTGGCTGTCATTAAAAAAAAAATGATATGCTCTCCCTCCTGTGTATAACACAGAAAACTGTTTTAATTTGATTTTTCCAGCATGATTATTTGAATTATGTTTAAGTGTAATAGTGAAAGATCTAAGTAGGAAATTTTTCTCTCCAGGAGAGAAGAATGAACAAAAATGGATAATAGAAATCATTTTGTTTAACCCAATCATTTTGTAGATAAGGAATCTAAAGCACACATGATGATAGGACTCAACCAGGGTCATAAATGTAAAAAGTGGCAAAGCCAAGATTTCCAAATTAAGTGCTCTTTCCATTGTACAGCTCTATCCTTTCTAACTGAAAAAGAGCTCCCAAGATCTTTAATCACTTTGCGTTCTTTGCTCCCAATTATTTTATCACTCAATCCCATTCGTTTTTTATATACAATGAAATGCAAACAATTATTTTTGCAATAAAAAAGGAAAATATGAAGAAATTAGTATTCAATTTTAATTAAGTAAAACACATTAGCAAAGCCCAAACCAAACTATTTTTTAAATATTAAAGGATGAATAAAATGATTGTAGAAACATTATACTTAAAATTCTTTACTTAATATATGAACTTTTATATTTATCTACTTCTCTTCTTGTTTGAAATGTGGATATTCTCCTAATCCACATCATTAAATATTTTTTAGTTGGTAACTTAAGCAAGTCATGGAATCTTCTTTATTTTCCTCATATATAAAAAGAACATGATAATATCTACTTTGTTGTAAGCCTCACATAATGTGCAAAGTGCTTAATACAGTAACTGGCACACACAAAATGCTTAATAAATACTTTCTTCTCATGCATTCACATACATACACAAACACACACACACATATATATTTACATATAAATGTATATACACACATATATACATTTATGTATGCATATTCAGGGTTCATACAATTAATTCTGTTCATTAATTTTTTATTAGTTCTAATGAGATAATTCATAAAATGTTTAACTTTTATTTAAGGTTTTTTTTGGGTGGGGGTTATCAGGCCCAAAATTATAAAATATAATATTTTAATGTGAATCTTAATTTTCTTTTCTTTTCTTTTTCTTTTCTTTTATTTTATTTTGTTCTCTGCATTCTAGTGGGACAAGATTTCTTTTTCAAATTGAGGGTTCTTCTTTGTTGAATGACACTTGTTCGTATGTTTAGGTTTTTTACCATGAAAATTCTCAAGTTTTTCCTTTGTATGTTTTAAATCCTCAGGTAAGTGGAAGATATTATTTGTATTCTTTTTTAAAGTTTTGGTTTCTCTTTTGTGCATTAAAAATTATTTTTAAATTTGTACCTGTATCACAAGAATGAATATGCAAAATAGCAAAATATTAATATAGTTAGTTGGAATTTTACATATATATATATAGTATATCTACATCTACATAGATATAGATACAATAAATTATAGGAATTTATCTGAAACACCTCATTGTTGAAAAGAGCCACATCCATCAGAATTGATCATTGTACAATCTTGGTGCTGTGTACAATGTTCTCTTGGTTCCACTTCACTTAGCATCAATTCATTTAAGTCTCTGCAGGCCTTTCTGAAATCATCCTGCCAATTGTTTCTTATAAAAAATAATATTCCATAACATTCATATTTCATAACTTATTCAGCCATTCTTCAACTAATGGGCATGCACTCATTTTCCAGTTTCTTGACACTATACAAAGGGCTGCTGCAAAAATTTTTGCACAGGTCCTAAATGTACTCTTCTTTTATTCTGTTTAATTCATCTTCATTCTACTGCTCCTGATCTCACATTCCCAACTCTTTTCCCTCAGTGCCAATCATCCTGTTATTCTTACTTACAATGAAATATGTATAGAAAGTCAGTATATTTCAGGAATATATCTAACAACAGTAGTCTGTTGAAGCATAAACATTTAAATCATGGAATTATTTGTTTAATCAAGAGCTTATTAAATACCTACTAAGCACTACAGTAAGCATTGAAAGTACAAGTTTAAAAAAAAATGCCTTTAAAGAACAAAGGTATTTACATTATAATTTGTTCACATATCAAAATAATTGAAGCAGGAGTAATAGAAAATTGATATTTTAAAATGATGCTAAAAGGTAAGATTGCCTAGTAGATAAAATACTTGAGAATTAGTTTTCATTGCTTTCTATTGATATTATATCCCAAAGAGATATTAAAGAAGGGAAAGGGACCTGTATGTGCAAAAATATTTGTGGCAGCCCTTTCTGTTGTGGCTAGAAACTGGATATTGAATGGATGCCCATCAATTTGAGAATGGCTGAGTAAATTATGGTATATGAATATTATGGAATATTATTGTTATTTAAGAAATGACCAGCAGGATAAATATAGAGAGGCATGGAGAAACTTACATGAACTGATGCTAAGTGAAATGAACAGAACCAGGAGATCATTATACACTTCAACAACAATATTATATGAGGATCAACTCTGATGGACGTGGCTATTTTCTACAATGACAGTATCCAAATCAGTTCCAATTAATCAACAATGAACAGAACCAGCTACTCCCAGCAAAAGAACACTGGGAAATGAGTGTGGACTATAACATAGCATTTACACTCTGTTATTGTTTGCTTGCATTTTTGTTTTTCTTCCCAGGTTATTTTTACCTTCTTTCTAAATCTGATTTTTCTTGTGTTGCAAGACAACTATATGAATATGTATACATATGTTGTATTTTACATATATTTTAACATATTTAATATGTATGGTACTACCTGGCATTTAGGGGAGTGGTTGTGGGGAAGAAAGGGAAAAGTTGGAATAGAAGTTTTTGAAAGGGTCAGTGTTGAAAAATTACTCATGCATATGTTTTGTCAAAAAAAGCTATAATAATACTAATAATATACAAACCATATAACATATATTATTATATGTTAATTAAATTCATCTTTTTCACTTAATGTCCATCTTCTTCCCTTAAAGAAAATACTCAGTTTATTGGGGTAGTTTATTCTTGTCTGCATTCCAAGTTGCTTTGCCTTTTAAAATATCAGATTCCAGGTCTTTTGATCCTTTAAAGTGGAAGCTGCTAGGTCTGGAATAATCCTTATTGTGGCTCCATGGTATTTGAATTGTTTCTCTCTGACTGCTTGTAATTTTTTTCCTTGGTCCGATAGTTCTGAAATTTAGCCAATATTTCTGGGAGTTTTCATTTTGGGGTCTCTTTCAGAAGGTGATTGGTGAATTCTTTCAATGACTATTTTACATTTTGATTATAAAACATTGGGGCAGTTCTCTTTGATGATTTCCTGTAAGGTAATGTCTAGGGTTTTTTTTTTTTTTTTTTCCCATTATGGTTTTCGGGAAGTCCAGTCCTTAAATCATCTCTACTTGATCTATTTTCCAGGTCAGTTGTTTTCTCAAGTAGGTATTTAACTTTTTCTTTCTTTCTTTCTTTCTTTCTTTCTTTCTTTCTTTCTTTCTTTCTTTTCTTTCTTTCTTTCTTTCTTTCTTTCTTCTTTCTTTTTTTTTTTTTTCTTTCTTTCTTTCTTTTCTTTTCTTTCCTTTTCTTTTCTTTTCTTTTCTTTCCTTTTCTTTCTTTCTTTCTTTCTTCTTTCTTTTCTTTTTTCTTTTCTTTTTTTCCTTTCTTTTCTTTTCTTTCTTTCTTTCTTTTTTTTTTTTTTTTGGTTTTGGTTGACTGATTCTTGATGTCTCATTGAGTCATTCATTTCCATTTATTAAGGTCTGATTTTTAGTGAATTATTTTCTTCATTTACCTGTAAGCGTTGGAGGAGGAGTTAGGCACTTTACAATCAGGAAGTAAACAGGCAATATAGCCTGAGATTCCCTGATGTGGTTTCTGTGAATAAGCAGGGACTGCCTCATGGGCAGGAACTCTGGTCACACTGAGATCACATCAATGGAGGCATCTCCTTCTCTGATTGGCTCTGCCTATGACCTCATAGACCCTATTTAAGTTGCAAGGAAGTAGTTCTCTTTTACTAGAAGTTCATCAGGTTGTCACTAGGAGTTAGCAGGAGGTCAGCTAGAGGCAGGATGTGAATAAAAGATCTACAGCTTGCACATGACTGTTCTCAAGAGTTCTACCTTACATTTAAACCATCGTTCTGTGAAATGATGACCAGAGATCTCTGAAGACCTCAGACATGGTAAATGTAAAATACAGCAGTTAATTATGGAAGAACCAAGTGAATACTGTAGGAAAAAAAATCCCACATGTTTTGAAACTAGTGAAGATTTTTAATTTGAACAGTCAAATCAAGAAATTTAAGGGAAAAAAAAAAAACAAGCAGAAAGTTGGTGAACAAACCACTTGGTTCACCAGAGTGAATAGCCAGAGAAATACTCTTTAGCATTTTATTATATTTCTACAAGGTACTGCTTAAGGGGCTCTATTGGGCATAGTCATTTTACTGAAAGAACTAACTACCCTGCTAATGGGAAGAGGTTTGGTTCTTTTCCTATGCAAAATTTAGTTTTTCAATTCTGCCTACCACTGAGCATGTGCCTTTGTGAAATTACCTAATTCCTGACCCTCCCCCTCAACTCTGCCTTAGTGGGTGGGAGAAGGAGGAGGAGGAAGAATGGGAGGGGCAATGGCATCATCAGCACCACTCACTAAACAGTTCCAACCCCCATGTCATCATTTCAAAAGGCCTTATTAGGCTTCATAGCCCGAGGCAAAAGAGACTTGTGGTTGGTTTCTTGAGAGCAGCAATTGTTATTGTGCTTAGAGAGTCTTTGAAATGCAGCACTCTAATCTGTTCAGTTAGTTTCTAAGCAAGCCTGTGGGGATAGGAGATTGCAGTTAAAGAAAGTAGAGTTTTATGCCTATAGGTCTACAAAAATATTCTTGGAGACCTAAAACTTGTCTTTATTCACCTTATAGATCTTTTGCTTCCACACTCTGTTAGCTTGATCACCTCACCCCCTGAGAGTACTTCTAAGACAGTGTCTATTTATATACCGATTTGGGAAACTGAGGAATGTGTAGCTATTGTCTCAATCACTAACATAGATAGACAATATGTAATCTGTGACCCAAGAGGAGAAGTAACATCAGATTTATTAACTCACACTCCTGAAATACAATTTGGTGGTAGTTATTCAAACTTTGACTTCCAGCAACAGAATCCAGGAATATTATAGATTATAGCTGTTACAGCTGAACTTCCTTTGCTCATTATCTATTATTACAGACAATGGCATACCATTGAAAAAATGGGCAGATAACAGATATAGATTGTACAGCTATTAGAGGTGCTAGTTGGTCTAGTAATTGGCTAAAGATTACAGCAAACATCTATATGTCTGGCATGAAAGGATCTATAGTAGCTAAAATAAGTGCTACCTCTTTGAGATGGCAATTTAAAGATAAGACAGAAGTTTTTATTTATTTTACAGTTGAAAGGTTCCCAATCAATCAGTGGGAAATAGACATCTTACAAAGTGAAAAAAATTCAGACTTCATTAGATATAGGACAGGAGCAACTTAACCAAGGACATTCACAAGCTTCTTTAAGTCCTTGGAATTCCCCTGAATTTGTTATTGATTCGAGTAAAGTAAATGGACAGATGGAGACAATAGAAGCTTTTCAGCTTGGGCTTCCATCTCCTCAATTGCTTAGGGAATGGTCTTTTTGGATTAAAGATTATTTCTATTCTATCCCTTTAGATAAGGAGGATATGAAGGGATTTGTCTTTTTAGTGCCCAGCATTAATTTAGCTGAGCCTTATAAAGGATCTGAATGGACAGTTTTGCCACAGGGAGTGACGAATAGCCCTACTATGTGTCAAATGTATGTGGCTGCTAATCTTACTCCTTTAAGAAAAGTATCTCCAAAAGTTATGTTGTTACCACCATTATATGATATTTTAAGAGGAGACAGTGCTTTAGACTCACCATGCCAGCTTACAAAAGAAACTCAAGTGACTCTAAGAGAGATTGAATTGGCTCTATCTAATGTGGCTGAAAGAATAACTCAAAAAGTATTGGAAATGTCAGTTTTTGTTACAACAAGAGGTACCCACAGCAATCCTTCATCAAGGAGACAGTATGGTGAGGTGGGTGAACCTCTCAGCACAACCAGATCAAGTTCTTATTTTTTACCCAGTGCTTGTGGCTAGAATTTCCATAAAAGCCATTAAGAGAGTAGTGCAATTATGTGGGAAAAGACCTGGCAAAATATACACCTCTTATACCAATGCACAAATTGATGTGTGTTGTGAAATCATCCCAAAGTGGAAAAATTTATTGGCCCCAGCTCCAAGCCTTGCACATGGGTATATAAATATAATTTTTATTTGGCTTATTCAGCAGATGTGATACAAAGAATTGCCACAGCCCAAATAAAATTTGCAGTTTCTAATATATACTAGCTCTTTAAAGAACTTCAAGAGCAAGTGAGAAGGCACTCAGGTAAGTATTATCTCCTGCATGTCCATTTTCATAGTGGACTTTCAGAGCCTATCTTTTATCATTAGGCTGCTAGAAATTCTTGTGGTT
The DNA here is from genome assembly GCF_016432865.1 of Antechinus flavipes. Lineage (NCBI taxonomy): Eukaryota > Metazoa > Chordata > Mammalia > Dasyuromorphia > Dasyuridae > Antechinus > Antechinus flavipes. The sequence continues at coordinate 66,573,517 of NC_067398.1, forward strand.
TGAGATTTGATGCTTTATGGCAAATGGATATCACTTACATTAAGAGGCAGAGCATGCCTGTAATCATGGATATACATTCTCAATTCCTTATGGTTTCACTCCAATTGGGAGAAGCAGTTAGGCATGTGATCAGCCATCTTTACCATTGTTTTTCCATTGTAGGAATCTCACATGCACTTAAGACAGGTAATGTACCAGCTTATACATCTTCTACCTTTAGGTCCTTTTACATTGAATTTGGCTTTGCCCATTCCATTGGCATCCCATATAACCCTACTGGTCAAGTCATCATTGGACAGACTATTCATACCCCCAAGATGCTCCCATCCATATGAGAAGGGAATTTTGGGATTTGCACAAGATGTAGCAATACATACATATAATTGCCTGCAATTTTCAAATACTTTGATTTTACCCCAGCAGTGCACTTCTGGCAAATGCAGAAAGAATGGCAAACTTACAGAATAGCTGACAAGGAAAAGAGCCCTCTCTCCACCATGATGTGGAAGGGCTTATATGGCATCTGGAAGGGCCCAGGTGGGGGTAAGGTTTGGGGTCCCGGGTCCTCTCTCATCATTCCAGATGCAGACCCAACAGCAGAGGAGTGGATTCTCATGACGTGGGGAACCAAGAAGAAAAGGACTAGATGATGAAGGCATCTCTGATAATGATGGTCCAGAAAGATTGGTCAAATGCTGGTGACAGCCATGTTCCTCCTGACCATGATACAAAAGACAGCAGACACAGCACCAGTGTAGCAGTTGAATTGGATTGTCTTTGGTGATGTGCAATACTTATAGACTGATAACTGGACAATGCGCTTGTACGTTTCTCCCATGGCTACTCACTGTTCATATGAAGGCTTAGGGAGAGGCTTCACCCTATTTTCCACTTACAGACAATGCCTCTAAATTAGTGGGTGAAAAACCATCACCTGTCAAAGTTAATGAGGCAGTGCTACTGAACATGACTTTTCTTGTACATACCTTCCTCTGTGTCTTTTTATACCAAAAGGTATATACAATTGAAACTACAGACTTATGTAGTTTCCTACTTCATTGACATCTTACGTCCTGAGCATGACTTTATTGAATGGGTTGAAGACCATGTTACCCATGCTTGGTTTTGGCCACAGTTGGGCCTAGTTCTTACTGTCATACTTTTGTTTGCCTTTATGCTATTATATATACTCTGTAATCTCATTGATCAAGCAAGCTATTGTTGATGCTGACCTTAGCGTGATGTTATGAAGGATCCCCACTTTACAAGAGAAGGGAATTCTCTTCCCTTCATCATCAGGGAATAAAGAGGTAGTGTAGCCTGAGATTCCCAGATGTGGTTTCTGTGAATAAACAGGGACCACCTCATGGGCAGGAACTCTGATCACATTGAGATCACATCTATGGGAGGCATCTTCTTACCTGATTAGCTGGGTGTATGACCTCATAGACCCTATTTAAGCTGTAGGGATGAGGAAGTAGCTCTCTTTGATTAGGAGTTCATCAATGGCTCACTAGGAATCAGCAAAAGGTCAGCTAGGGGCAGGATGTTTAAAAGCAGGATCTTTTATTCACAGATCTTGAGCTTGTACATGGTTGTTCTTGAGCACTCTACTTATTAGTACCTTGAGTACTCTACAATACTAAACTATTGTTCTATGAAATGATGGCCAGAGATCTCTGAAGGTATCAGACAGAGGTAAGCTTGGTAAAATTGTTTTAAGCACTGCAAAAGACAGTGACTGGAGATTTCTCTGAGGGCCCAGAAATTAGGAGAGATTGGCAATGCAGAGTAGGCATTAACAAAGGTATTCACAAGAGTAGTGAATGCCTTATGGGCATTCACATTTACTTTTTTTAGTTCTTTTTGTATTTGGCCAATTGAAATTTTAAATGAGTTGTTTTGTTCTGTGAATTTTTTTTTTCCATTTCACAAATTCTGTTTTTTAGGGAGTTGTTTTCAAATTCCTGCAACTACCTTAATATCTTCTTTAGGAATTTGGATATTCTACCATTTGTTGAATATACATTTAGTATCAATACTACGTCTTTGTTTGTGGTATCCTTTAACAAAATGTTGTTTCCTTCTTTATCTCTTAATTTTATCTATTTTTATTTTTGCTTAATCTGAAATCAGATTTGCTACCCTGGCTTTTTTCTTCCTTGCTCTGAAACACAAAAAAATTATATTCCAGGATTTTACCATTACTCTCTATGGGTCTCTCTTTCAGATGTGTTTCTTGTAAACAACATATTGCAGGATTTGGGGTTTTAATTCTCTCTGCTATTTGCTTCAGTTTTATGGGAGATTCATTGCATTCATGTTCACAGTCATGATTATCAGCTATGTATTTCCCTCCATTCTATTTTCTTTGTCATATATACTTTTCTTCTTTCTTTGTACCTTGTCCTTCCTTAGTATTGTTTTGTTTCTAACCCTCTACGTTCCCTACTTTCTATCACCCCCTCCTCCCTCCTTTCACTCCTTTCTTCTAGTGTTCCTGCTTTCCCTTCTTTCCAATCCCTCCATTTTCTTTCCCTTTCTTTTCCTAGGAGAAGATACATTTCTATACTCCACTGAATGATCAAGTTATTCCCTCTTTAAGTCAAAACCTTGAAAATAAGCTTCAGGCAATACTCATCCCCTTTCCTGCTTTTTCTCTATTGTAATAGATCTTTTTTTTTTTTTTTTTTTTGCCTCATCATGTGATCTAATTGGTCCCATTTTACCTCCCATTTCCTCTTCTCTCAGTCCAATCCTTTTTCTATGCCATGATGTTTTATTTTTGATATCATTACGTCAGAGTCCCTCCACACCCTTTTTCCATGTATGCCCCCTCTAACTGCCCCAATAACACATACAGCTCTCAAGAGTTAATTATATCATTTTCCCATCTAGGGATGTAAACAGTTTAACCTTTTATTAGTATATATTTTCCCTTGTTTACCTTTTTATGCTTCTTTTGATTTCTGTATTTGAAGGCTAAATTTTCTGTTTAGTTCTTTTTTTTTTTTTTTTTCATTTGAAATGATTATTAAGTATCTTACTTCACTGAAGATCACCTGGTAGATGATGCTCAGTTTTGCTAGGTAGTTAATTCTTCATTGTAACCCCAGGTTCTTTGCCTTCCAGAATATAGTATTTTAAGCCCTCAGATCCTTTATAGTAGATGCTCTCAGATACTGAGTAATTCTGACTGTTCCTCCTTGATTCTTGAATTTTTGTCTAACAACTTGCAGGAATTTTTTCCTTTATAGTTCTGAAGTTTTGCAACAATGTTGCTTGGGGTTTTCCTTATGTGATCTCTTTCTAGAGGTGACTGATGAATTTTTAAAAATGACTATTTCCCTTCTGGTTCTAGTATATCAGCAATTTTCTTTGATAATCTTTTTTTTTTTTAATTTTTATTTTCAAAAAACTTGCATAGACATTTTTCAACATTCACCCAAGCAAAACCTTGTATTCCCATTTTTTTTTCTTTTCCTTCTTACACTCCATCCCCTAAATGGTAAGAAATTAATTATGTTAAACATGTGCAATTTTTCTATACACATTTCCACAATGACTATGTTGCACAAGAAAAATCAGATCAAAAAGGAAAAAAAAAAGAGAAAGGAAACAAAATGTAAGCAAACACAATAAAAAGTGAAAATACTGTGTTGTGATTCACATTAAGTCCCCACAGTCTTCTCTCTGGGTGCAGATGGCTCTCTTCATCACAAGCCCATTTGGAAGTGGCCTGAATCACCTTGCTAATTGAAAAGAATCACATTCATCAGAATTGATTATGGTATAATCTTGCTATTGCTATGTACAATGTTCTCTTGTTTTTACTCACTTTACTTGGCATAAGTTCATCTAAGACTCTTGAGACCTCTCTGATGCACTCCTGCTTTATGATCTTCTGAAGAATGCTATCCAGACTCTTTTTTTTTTTTTTCCTGTCTTCCCTTTAGGTAGACCAATAATTTTAAAATTGTCTCTTCTGAATCTATTTTCTAGGTCATCTGTACTTCCCATGAGGTATTTTATATATATATATTTTTTTTTTTTTTTAGTGTGACTGATTCTTGATGTCACATAGAATCATTCTCTTCCATTTGCCCCATTGTATTTTTTATAGAATGATTTTCTTCAGTGAACATTTGTATCTCTTTTTCCATGTGATTAATTCTAATTTTGAAAATGCTATTTTCTTCTTTTCTTCAGGTGTTTTGTGTGTGTGTGTGTGTGTGTGTGTGTGTGTGTGTGGATTAGGTCTATTGTGTTTTTTAAAGGAATTAGTTTCTTCAATATTTTTTTTTTTTTTTTTTGCATTTGGCCAATTGTATTTTTAAAGAAATTTTTTCCAGAAAATTATTTTTCTTCCTTTTCCAAGGTGTTGATTTCCCCTCATAATACCCCTTGTTTCTTTTCTCAGTTTTCTACCTCTCATATTTACCTTTTGAAATCTTCTAGGGGCACTTCCAAGAAGTCTCTTTTGGTTTGAGATCATACTACTCTTTGATATTTTCTGTGTGGACATTTTGTCCTTATTTGAGTTGGTGCTTTGGTCACCATAGTAGCTTCCTGTGCTTAAGGTTCCTTTCTGGCTTTTTCCTCATCTTCTTTTCCTTTTTGTATTTCCTCTTTTATTACTTTTATGGTCGTTCTCTGCTCCCAGGGTAAAGGTGGACTTGTCCTAAGCTTCTTATGTGACTCTGAGCCTTGGCTTTGAGCATAGGGGCTCTTTTTGTTTGTTTTTTTGCTCATAGCAGGAGTAGCTTTATCTGCTGGTTCCCTGAAACACTCTGGTTTCTTTGAATTTGCCTTTTGGGTTTGAACTTGAGGCTGGCCTGTTTTGCTACTGAGCTGTTCTGCTACTGAGCTAGGACTGAGTTTCATTTGCTCATCTGGCATGGTTTTGACCCATTCACTACTTTCCCAGACTCTGAGCTGGGCTTAATGCCCCTTTAAAACCAGTGGGAGAGACCTCCTTGAAATCCTTCCAATTTACCTTGGGCTTGAAAGTGGTTTCATTCTGTTATGGACCAGAACTCTGAAACAAGGATTCTTACAAGGTGTGAAGTCAGTGGAATTGATAAAGACAATGGTTATCTAATTTAGCATGATGCTTAATAGTTCTCCAGTTCAGTAATGTACTTGTACTTAATATAGTTCCACAAGATTCACACTTATGAAAATGGAGTATATAACAGCCAATGAGGACTGGATGAGATTCATTCTACCTTCAATCAGGTTCCTAGTGGCTCTCCTGGGGAACTGAGAGGCTTGGAGACAGAGGAAGAGAAGACAAATTACTGGAGGCAGGAGCTCAAGCTCTCAGAGCCAAGAAGAGAGATTCATTCCATCTTCGGTCAGGCTCCTGGTAGCTCTCCTGGGGGATTGAGAGACAAATTCATTCACTTCATCTCATACCACTGTGGCTGGCCTGCCTCCAGATTTTTCTCCACTGAAATCAAGTCCCCTCTGAAGGCCATGAGAAAGCTAGCTGAGCACCAGGCGAAGGACACAATAAAGACTTTTGCACTTTAACACCTGGCTATTCTTGTGGTGATTACTCTGCTGAAAAGAAGGCTGCCCAGAGACCTCCAGAAAACCAACCCAAGAGAACATTACATCATTCTGTCAGACCCTGTTCAAAACCTTGTTTGTATGTGGTTTTTGAGGAAAACGTGTATTACTTTTCTGTTATATGTAACTATATCTCTCTTTTAAAAATATAGAATGCTCTATATATTTTTGTTCCATTGTTAAACTTAAATTGGACTAGCCTTCATGAAACCAATCTATTACAATGTGGAAAGCACTTACAGAAGTAAAAATAAACCCAACTTCATCACTTTTAAAAATCCATGAACTCTTCTATCACTCCATTCTCTAACTGATGCATTTTTATTTGTATTTCTGTTATATTCTAGTCACTTTAACTCACTGAGGTGTCTAGTAAAGCATGACAGGTATTATATTTTGTTTTGGATGAATTGGCTACATCCAATAGAACCACAGATCTCTTGAAGTATTCAAGTAAGTAATCCTTCTCGTCTATGGATCATTTCATTTTTCTGCTCATTAACTGTCTGACAAGATTTTGGCATCAGTCATGCATGGCTGGAACATTTGCTGAAACACAGTGGTAATGATCATTCTTAAACTGTTTAAAATCAATCATGCTTCAACCAGAAAAAAAAAAAAAAAAACTAAAAACAAAACAGCAACAACAACCTGCAATGACTGCTAGAGAGCAGAAAATGCTTTCTTTTTTATTTACATCCTAAGAACATGCTGAAACATTAGAAAATAATCATTAATTAGAATTAATAGATTAGCTCTAATATAGCTTGGAGAAGTTATATATAGAAATATATTTCTTATCAACAAATATTCTATTTTTTTTGCAAAAATGTAAAACATGTTTAAATTTATGTGTACTTATGTAGAAAGGATATTATTAATTATAATTTATAGGTAGGAGAGCTGAACAATAGAAAAAATAGAAGAGTAGAAAATTTGCCATAACAAGTTTATATAATCACATATATGTGTATACATGTAAATTATTTCCCATATAATGGAGAAGAGAATTAATTATACAATAACCAAAAGCTGAGAGTCATAAGAATGAAATTGTGATATTTGCTTTCCTGTCTAATTATCTGAGTGACTTTGAACAAGTCAATTAATCTTTGGAACTTGCTTTCCTCATTTATAAGTAATTTTTTTTTCATTTCTGTCACTTTTCTTCCTCTTTTCCTTTCCCCCTTTTTCGCTTTCTTCTTTTTTCTTCCTATACTCTTTCATTCCTTTTCCCTTCCTCCCCTTTCCTTTTCTTTGCTTTTTCTTTCTTTCTTTCTTTCTTTCTTTCTTCTTTCTTTCTTTCTTTCTTTCTTTCTTCTTTTTTTTTTTTTTTGATTTTGCAATATATATTTGTTTTGATCTGGAAACTCTGGAGTTTGCAAACCATATTATTTTAAAAATTAAATTTAAAGTTTTTCCTTGGTTGCATGGCAGGGAGGATATTTCTTTGAAGTTTATCTTCTTGTTCCAGCTATATCAGGCAATTTCTTTTTATAGTTTTTAAAGATATGGTAGGTTTTACAATTTCACAATATTTTTCCTAAGAAGCTAATGATTTTATATTATCTATTTGAACTGTGCTTTCCATGTCAACTGTTGTTGGAATCCTTACTAACTGCTAACTAATTAGAGTTGATCTAATCTTACAAGAAGATGTTTTGGGCAGAACCTGAAACAAGGTACTAAGTAGAACCAATTAATATAAGGCTTGTGTTCACACCTTTACTCATTGGAGTTCAATGAGTTCACACCTCCCTTGAAGCTCTTTGGGAACATAAATAGAGCTTCAATGGGCCAGTCAAGGAAGTTCTTCAGAGTGAAGAAGCTACAAGTCGAGATTTCTCCGGGAATGACATGAAGAATGGAGCTGGCTGGAGGCTGAAGAAAGCAGAGGCAGAGGCTGAAGGACAGAACCTTTGGATTTGGAGACATCCGAAGGGCTCCAAGCCTCTAAACTGGCTGTGCTTTGAGAAGAACAAACTCCAACATTTGAACTCTAACTAACTGTTTTTAAGAATATACAATTATTGCAATTACAATCCATTTTTCCTGACTTTAGATATACTTTTAATAAGTTTTGTTCTATCATTTAAGTTTTGATTTATCTATCTTTTGATCTTTTTTCTAGGGGTTTCAATATTTTTATTTTTCCCTTTTTTATTACACTATGTTTATTTTAATACACACTGCTTTATGAATCATGTTAAGAGAGAAAAATTAAACCAAAGGGAAAAAACCATGAGAGAGATTAAAAAAAAAAGTGAACATATCATGTGCTGATTTACAATCTTCTTAGTTCTTTTTCTGAATGCATATGGCATTTTCTGTCCAAAGTTTATTGGAATTGCTTTGGATCATTGAACTATTGAGAAAAACCAAACTTTTTTAAATTGAGCATTACACATTCTTGCTGTTACTGTGCACATTGTATTTCTGGTTATGCTTGTTTCCCTCAGCAATAGTTCATGTAAATCTTTCTAGGCCATTCTGTAATCACCTTGGTTTCATTTTTAATACAACAATAATATTCCATTTCCTTCATGTATCGCAAATTGTTCAGCCATTCCCCAATTGATGGGAATCTATTAATTTTCCAATTCTTTGCTACCACAAAAAGAGCTTCTACAAACATTTTTGTAAATGTGGATCCTTTTCCTCCTTCATTTTTCTTAGGGATACACATCCAATTATGGCACTGCTGAGTCAAAGGTTAGGCACAGATTGAAAACCTGTTGGGCATAGTTACAGATTGCTCTCCAGAATGGTTGCATCATTTCACAATTCTACTAATAATTCCAGTTTTCTCACATCACCTCCAACATTTATCACCCTCTTTTCCTGTCATCTTAACCAATCAGAGAAGTGTGTAGTGGTAGCTCAGAATTGTTTTAATTTACATTTCTTTAATCAATAGTGACTTAGAGCATTATTTCATATTATTATAATTGGCTTGAATTTTGTCATCTGAAATTGTCTGTTCATATCCTTTGACTATTTACCAATTGGGGAATGACTTCTATTACAAATTTGACACAATCTTTATATGTTTTAGAAATGTGACCTTTATCAGAAATACTGGATGTAAATATTTCCTCCAACTTTGCACTTCCCTTCAAATCTTGCTTCTCTTCGTTTTGTTTGTGAATTTTTTTTTTAAAATTTAAGGTATTCAAAGTTGTCCATTTTGCCTTACATAATGTTTTCTAGTTCTTTGGTAATAAATTCCTGCCTTCTTTAGGGATTGGATAGTAAGTCATATCTTGTTCGCCTAATTTGTTTATCTCATTCTTTATGTCCAAATCATGTACTGATTTTGACTTTATTTTGGTAGGGGGTATAAGATGGAAATCTTTGCTGAGTTTCTGACAAATTATAATCCATTTTTTCCCAGGGATTTTTGTGAAATAATGAGTTCTTATTACAGAAGCTATAGTTTGGGGGTTTATCAAATACTAAATTTGCTTGATTATTGCATCATGTGTGTCTAATCGATTCCACTGCTTCACCACTCTTTTTCTAAGCCAGTAATAAATAGTTTTCATGACTGCTGCTTTTTAATTTAATTTTAGTTTTGTTACTGTCACCATCCTTTACAATTTTTTTTTTGGTACCTTCTTAATGTATTTTACCTTAATGTATTTTACTTTCTGTTCTTTCACATGAATTTTGTTATTATTTGGTTTAGTTTTAAAAAATAATGTTTGAGCAGTTTGATTTGTATGGCACTGAGTAAGTTGGCCAATTTAGTTAGAATTGTCATTTTTATTATATTAACTCATTCTACTCATGAACCATTGACATTTTCCCAGTTGTTTAGATTTAATTTTATTTGTGCAAGAAGTATTTTGCAATTAAGTTCATATAGTTTGTAGGCTTATCTTGGCAAATAGACACCCAAATATTTTATTTTGTCTACAGTTATTTTAAATGGAATTTCACCTTCTATCTATTGTTAATGAGCTTTGTAAGTAATATATAGACATGCTGATAATGTGTGTTTATTTTATATCCTGCAACTTTGCTCAATCTGTTAATTTCTTCCAGTAGGTCTTAGGATGATTTTCTAGGATTTTTTGAACTATATTATCATATCACCTGCAAGGAGTAATAATTTTATTTTCTCATTGTCTATTGTAATTCCTTTAATTTCTTTCTTTTTTCTTTTTTCATTGCTTAAAGCCAGCAATATGAGTCTAAGATTGAATAATAGTGCTCATAATAATGACTATCCTTTTTTCAACCCTGATATTACTGGGAATACATCTAGCCCCTCCCCATTACAAGTAATGCCTAGTGATACTTTCACATAGATGTTGTTTATTATTTTAAGGAAAAATTCATTTATTACTTTTCTCTCTAATATTTTTAATAGGAATGGATGCTGTGTTTTCTCAAAAGCTTTTTTTCCCATCTATTGAGAATTAAATATGATTTCTGTTGTTACTGAAATGGTCAATTTTGGCAGTACCTTTCCTAATATTGAACCATCCCTGCATTCCTGATATAAATCCCATTTGGTCATAGTATATTATTCTGCTGATAATTTTTTTTAATGTCTTCATGATATTTAAAAAAAATTTGCATTGATATTCATTAGGGATATTGGTCTATATCTATCTCTATTTTGGCTCTTTCTGGTTTAGGTATCAGTATTATATTTATGTCATAACAGGTATTTGGCTTATGAGTCCATCTGCCCCTGGAGGTTTTTTCTTAAGTAGTTCATTAATGATTTGTTCAATTTATTTTACTAAAAGAGTACTAATTAATTATTTTATTCCATCTTTTGTTAACCTGGGCAATTTGTATTTTTGTAAATATTCATCCATTTCAGTTAGATTTTCAGACTTGCTGTCATAAAGATATATAAAATAGCTCCTAAATATTGCTTTAATTTCTTTTTCATTGGGGGTAAGTTTATCCCCTTTTTTAATGCTGGTGATTTGATCTTTTTTCTGATCAAATTATGCAAAAAATCATCAATTTTGTTAATTTTTTCATAAAACTAACTGTTTCATTTATTAAGTCAATAATTGCCTTAATTTCTATTTTAATAATTTCTTCTTTTAGCTTCAAAATTTCTAATTTGGTATTTAATTGGGGATTTTAAATTTGTTCTTTTTCTAGCTTTTTTAGCTGCATACTTAATTCACTGATATCCTCTTTTTCTATTTTATATATGTATCTATTTAGAGATATAAAATTTTCTTTAAGAACTACTTTGGCTGCATCCCATAGGTTTTGTTACGTGGTCTCATTAATGTCATTTTCTTGAATGAAATTATGAATTGTTTCTGTGATTGTTGTTTGAATCATTCATTCTTTAGAATTAGATTATTTAATTTCTATTTGGTTTTACCCTATCTTTTCTTGGCTCTTTATTGAATATAATGTTTATTCTATTTTGGTCTGAAAAGGAAACATTTAGCAATTACTATTTCAGCCTTTTTGCCTTTAATTGTGAAGTTTTTATGCTCTATTATATGGTTAATTTTTGTATGGGTTCCACATATTGCTGAGAGAAAGATGTATTCCTTTTAGCTCCTATTCACTTTTCTCCAGTGCTCTATCATAACTAGGTTTTCTAGAATCATATTACACTTCTTTGTTTCTTTCTTGGTTATTTTGAGTTTATTTTTATCAGATCCTGAGAAGAGAGAGGTTCTCCACTAATACAGTTTTGATGTCTGTTTCTTCCTGTAACTGGCTTAAAATCTTCTCAAGGAATTTGCCTGCTCTATCACTTGATGTACACATATTTAGTATTATTCCTATTTTATTATTTATGGTACTTTTTTATGAAGGTGTAGTTTTATTCCTTATCTCTTTCAATAAAATCTGTTTTTATTTTTGCTTTATCTGAGATCAAAATTGCTACCTGTGTTTTTTTTTTTTTTTTTTAAACTTCAGTTGAAGCATAATAAATCCTGTTCCAGCCTTTTACCTTTACTCTATGTTGGTACCTCTGTTTCAAAAGTATTTCTTGTAAACAATATATTTTAAGAGTCTATTTTCTAATCCATTCTGCTATTGATTTCTGTTTTATGACAAAGTTCGTCCCATTCACATTCATGGTCATGATTACCAGCTCTGCATTTCCTTCCATACTATTTTCTCCACTATTTATACTTTTTTTCTTTATTTCCACCCTGTCTTCAGTCATATTTTTTTTAAAAACAACTCCACTTACTATCTTGTCCCCTATTACCCCTCTCCCTCTTTCTTAGTAATGTTTTTTACACCATTCCACCCACTGTCTTATCTTCTATCAATCTTTCCCCCATTGTCTTACCTTTTCCCCTAGTGTTTCTGCCCTTCTTTCTATGCTCTCTCCCTTTTATTTTCCTCTTTCTTCTCCTACTTCTTTATATGTTAGATACATTTCTATATCCAACTGAATTATTAAATTATTCCCTCTTAAAGTGAAAACTGAAGAGATCAGTCTACAGAGAATTATCTTTCTCTTATTTACTTGGATTGCAATAGACCCTTTGAGCCTCTTCACATGAAGTAATAGTCCCATTATACCTCCTCTTTCCTCTTTTTTTCCAGTACAGACTTGTTTCCATCCCTTAATGTCTTTTTTTTTTTTCATGTAATCATGTCAGAGTCAATTCATAACCACACCTTCAGGCAGTGGGATGCCCCCCTTTGTCTGCCCAAGTGTAAGATAAAGTTTTCAAGAGTTACAGATATTATTTTCATATTTAGAAGATATAAGTTAGGTTTAAACTTTAAATATTATAAATCTGGATATTCTGGGAGCCATCTTCCAATGGCTGCTGAAGGTCTAACTCAGACCTGTAGAAGAATCTCTTCATGTGAGAGGATAATGATGATACAAGGAGACTGAGAGGTACTTGCTGTTCTTAAACCTTTCTCCTCATTCCTCTTGTTTAATGATCCCAACAGGAGTCACAAAAATCTGCAGAGTTTGAAACTCATTGGTTGAGAATTATATTTTTAAATGTCAACTGCCAATTTTTTAAAAACTATTTTATGTGTGTGCATGCATTTTTCTTTTTTCTTCTTTTCTTTTTTCCTTTTCCTTTTTTTTTGGGGGGGGGCTAAGAGAATTGTATAATTTTTTTTAATAGCCTTTTATTTACAGATTATATGTGTGGATAATTTTACAGCATTGACAATTGCCAACTTTTTGTTCCAATTTTTCCCCTCCTTCCCCCTACCCCTTCCCCTAGATGGCAGGATGACCAGTAGATGTTAAATGTATTAAGGTATAAATTAGATACACAATAAATATATATGATCAAACCATTATTTTGCTGAACAAAAAGAATAGGCTTCTGAAATATTGTACAATTAGCCTGTGAAGGAAATCCCAAATGCTGACAGGCAAAAATATGCCTTCAGTGTAATGGTTCTTAGCCATCTCCCAGAGTTCTTTCGGTGGACATAGCTGGTTCAGTTCATTATTGCCCCATTGGAACTGGTTTGGTTCATCTCATTGCTGAGGATGACCAGGTCCATCAGAATGATCATCATATAGTATTGTTGTTGAAGTATATAATGATCTCTTGGCCCTGCTCATTTCACTCAGCATCAGTTCGTGTAAGTCTCTCCAGGCCTTTCTGAAACCATCCTGTTGGTCATTTCTTACCGAACAATAATATTCCGTAATATTCATATGCCATAATTTATTGAACCATTCTCCAATTGATGGGAATCTACTCAGTTTCCAGTTTCTGGCCACCACAAAGAGGGCTGCCACAAACATTCATGCACATACAGATCCCTTTCCCTTCTTTATGATCTCTTTGGGATATAAGCCCAGTAGTAACACTAAAGGATCAAAAGGTTATGCACAGTTTGATAACTTTTTGAGCATAGTTCCAAATTGCTCTCTAGAATGGTTGGATGTACTCACAATTCCATCAACATATATGTGTCCCTGTTTTCCCACGTCCCCTCCAACATTCCGCATTATCTTTCCCTGTCATTCTACCAGCCTGACAGGTGGGTAGTAGTATCTCAGAGTTGTCTTAATTTGCATTTTTCTGATAATGACTTGGAGCACCTTTTCATATGGCTAGAAATAGTTTCAATTTCTTCATCTGAAAATTGTCTGTTCATATCCTTTGACCATTTATCAATTGGAGAATGGCTTGATTTCTTATAAATTAGAGTCAATTTTCTATATATTTTGGAAATGAGGCCTTTATCAGAACCTTTGACTATAAAAATATTTTCCCAGTTTATTGCTTCCCTTCTAATCTTGTCTGCACTAGTTTTGTTTGTACAAAAACTTTTCAATTTGGTATAATCAAAATTTTCTATTTTGTGATCAGTAATGATCTCTAGTTCTTCTCCACTCATAAATTCCTTCCTCTTCCACAGGTCTGAGAGGTAAACTATCATGTGTTCCTCTAACTTATTTATAATCTCATTCTTTATGTTTAGGTCATGAACCGATTTTGACCTTATTTTAGTGTATGGTGTTAAGTGTTGGTCTATGCCTAGTTTCTGCCATACTAGTTTCCAATTTTAGCAGCAATTTTTGTCAAACAGTAAGTTCTTATCCCGAAAGCTGGGGTCTTTGGGTTTGTCAAACTTTAGGTAACTGTAGTTATTGACTGTTTTGTCCTTTGAACATAACCTATTCCACTGATCAACTAATCTATTCCTTAGCCAATACCAAAAGGTTTGGTAACTGCTGCTCTGTAATATAATTTTAGATCTGGTACAGCTAAGCCACCTTCATTTGCTTTTTTTTTTTTTTTTTTTCTTTAATTCCCTTGAAATTCTTGACCTTTTGTTTTTTCATATGAACTTTGTTGTTATTATTTCTAGGTCATTAAAATAGTTTTTTGAGAGTCTGATTGGTATAGCGCTAAACAAATAGATCAGTTTAGGTAGTATTGTCATCTTTATTATATTTGCTCGCCCTATCCAAGAGCATTTAATAGTTTTCCAATTGGTTAGATCAGACTTAATTTTTGAGAAAAATGTTTTGTAGTTTTGCTCATAAAGTTTCTGATTTTCCCTTGGCAATTAGATTCCTAAGGATTTTATACTCTCAGTACTTACTTTAAATGGAATTTCTCTTTGTAACTCTGACTATTGGATTTTGTTGGTGATATATAAGAATGCTGATGATTCATGTGGGTTTATTTTGTATCCTGCAACTTTACTAAAGTTGTGGATTATTTCTAATAACTTTTTAGTAGAATCTCTGGGGTTCTCTAAGTATACCATCATATCATCAACAAAGAGTGATAATTTGGTTTGTTCGTTGCTTACTCTACTTCCTTTAATCTCTCTCTCAACTCTTATTGCCAAAGCTCGCATTTCTAATACAATATTGAATAGTAATGGTGATAGTGGGCAATCTTGTTTCACTCCTGATCTTACTGGGATTGTTTGCAGTTTTTCCCCATTACATATGATGCTTATTGATGGTTTTAAATAGATGCTGCTGATTATTTTAAGGAAAAGTCCATTTATTCCTATACTTTCAAGTGTTTTTAATAGGAATGGATGTTGGATTTTATCAAATGTCTTTTCTACATCTATTAAGATGATCATATGGTTTTTGTTAATTTGGTTATTAATACGGCCAATTATATTGATAGTTTTCCTAATATTGAACCAGCCCTGCATTCCTGGCATAAATCCTACTAGATCATAGTGTATTACCCTGGGGATGATTTTCTGTAGTCTTTTTGATAATATCTTATTTAAGATTTTAGCATCAATATTCATTAGGAAGATTGGTCTATAATTTTCTTTCTCTGTTTTCAACCTACCTGGTTTAGGTATCAATACTATGTCTGTGTCATAAAAGGAATTTGGCAGGACTCCTTCATTCCCTATTTTATCAAATAATTTATATAGCATTAGGGCCAATTGTTCTTTAAATCTTTGGTAGAATTTACATGTAAATCCATCTGGTCCTGGGGATTTTTCTTAGGGAGTTGATTAATAACTTGTTCTATTTCTTTTTCTGAAATGGGACTATTCAAGCAATTTACTTCCTCCTCTTTTAATCTGGGAAGCGTATATTTTTGGAGTTAGTCATCCGTTTCACTTAGGTTATCAAATTTATTGGCATAAAGTTGGGCAAAGTAACTCATTATTTCTCTAATTTCCTCTTCATTTGGTGGAAAGTTCTCCCTTTTCATTTTTAAGACTACTAATTTAATTTTCCTCCCTCCTTTTTCTAATCACATTTACCAAAGGCTTATCTATTTTATTGTTTTTTCATAGGATCAACTCATAGTTTTATTAATTAGTTCAATAGATTTTTTACTCTTAATATTATTAATTTCTCCTTTTAATTTTAGAATTTCAAATTTAGTATTTGGGGGTTTTTAATTTGGTCTTTTTCTAGTTTTTTTTAGTTGCAAGCCCAATTCATTGATCTTCTCTTTCTCTATTTTATTCAAGTAAGCGTCTAAGGATATAAAATTTCCTCTTATTACTGCTTTGGTTGCATTCCAAGTTCTTTTGCCTTTTGGAATATCAGATTCCAGGCCCTTCGATCCTTTAATGTGGAGGCAGCCAGATGTTGGGTGATCCTTATTGTGGCACCTCAGTATTTCAATTGTTTTTTTTTCTGGCTGCTTGTAAAATTTTTTCCTTAATCTGATAGTTCTGAAATTTGGCCCCAATATTCCTTGGAGTTTTTATTTTAGGGTATTTTTCTGAAGGTGTTCGATGAATTCTTTCAATGCCTATTTTACCTTCTGATGCTAATACCTCTGGGCAGTTCTCTTTGATCATTTCTTGTAAAATAATATCTAGGCTCTTTTTTTCATCATAATTTTCAGAAAGTCCAATAATCCTCAGATTATCTCTCCTAGATCTATTTTCCAGGTCTGTCATTTTTCCAAGTAGATATTTCATGGTTTTTTCCAATTTATCATTTTTGAGGGGTTTGCTTGACTGATTATTGCTGTCTTAATGAATCATTAGTTTCTATTTGTTCAGTTCTGATTTTTAATGAATTATTTTCTTCATTAACTTTTTTTTTACTTCTTTCTGTATATGTCCAATTGAGTTTTTAAATGAATTGTTTTGCTCTATGGAATTTTTTTCCATTTCACTTTTTTTTTTTTTTTTTTTTTAGTGAATTATTTTCTTTTTCCAGTTCACAGATCCTACTTTTTAGGATCTTTTTTGTGAATTCTTTGTCTTTTCCAATTCACAAATTTTACTTTCCAGAGATTTTTTTTACTTTTTCCAATTCACAAATTTTCTTTCCCTGTACATCCTGAGAATTTTTTACCTTTTCCAATTCATATTTCAGCAAGTTGTTACTTTCTTGCATAGCTTCTTTTTCCTTTTTCCATTTTTCTTCTAACTCTCTTTTGAGACTTTTAATGGTCTCTTCTATGAGAGTGTTATGTAAAAGGGAACAGGTAACATTCCCCTTTGGGGTATTGTCTGCTGCCTGTTTGCTATTAGTCTTTTCGGGATTGCAGACCTGCTCTTTTTCTGTATAGAAGCTATCAATTATCCTTTTCATTTTTTTATTCATTTTTAAAGACTTTTTAGGGTATGCCTTCTGAGCAAGGGGGTTACCAGCTAGCTCTGCAGAGCAGGGAGTGATGTAAACCAGGTTCTGGCTCCAAGGTATGGGAGTGCTCTGAGTGAAAGTCCCCTCCCCCCCCCAACCTTTTTTTAGCACAGCTGAGCTACAGAAGTGCCCAGTGGAGAACCCTGCTGTGTGGTTTAGTGACTGCTCTAAGGTGAGAGACTAAGTGGTGAAAGTGTCACTGCCCCAAGCCAGAGCCCCTTGTGGAGCTGTGGATATTAGCAGCTGACCAGCAAATAGCCTGGTTCCAACCGGAAGTCTCTACCTGGAAGTCTCTGCCCAGAAGCATATCACACTGCAAAAATTCTATTGCCCCAAGCTGAGTTCCCCACTGTACAGATTAGAGTCTGCCTGGGAATGTGCCCCAAGGAAAAGCCTGGTACTGTGAGTTGGGGTTGTGAGCTTGTGCTGCAATCTGTGCTCTCACTTCTGGTTTGGGGCTCTGCTTGGAGCCTCTAGTTCTCTCCCTGCCCATGCTGATCTCCCTGGCCCAGAGGACAAACCTTTTCTGGCTAGATTCCAGATAATCTTCGGCTGGTGAGTTGATGTACTTCTAATCTTTATGAGTTGTAGCAGTCAAGACTATTATTGAGGCTGGATATAATATTGATATTGAGGGTAAGAGAGGAGCTTAGAAAGTCGTGTGTGCCTTCTCTGCCGTCTTGGCTCTGCTGCATTTTTCTTTTCTATTACTCCAAACTTCAAACATGAAAGAGGTGATAAAAATGTTTAGAGAACAAAAGTCTTTCAATAGTGAAAACAAATGTCAAAGGGAAAATATTTGCTCTAAGTGTCAATTGTGGGGTTAATCATTGAATAACATTTCTTAAACATTTGAAATTCAAAAAATATCAATGAAGAATATATTTATCATATACAAGAGCATATCAAAATAATATTCAAAACAGGCCCTGATCTCAAAAGATCTCTCATTCTTCTGAGAATGGAGAAGAGAAAGATTTTACCATTATGCCAAATAAACCAAGTAAGTAGGAGATCAATTGAGAAAGAAGAAAACACCAACAACTAAGGATTTTAGAAATTTTCCTTAAAAAAGGAAGCAACTGTATTCATCCTTGAGTGGTTCTAGGGATGGATTGTAAGAGTTAGAAGTTAGAAGGACATAGACTTTATGAATGTGTTTAGTAATGTTTGTTCATTTTTTTTTATCATCATCCACACATTTAAACGGAAATGTGATCATACAAAGAGTGACTACTAAATCAAGTCATTTCCAGATATTTTTTAAATAGAAGAAAGCAAAGTAGGTAAGAAAATTTTGAGCTCTCCAGATTTCTTTCACAAACAGAACAAATTTGTGCCTCAAGATGAATATAGACTAGTGAAAAACAAAGAATTTTAGCTTGACTAAAATCCTCCTGGGACAACCAAGATCCTATTAGGACAACTTGAGAATGCCTGCTGAAGCAAGACCTTAATATTGGATTTAACCAATATGGTGAGGAAATAACTACCTCTGGGCTACCTCTACAGAAATAGCCTGTGAAGAGACCAGGAGATGACTAGGTTGGTTGGAACCTCAGCTATTAAAGAAATTTTCACCTCCTGGACAGCCTGGACAGCCAATGATCTAAGTCCCAGAAGACTGAGGAAACCTCTGCTGATAATGAAGACCTATCTTAGAGGTGCTGCTGAAACCTGTCTCTGAGTGAGAAGGAACTAGCACACCCGGTAAGGCAAAAGCAGTAGGGCAGGGATACTGCTAGCTGTGGGCACTTGCAGAGGAGAAGAAGATTTTGCTTTGGAGTTTCAGGTCAGTGGGAATAATTGAAGTGAAACCAGAGACATCCCTCCCCTATCACAGGATTATCAATGTGTTTACATTAATAATTCTTATTTTTTTAAAAAAATGAACAGGTAAAAATGAAAGAACCCAACCATAGAAACTTAATATAGGAATAGGAGAGACCAGGGTTCATCTTCAGAGGAGGACAGAGAAGGAAAGAAAAAGTCCTTTTTTTTACTCCAAAAAGTAGGGCTATCTTCCAAAAATGAATTTGTAAAACTCAAAAAAGACTTCAAACAGCAAATGAAAGAAGAAATAAATTCTTTAAATATTAGAATTAACCAAGGGGAAGCAAGGGAAGATATAAGAGACCAAGAAATAACTATATTTATATAGAATGAAAAAAATAGAACAGAGTGTGAAACATCTTATAAGAAAAACAATAAAAAAAAAAGAAAAAAAAAGAAAAACAACACATCTGAAAAACAAATCAAGATAAGAAAATATAAAAATAATTGGGCTACCTGAAAGCTGTGACCAAAAAACAAACCTTAACCCAATAATGCAAGAAATAATACAAGAAAATTGTCCTGGAATGACAGAAGAGAGGAAAGTAAAAATAATAATAATAAAAAAAGAGATTCTATGTGGAAAAAAGCATAGAAACATTATTGCCAAATTTCTAAATCTCCAAATCAAAGAAAAATGTTGTAAACAAAAACAAAACAAATATGCTGGTTCTACAATTAAAATTAAATAGTATTTATTAACAGCTACAATAAAATATGTTCTGGAATAATATATAATGACAATCAGATGAACTAAACTTTTTTTTCTTGTATATGTCCAATTGAGTTTTTGTCGTATTTTGCTCTATGGAATTTTTTTCTTTTTACTGTTATTTTCTTTTTCCAATTCACAAATTCTACTTTCCTGGAAGTTCTTTATCTTTTCCAGTTCACAAACTCTATTTCCCTGGGAGATCTTTACCTTTTCCAATTCACATTGCAGGAAGTTATTTTCTTTTCCCACTTTATCAAATTTTTCTTTAGGTAAATTATATGCCTTTCCATACTCTCTTGTAGAGCTTCTCTTTATTTTCTCCATTTTTCTTCTAGCTCTCTTTTAAGATCTTTTATAATTTCTTCTAGAAGAGCCTTGTGTGATGGGGATCAGATTACATCCCCCTTTGGGGTTTTGTCTGGAGACTGTCTACTAATAATCTCCTTGGGGTTGAAAACCTGCTCTCTTTCTGTATAGAAGCTATCAATTGTTAGTATACGCTTGGTTTTTTACTAATTTTTTAAAAGCCCTTGGGGTCCACATTCAGGACAAGGAGATTACCAGCTTCCTCTGCAGAGCAGGGATAAATATATGGACAGTACCTGTCTTGCAACCAGGCTGCTAAGATCAGTCCAGCTGCAGAAGTGCTCTGAGAATAGCCCCACACATTGGAAGTGTCTCTATTCTGGGAACAGTCTCACTGTGTGGATCAGTGGCTGCCCTGGGACTAGTGGATCCATGCTGAGTCACTTCCGGTGCTGGGTGGGTGTAGCCAGGTCCTCTCAGATTCTGGCGTTTTTTTGGAGTACACTCTACCTTTGGCCTTTTTGTAACGTATGACTTTTTATAAGCAGCAAAACTATAATATTGAATGAAAAAATGGGCATTTAATAAAATCACAGATTTTCAGGACCTTGTCTCAATCAAACATGAACTTAAAAAAAATTAACATATAAAAGTCAACATCAAAGAATAATTTTAAGAAAGTCAACATGGACATTTTATTTATTTATTTGTATGGTAATGTATACCATGGGTTTAAGATTGACATCAATAATTTGTCAACTCAAAAGAAAGATTGGGGCAGAGTTGAGTGTGATCTGACTCTAAAAAGCAAAACCATCTAGGAAAAAGGAAAAATTGCAATCATACTATATGAATGAGCTGCAGATGAAAAATTAACAGAGAGGCATTAGAGGGAGGAGCGGGATTCATAGTTATGAAAAGCTACTCACATCAGGAATAGGTTAAATAGGGAACAATACACACACACACACACACACACACACACCCCAAATTCTCACTTCTTTCCTCATAGGCAAAGTCATTCTCTTTGTGTTCTTGAATTATTCCATCATTTCTTCTGCCTTTATCTTTTTTTACTTTCTTATGAAATTTTTTTTCCCCTGTCTTCTAATATTTTTTATTCTTCACATCAGGGTTTCCTTCTTGTCAGGGACTCATCTAGTAATTATGAGATAAAACTTAGAAATCTACTTTTTTTGTGAGTCCTGAAACCAGCAGTCCCTATTTTTTCTTATATTTGTCAGTAATTATTCTGTGTGCATGTGTGTGTATGTGTGTATTTGTGTGTATTTGGTGTGTATATACACAATATATCAATCAAATTTATGGGCATGTGATTTATATATGTGGGTATATATATTTATATATATCTTATAATGAAAAACTTAAAATTATGACCCATATGCAACAATCTAATGGACTGATATGTCTATCAGACATTTTTATCTTAATCATGTCTTTTTTTTTCAAATAGATCTTCTAAATACATTCTTCTGGGGGACAATTCTAAGTAGCTTAGTGGCTAGAGCACAGGGCTCAGTGTCAAGAAAACTTGGATTCAAACTTATTTCTGTACTTGCTGAGTATGATATTTCTGGTTGCTATCCTAGTATTTTTAAACTCTAGCTAGTTTGTTATTATAGTCACTGCTATATCTTGTGTGATTCTAACTGTGGCTCCATAATATTTGAATTATATATATTTTTTCATAATATTTTCTCCTGATCTAGAGTTTTAGAATTTGGTTATGGTGTTTCTATAGATTTTCTTCATAGGATCTCTTTCAGATAATGATTGATAGATTTTTTTTTCTATTTCTGCTTTCTCCTCTTGTTCTAACAATTTAAGACAATTAAAAAACTATTTCTTATATCATTGTATAAAAATTCTTTTTCTCAATAACTTTGAGGTAATCTAATTACTCTTATGTTTTATATTCTTGATAAGTTCTCCGATCTGTTATTTTTGTGCAATGTCTCACATTCTATTCTATTTTGTTCATTCTTTATATTTTGTTTCATTATTTGTTGGTCTTCTGTAACTTCTCTGATTTCCTCTGACCCTATTCTAGTTTTCAAGGAGTCATTTTCTTCCTTAAGATTTTGTATCTCTTTTTAATTTGCTTAACTTTCATTTCATAATCTTATTTTTTTTTGGATTGTTCTTAATATTTTTTTTGTTTTCTTGCATTTCTCTATTTTGATTTATAAAGTCTTTTTTTAAGTTCTTCAATGAGTTTTTTTTTTTTTTTTTTTTTTTTTTTTTTTTTTTGAACAAGGGGTCATTTAATGTTACTCTTTGGAAGCAAAAGACGATTTTTTTTTTTTTTTACTTCAGTATCCTCTTCTGAAGATGAACTCATTCTATTGCCATAGTAACTTTATATAATTGGATTTTTTCTCCTTTGCCTGTTCAATTTTAAAAATGAAAATTGTTAAAATAATATTATCTAGTCCTGTGGAATGAAGATGGTGCCTTTAGTTTTCCCATCTGTCCAAGGACTAGAAATCAAGGAATCCACCATCCTATAAGTTCCCACTTCTAGCAATGCCCCTAGTACCACTATTTCTGCTCTCACTCAACTTGTGCTGGTTTCTTTTTGCCCAGAGCTATATTTGGGTAGTCCAAATGGTCCTGGTGTTCCTTATGAACAGAGATTCCATTATTTTTTCCCAACTCAGACACTTGACTCCCCACACTGTCTGGGAGTAAACATTTCTGTGGCTGAAATGGAGGTTACCTTTCAATCTAGTTAGCCTCAGGCCTTGTCTGAAAGAAAGTAGCCTGGTAGTGTTTATACTTCATAGTTGCCTAAAGTCTGTTCTGGTACCTTTATTCAGATCTTTTCTGACTGATTCAGGAAGACCACTAACTTTTTTTAATGCTTTATATTCACCCTGAGGCAAAATTTTGCTCTGGAGAGCTTGGAAATTTCTGACCTACTCTGTCATCTTCTCAGAGTCCCCACCCCAAAACCACCCCAATGTCCCTACTTTGCAATTCTATGGAAACACATTTATACTATAAATTGCCATTGCTCTTAGATGTCATATCTCAAAAATTCATGAAGATATCAGGTTAGCTATGATGAAGTCTGTCTGGTTTTTTAAGGGCACTTGCTATGATAAACATTTTGCATTTGTCAAATTTCATATTATCTCTTTAAATTCAACTTCAGAGTATTCATATACAAAATGCATTTTAATAATATATGTGTAACCTGTGTTACAGGACTGCTCTGCATGAATCATTTTTTTAAACCTTAAGGCACCATATAAATATGCTGCTGTTGTTGTTATACAGTGAAAGCAATGATGAGATTACTATTGGAAATTGCTTTTGGATATTGTTCCCCTTTGGAAAATCATTCCGTTTTCTGAGATTCTGTAGACTATTTGAGATTGCATATTTTAATTCACTTTCCAAATCTTATTTTATCATTTATTTAGATTAAACATCAACTTTAAATCCACATATTCCCTTAAGTGGAGACCATGCTGCCTCACATATTATACTTTGCATTTTTGTTGTGAAAGTTTTATTATACAGAGAAATTATTAATGGAACTTCAAATTCTGAATTTCCAAGGAGTTAAAAAAGAGTTTCTGATCCTCAACAAATAAAACCTAGAGGCTAAATAGATTTATTAGCAATGTAATATTTTAATAATAGGGATGAATAATTTATCATATTTGGAACTTAAAAATATAAACATAATGATAAGATGAATGACATTACATAAAACAGCCATATTAAAGACAGATGTGGAAACATTTTGAACATATTCCTTTGAAATAGAAAGATAAATTATAAAATAATAATAACAATAACTCACTGATGTAATGCAGTCATGTTTAAAAAGATCTTTGTCACAAGAAGCTGGGGAAAAGTACATCTGTATTATTCCCTTTTTATAGAAAATGGAACTGATATTCAGAAAAAAAAATTGATAATGGATAGAACACAGTTGATGTATTTTGTATTGAGAAATCAGATCTCACTTTCCTAAATCCCAAATTAAGGTTTTTTCTAACGCAACAAGCTCTTGCCTTTAAATCTGTTTTTTTTTATTTGCATGAAAAGAAAATAATTATTGTATTAAAGCCTGTTTTGCAGTGATCATTTCCTATACATGCATCTATAAAATCAGCCCTTGTTCTCAGTAACCTATTTTAGTTTATCCCTAAAAGACTATAAATTTGTATTTCATTTGTTGAATCATATAAATCTTTGCCTAGCTCATAGTAATACATTTTATTATTTGTTTTTGTTTTGTTTTGTTTTTACAAGGTTTTTATTTTCAAAACATATTCACAGATAATTTTTTAACATTGACCTTTGTATAGCCTTGTGTTTCAGATTTTTTCCTCCTTTCCCCATATGTTCTCCTAAATGGCAAGCAATACAATATGTTATACATGTTAAAAATATATGTTAAATCCAATAAGTGTAAACATATTTATATAATTCTCTTGTTGCACAAAAAAATCAGAACAGGAAAGAAAATAAATAAGAAAACAAAATGCAAGCATACAACATCAAAAAGATTGAGAATGGGAGAACAATTTGGAACTATGCTAAAAAAAAAATATCAAATTGTGCATACCCTTTGATCCAGCAGTGTTACTACTGGACTTATATCCCAAAGAAATATTAAAGAATGGAAAGGGACCTGTATGTGCCAAAATGTTTGTGGCAGCCCTTTTTTTAGTGGCTAGAAACTGGAAATTGAATGGATACCCATCAATTGAAGAATGGTTGGATAAATTGTGATACATAAATATTATGGAATATTATTGTTCTGTAAGAAATGACCAGCATGATGAGTACAGAGAGGCTTGGAGAGACTTATGAACTGATGGTAAGTGAAATGAGCAGAACCAGGAGATCATTATACACTTCAACAACAATACTATATGATCATCAATTCTGATGGACATGATTCTCTTTGACAATGAGAAGATCCAGTTCAGTTCCAATTGATTAATGATGGACAGAATCAGCTATACCCAGAGAAAGAACACTGGGAAATGAATGTTGAATACTTGCATTTTTATTTTTCTTCCCAGATTATTTTTACCTTCTGAATCTGATTTTTCTTGTGCAACAAGAGAATTGTACAGATCTGTACACATATGCTGTATTTAAGATATGCTTTAACATGTTTAACATATATGAGACTGCCTGCCATCTAAGGGAGGGAGTGGAAGGAGGGAAGGGAAAAGTTGGAACAGAAGTGAGTGCAAGGGACAATGTTGAAAAATTACCCATGCATATGTTCTGTCAATAAAAATGTTGTGATCCACATTAAGTTCCCACATCCTCTCTCTGGGTGTAGATGACCCTCTTCATCACAAGATCATTGGAATTGGCCTCAATCATCTCATTGTTGGAAAGAGTCATGTTTATCAGAATTTATTGTTGTATAATATTGATGTTGTTATGTACAATGATCTGCTCATTTCACTTAGCATCAGTTCATGTAAGTCTCTCCAGGCCAGCCTTTCTAAAATCATCCTCCTGATCATTTCTTATAGAACAATAATATTTCATAATAGTTATATACCATAACTTATTCAGCCATTCTCCAACTGATGAGAATCCATTCAGTTTCTAGTTTTTTGCCAGTACAAAAAGAGCTGCCACAAACATTTTTTGCACATGTGGGTCCCTTTCCTCCTTTAAGATCTATTTGGGATACAAGGCCAATAGAAGCATTGCTAGATCAAAGGATATGCATAATTTGATAACTTTTTAAGTATAGTTCCAAACTGCTCTACAGAATGGCTGGATCCATTCATAGTTCCACCAATAAAGTATTAGTGACCCAGTTTTCCCACATGCCTTTCAACATTCATCATTATCTTTTCCTGTTATCTTAGCTAATCTAAGAGGTATATAGTGGTGTCTCAGAGTTGTCATAATTTGCATTTCTCTGAGCAATAGAGATTTAGAGCATCTTTTCATATGACTAAAAATAGTTTTAATTTCTTCATCTGAAAATTGTTTGTACCCTTTGACCATTATTAATTGGAAAAGGCTTGAATTTTTATAAATTTGAGTCAATTTTATAAATTTGAGATCTTTATTAGAACCCTTAAATGTAAAAAATGTTTCCAAATTTACTTCCTCCCTTGTGATTTTGTCTGAATTAGTTTTGTTTGTACAAAACTTTTAAAATTAAAATAATCAAAATTATGTATTTGGTGGTCAATTATAAGTTCCAGTTCTTCTTTGGACACAAATTCCTTCCTTCTCCACAGATTTGAGAGGTAAATTATCCTGTGTTCTTTTACTTTGAAAAAGTAATGTCTTTTGTAACATCTGGGGTAGCTCTCTGGAGAGCCTCAGGATCAGTCAGAGTCAGGATTAGTCAAAATCCCTAGCGTTTAGGAGAAGAAGTGAAAGAGGCAGGCAAACTGCCATGTGCCTTGTCAAAGATGGATCCTGGATGTTGGAGCCTGAAGCCTGAAGTCTTCCCTGCTGAGGGAGCTGCTGCAGAAACACTCTGACCCCCTTCTTTAGCCCTCCAAGCCTTCCCTATTATTACCTCACCACAACAGCAGGTGACAATCTTGAGGAGAACCATCATATCACCATATTATCTAAGTATATGTTTATAGAACCATTATCTCACATTGAGTAGGTACTTAGCCTTAAGTACTCTGGTGTCTTAGATTCAACTACATCTTTTCAGATTTCCAGCCCTCTGCAATGATTCCAGCCCTCTACACTCTTTATGTCTAAATCATAAAACCATTTTGATCTTATCTTGGTATGTGGTGTTAGGTGTGGGTCAATGTCTAGTTTCCTCCATACTAGTTTCCAATTTTCTCAGCAATTTTTGTCAAATAGTAAAGTCTTTATCTCAAAACTGGGGTCTTTGTGTTTGTCAAACACAAGATTATATAATTATTGACTATTTTGTCCTGTGATCCTAATCTAATCCACTAATCGATTACTTGTTTTCTTAGCCAGTACCAAAAGTTTTGTTGACTGTGGCTTTATATTATAGTTTTAGGTCTGGCACAGCTAAGACACCTTCATTTATTTATTTATTTTTCATTAATTCCTTTGATATTCTTGACCATTTGTTCTTCCAGATGAACTTTGTTATTATTTTTTTCTGGCTGTGTGAAGTAACTTCTTGGGAATTTGATTGGTATGGCACTAAATAAGGTAGTATTATCATTTTTATTATATTTGCTTGGCCTACACATGAGCATTTGATATTTTCCCAACTGAATAGATCTGACTTTATTTGTGTTAAGTGTTTTGTAGTTTTGTTCATATAGTTCCTGACTTTCCCTTGGCAGGTAGATTCCCAAATATTTTATACTATCAACAGTTATTTTAAATGGAATTTCTCTTTGTATCTCTTGCTGCTGGACTTGGTAATATATACAAATGCTGATGATTTGTGTGGATTTATTTTGTATCCTACAATTTTGCTAAAGTTGTGAATTGTTTCTAAGTAGTTTTTAGCTCTATACCATCATATCATCTTTGGAGTGATAATTTGATTTCCTTATCACTGACTCTAATTCCTTTAATCTTTTTCTTTTCTTATTGCATTTACTATTTATGCTTTTCTGCATTTGATTTTGAGATTTTTATGCTTTAATAGATAGTCAATTTTTGTATTGGTTCCATGAACCACCTAAAAAAAAAAAAAACTAAACTCCTTTCTTTCTCCACTCAATTTTCTCCTAAGATCTATCATATCTAATTTTTCTAACATTCTGTTTGCTTCTTTAATTTCTTTCTTATTTATTTTGTGGTTCAATTTATCTAGTTCTCAGGGAGCCAGGTTGAGATCCCCCACTAGTATAGTTTTGATACATATTTCTTCTTACATCTCTCTTAACTTCTCCTCTAGAAATTTGGATTCTATACCAGTCAAGGCATATATGTTTGACATTGATATTGCTTCATTATATATGATAACTTTAACATGATATAGGCTCCTTCCTTATCTCTTTTAATTAGAACTATCTTTGTTTTTGCTTGATCTGAGATCTGGATTGCTATCCCTAGTTTTTTTTTTTTTTTTTTTTATTTTTACTTCTGCTCTAGCTCTTTACCTTCACTCTGCTTTAAATATGCTTTTTGTAAGCAACATATTGTAGTATTCTGCCTTTTAAAATACTCTGCTATCCACTTCTGTTTTATAAATAATTCATCCCATTCACATTCACGGTTAAAATAACTAATTCTGCATTTTCTGCTATCTTATCTATCCCAAATTATGCTTTTCTCTTTCTTTTCCCCCTTTCCCACCTCCCCACTATTTTGCTTATGAGCTCCTCTTGCCTCAAGGAGCTCTCCTTCTTTAGAAGCCCTCCTCCTTTCTTACACTTTCCCCTACTATTTCTGTTTTCCCTTCTATTAGTCTTTCCCTTTATTTTCCCCTTTTCCCATTCATTTGTAAAAAGTGAGGCAAGTTTCTCTGTGAAACCAAATATGTCTGATATTCTCTCTTTGAGCCAAATCTGATGAGAGTAAGATTCACACAATGTTCAACCCCTCTTTTTTTCTCTCAATTATTATAGATCTTCTTTGCCTCTTTGTCAAATGTAATTTCCCTTATTTTACCTCCCTTTTACTCTTATTCTAGTACAATCCTCTTTCTACCTCTAATTCCTTTTCCATATTATCATAATAAAGTGAAATTATACCCACACTCTCTATGTGTACCCATAACAGAAATATAGTTCTCAAGAGTTCTTTACTTTTTACCTTTTTATGCTTCTCTTGAGTTGTGTGTTTGGAGATCTAATTTTTTTTGTTCAGTTCTGGTCTTTTCATCAAAAATAGATGAAATTCATCTATATCATTGAATGTCAATCTTCTTTTCTGAAAGATAATGCTCATTTTACCTAGATAGCTTATTCTTGGCTGTAATCCAAGTTCCCTTGTCTTTCAGAATATCAGATTACAGTCTGGTCCATCCTTTAAGATAGAAGCTACTAGGTCCTGGGTAATGCTTTTTGTGGTAACTTGATATTTAAATTGTTTCTTTCTGGTTGCTTGCGATATCTTTTCTTTGGTGTATTAGTTCTGAAACTTAGCCATGATATTCCTTGGTGTTTTCATTTTGGGGGATCTTTCAGGAGGTGATTAGTGAATTCTTTCAATGGCTATTTTACTTTCTGATTCCAAGATATCAGAGAAGTTTTCTTTTAAGATAATATATATGCACATATGCATATATATATATATATATTTTTAATTTATCATACATCTTCCCAGATAATAGGGTGAATAAAAGAAGAAACACAGAACTCTTGTATCATAAAGAAATCTCATTTGTCATGTTTTACTCTGCATATTAATTGTTCCATTACTTCTTTGTCACGATATAGGTGACATTCTTCAGCAGTCTGCTGGAAACATGATTGATCACTTAGTTTTTTAGAGTTCTTAAGTTTTTCAGAATTGTTAGCTTTACAATAATTATACTATGATATAATTAGAGGTGAATAGATATTTATCAGGTATTTACCATGTGTCATACATTGTGCTAAATATCTTACAATGTTACCTCATTTGATTTTCACAACAACTCTATAAAGTTTTGCTATCATTACCATGATTTTACAAATCAGAAAATTAAGCTAGATAATGGTTAATTAATGTATTTACAGTTACACTGCTAGTAAGTTTATGTGACAGCATTCAATTCAGTTCTTCCTGATTTCAGTCCCAGACCACTGTGAAATAATATTCGTGGTTCTATTCATTCCTGAATCAGTTCATATAAGTTATTTTAGGTCAGCCTGAAACTTCCTCCTTCATCATTTTTTGTAGCACAAATAATTCTATTACTTTCATTTTCATTAATTGGCTCAAGCATCTCCCAAATGATAGATAAAAGTTTGGATTCAAATTATTTCCTACTTTAAAAAAAGAGCTGATTTCTTTTGGGTAGATACATAGTAATGTTATTTTTGAGGTAAAAGACATGCTATGTTTCTGAAATTTTTTTTTGCATGGTTTTGAATTATTTTTGTGAATAGCCTGTTCACTGATCCAACAACAGCACATTAATGTGTGTGAGTTTTTTCATAACAAAATAGATTTTCCTTGTGAAGTTCTTATTCATGTGCTTTAACTATTCATGAATTGGAAAATTGCTCTTATTTTTATAAATTTTAATGTCACATTGATATAGTATGTAAATAGGAATTTTATCAGAGAAACTACCTATAATTTCCCACTTCCCACTTAATTGCTTCCCTTCTAAGCTTAGCTATATTAGATTTGTTTGGGCAAATAATTTATTATTTACAAATCAAATTTGTCCACTTTATTTTCTATGGTACTATCTGTGCCTCATTTGATCATGAATAGTCCCTCTATTCATAGAATGGCAAAATCATTTATTCTTCCCTAATTTTTTTATATTATATTTTATATTTAAGTCACTTATTCATTTGATCCTTATCTTGAAAGAATCAACACCTTTGAATTGTGGTGCTGGAAGACTTTTGAGAATTCTTTAACAAATCAATCAATACTTAAAGAATTTAATTGAAGTTTTTCATTAAAAGGTCAAATATTGAAGCTGAAGCTTATATACTTTAATCAAATAATGAAAACTCAAGATTTACTGACAAAGACTTTGACCTTGGGAAAGACTGACAGCAAAAGGAAAAAAAAAAGATAACAAAGAATAAGACAGACAAAAGTATCATGGAAACAAATGAATATGAAGTTAGACCAACTGTGAGAGAGAGTGAAGGACAGAAGAATCTAATCTCTATGACTTATAAGATAACAAAAAGTTCTACTGATGTTGAGTGCAATGAGCAGGACCAGGAGATCATTATATACTTCAACAACAATACTACATAATGATCAATTCTGATGGATGTGGCCATCTTCAACAAGGAAATGAACCAAATCAGTTCCAATAGAGCAGTAATGAATTGAGCCAGCTACACCCAGTGAAAGAACTTTGGGAGATGACTATGAACCACTACATAGAATTCCCAATCCCTCTATTTTTGTCCACTTGCATTTTTTATTTCCTTCACAGACTAATTGTACACTATTTCAAAGTCCAATTGTTTTTGTACAGCAAAATAACTGTTTGGATATGTATACATATATTGTATTTAATTTATACTTTAACACATTTAACCTGTATTGGTCAACCTGCCATCTGGGGGAAGGAGTAAGGGAAAAAATGGGAAAAATTGAAACAAAAGGTTTTGCAATTGTCAATATTGAAAAATTACCCATGCATATATCTTGTAAATAAAAAAGAAAAACATTAAACCTGTCAGACTTTTGGAAAAAATGGAAATAATCATTAAAAAAATAAAAGCAAAAAACAAAACAAAACAAAAAAACATTTAATCAGTGTGATGACCACATATTTAAAATCAGCCGGAGTCAGGAATTCAGGTTAAGGGAAAAATCTTCAATCTTTATTGAAGTGAAGAGGTGAAAAAGGATTGTGATAGCAATATGGGCAAGAAAGATTGCGATAGCAATATGAGCAGCTGTGACAGGAAGCCAGCTGGCAAAGGGGGATTGGAAATGAAAGGCTGTGGCAATGGCAATGCGAGCAGCTGTGTCAAGACGCCAGCCAGCAGTCTCTCCTTCCACTTCCCTTTCCACTCCCTTGCCTCCACCCACCAAAAATGCCATTTCTTATACAACACATCAGGACTATCACAAAGAGTGGGCAGGGGCCATTCTTTTTCCAAGCATATATATTAATAGAGTATGGTCCAATTACTATTTAGCCTCACGTGCTTGGGACCTCAGTGCATCAACTCAAGCCTCAGCCCATTACAAATCAATTCTTTTTTTAAGCATCTTTTCTTCATTGGCTTTTTGTACATCTCTTATCATTTGATGTATTCTATTACTTTAAGGTGTTATTCTCTTCTGATTGTGTATTTATGTGTATGTCTGTCTATACATATATATATGTATTTTTTACCAATTTGTTGACTTTTTCTTCATGATTTTTTGTATCATTCCCATTTCTCTTCCTGATTTTTCCACTACCTCTCTTATTTGATTTTCAAAATCCTTTTTGAGTTCTTTCATGGCCTGAATTCATCTTTCTTTTAGAGACTTTGAATATAGGCCCTTTGATTTTGTTTTTGTTGTTGTTCTTGTTGGTTGGTTTTTAAAGCTTTTTTATTTTTAAAACATATGCACAGATATTTTTCAACATTGGCCTTGTGTTTCAGATATTCTTCTCCTTTCCCCCACCTTTCCCGTGGATGGCAAGCAATCCAATATATGTTATACATGTTAAAATATATGTTAAATCAAATGTGTAAATATATTTATACAATTCTCTTGTTGCACAAAAAAATCAGATCAAAAAAGGAAAGCAGATGAATAAGAAAACAAAATGCAAGGAAAGAACAACTAAAATAGAAAGAATGTTATGTTGTGATCCATATTCAGGTCCCACAGTCCTCTCTCTGGGTGTAGATGGCTCTCTTCATCATAAGATCATTGGAACTGGCATTAGTCATCTCATTGTTGGAAAGAGTCATATTCATCACAATTGATCATTGTGTAATATTGATATTGTCATGAACAATGATCTCCTGGTTCTTCTCATTTCACTTAGCATCAGTTCATGCAAATCTCTATAGACCTCTCTAAAATCATCCTCCTGATCATTTCTATAGAACCATAATATTCCATTACATTGTATATTAATGTCATTCTCCAACTGATGAGCATCCAATCAGTTTCCACCTCCTTGCCACTGCAAAAAAGGGCTGTCACAACCATTTTTAGATGTCTTTAGGATATAGGTCCAATAGAAACACTGCTGGGCCAAAGGGTATGCACAATATGATAACGTTTTAAGCATAGTTCCAAATTGTCTTAACTTCTTTCTTATTTATTTTGTGGTTCAATGTATCCAGTTCTAAGAGAGCCAGGTTGAAATTCCCCACTAGTATAGTTTTGATGTATATTTCTTCTTGCATCTCTCTTAACTTCTCCTCGAGGAACTTGGATTCTATACCACTTGATGCATATATGTTTAGTGTTAATATTGCTTCATTATCTATGATACCCTTTAGCACTATATAGTTTTCTTCTTTACCTCTTTTAATTAGATTTCTTTGCTTTACTTTATCTGAGATCTGGAATGCCATATTATATATATATATATATAAATATATATACACATATACATATACATATATATATACAATAAGTTATATATATAATAATAAGTTATATATATATATATATATATATATATATATATATATATATATATATATATATATATATATATATATATATATATATATATAACTTCACCTGAAGCATCATGCATTCTGCTCCAGCCCTTTACCCTCACTCTCTATGCATCACTCTGCTTTAACTATGTTTCTTGTAGGCAATATATTGTAGGACTCTGGCTTTTAAAACGTTTGCTATCCACTTCTGTTTTATGGAAGAATTCATTCCATTCACATTCACAGTTAAAATAACTAATTCTGTATTACTTCCATCTTATTTACCCTATTTTGCTTTTCTCTTTCCTTCCACCCTTCTCTCCTCCCCTATATTTTGCTTCTGATGACCACCTTCCTCAAACAGTCCTCTCCCTTTGGGACCCCTCACCGTTTTTACATCTTTTCCCTAATATTTTTGTTTTCTTTTCTATTAGTCTTTGCCTTTCTTTTTCCCATTCCTTTCCCACTTCCTATAAGGTGAGACAAGTTTCTCTGTGGAACCAAATATGTATGGGTATTCTCTTTTTGAGCTAAATCTGATGAGAGTAAGATTTACAAAACAGTCACCCCAATCCTTTCTTTCCCTCAATTATAATAGGTCTTATTTGCCTCTTCATGAGATGTAATTTTACTTATTTTACCTCCTATTTCCTCTTTTTCCAATATGATCCCCTTTCTACCTCTAGTTTCTTTTTCTTATTATCATAATAAAATCAAAATATGCAGGCACTCTCTAAATATACCCATAACACAAATATAGTTCTCAAGTGTTCTTCCCTTTTTACATTTTTATAGGAACTTTAATTTTGCTATTTTTTATCTGAGTGTGTTTTGATTTTTGTCTTCATAAAAACTTTCTATAGTCAGATTTTTTTTTCTTTTGTTTGCTCATTTCCCCAGCCTATTTCTTTTCTTGCAGAGTGAAAGTGCACTACCCCAAATTTTAAGGGTTTTGGCCATATCTTTTCATTTCATTGAGCATATTAGGAACCTGTAAGTTTTTAGTTCTTCTAAGGTCAAGTGACCTAATAATTGATGCTTGTGATTACTATTCTTCTGGTCTGTTCCCTTTGCTCTGAAACTGCCATTTTGGACTGCATCCCAAATCTGACTATGGAGAAAACCACAAAATCTAACTCCCAGTATCATCAAAGAGAACCCTGTAATCTCCTTCTCATAAGCTGTTTGATCCTCTGTTGCCTGGGAATTCCATAAATAGCTACCACTGCTGCTGATTCAGTGCCTCCTAAGACCTTCTCCAGCTTTTCCAGGTTTCTGTGCTGGAATAGGATCCACTTTCACCAATTCCAACAGACTTTTCCTTTCACTTTTAAGTTGTCTTTAGCTGGAAAATTATTTCATCCAGGTCTTGTCTGGGTTCTGTTACTGAAGAATTTTTAATAATAAAAATTAAATATGTTTAGAGGCTTTAGAAGAGCAGTCAGGCAAGTGGATACCTTTTCCCCCCGCCCACTATCTTGACTTCATCTCCTGTGTATCACATACGAAGAAAGGTCTTGAACAATTGTAATTTATCCAAAGGATGGTGACAAGAAATATGAGGAGACTTGGGGGGATATTGTCCCTCAAGAAATATTTTAAATTGTGAGGTTTAGAGTAGAGAAGAGATCACATTTTGTTTTCTGTTTCAAAGTCTTTATGTAGCTCTCACCCTTTTATGTAGAATGTTTGAAAATGCTCTTTCATTTATCATTTTGAGAAATTGATCAACACAGTTATCTTAAGAATTTAAAACAGTTATTCTATCTAGTATTAAAAAGTGAAATAATAAATATTAGATGAGTTATAGAAATTCAGGCTTTAGTTGAGTAAAAACAAAGCTCTTTCTTTTAACATATCATCATTACTTTTAAGCATTCAATTAGAAGACCAACACTAATACCTATCTATCATGGATCATAGAGTTATAAACATTGAAACTGACATAATCTTAGATGGAATACAGGACAATTCATTATTTTTAGAGATGAGGAAATTGATGCTTGGAGAAGTTAAGCAATAAATTAAACTGCATTTGTTAAGTGCTTACTGTTAAATGTCACCCATTCTGCAAGTGCCGATGATAAAAATACAAATAATGGAAAAAAAATCTAACAAAGGTTATAGATCTATATAGAGAAGTATATATGTAAGTATATGCAAAATAATTGTAAAGTTGATACTATGTTGGTAAATAGATAGTTGTGTGGAGAGATAGCAAGAATACTATGGGTGAATCAAGAAAGACTTCTTATAGAAATCGGGCTTTAAGCTGCATGTTAGAAGAGAAGTTAACATATATTAATTAGCCAAAGTAGAACTTAAATTAATTCTTATAAATCCAATAACAACATCATTTCTTACTTCTCTTAATATGGAGAATGTATATACATGAGCATGGGAATGTAGATTAAATTTCCTCTCATGTCCTTATTTCAGTGAAATGAATTGCATCCAACTCTGCCTGTATACTTCCTTTCTTTGAAAAATCCCTCACTGAATGGACTTTTACTTGCATACCTTTATTAACTGTGATAAATTTCTCTTTTTTTTCTTTCTTCTTTGTTTAGTTCATTTTTCCTTCTTTTTTTACAACCTTTTAAGATTATCAAAATTCAACACAACCATTCTTAGGTACTTTGTCTAATTAGAGTGCCTTTACACACTCTGATGATAGTATGGTTCTGAAGATATTTGTCTATCATCTTTCTACAATACAGTATTAACAAGTTAATTCTTGCTTAATCCATCATAAAGACATTATATATGTCACACACTATATAAACATAACTATACATATAGTGTTCAATATGTATATATGTGCATATATATAGATATAATTTCTCCTGTTTCCTGGATGTATACCTCAAAAGTTTCTTAGTATTTTTTTTCTTTTAATAAGAATACTTGAAAATCTACTCTTTCTTTAAAGCTGCATTGCTCTCCCCTCCCCACCCAATAGCAAAATACTCAGTTTTTCATGGTAAATTACTTTTCCTTTGGGAAAAACAAATCCTTTGTCTTCTGGAAAATATTATTCATAGTTCTCCCTTCTTTTCTAGTATCTGCTATTTTATCATGAGTGAGTATAACTATGGATGTATAGTATTTTCATTCTTTCTTTCTGTTTGCATACACTATTGTTTTTTCCTTTAATATTGAAAATGAATTTTGGTTAAAATGTTCCTGAAAGTTTCTACTGTGCTATTTCTTTATGATGGTGACCAAGTGATTCTTTTTTCACTTTATTTTTGGAAGTAAGTGATTTGACAGCTTTCTTATAATATCAAACTATAAATTTTATGAAGGTATTTATTCTTTTATCTTGTATAAGAGGACTTTTTAAACTTTTTTTTCACTTGCAATCCTTTTTTACCCCCAAAAGTTTTACATGACTCTGGGGATATTGCTATATGAAACAAGTATACAAATCAAACATTTATTGATAATAAATCATAATTTCATGATCCCCACATTCAGTTACAAGACCCCATGTGGGGTTACAACTCATGGTTTAAGATTTATCATATAATATAGACCTCTCTATGCTTGATATTGAATCTCTTTTTGCCCCGCTATAGGGCTTTTATCTGTGCTACAGTATTCTGATATACTTCTCTGCCTTTCTCCCTGGTATGATAAAATGATTCACTGTGATTTTTTAACAGATAAGAAAATTGCATTTGTTATAAAGGATATTTCTCTTTTAGAGGGAGAAGAAAGAAAAGGATGCTGTAAATAAAAATATAAAATTACATCTATTTAGCATATTCCAAACCACATGAAACTGATTGTATTCATATATTGATTTTCTGTGTTACATACATTCTGCAACTTGTAGTATGAAAAAAAGTTGTCTGAGGCACTGAGAGGTTAGGTGCCTTCTATATAGGTCTTAGTACCAATATGGAAAGATTTGAACATGTATCTAAATCAGCAAATTGGCCTTTGTCCATTGTCACTCCTGGGGATATGAAGACAAAATAAAAAAGTCTCTAACCTAAAGATTCCTCTATTCTATTTAAGGGTGGGATATAACATATAAAAATATGTACATATATAATTAGTTGAGGAAATGGACATCACTAACGACCAAAATGATCAAAAAAGGCTTTTAGTAAGAGAAGTCATGATCTGATTCATGAAGGAAACTAAAGAAATTGTAAAGAATTTCAACATAAACACATCCATTGTATTCACTAATCAAATTTCTACTCTTCTCACTTAAATGCATACCCTCTTCAGATGTTTTGATGTCATATACCCCTTAACTAAAATTTCAACTCTGCTTCTTTCAAGTTGCACTATAAGTCCCTTATATTTTTATTATAAACAAAGTGACATCAATTGGTTTGATATCAATTCAAGACAGAAATCTTAAATCCTCTTCAATCTCACTTTGCTTCTGTTTGATTGAATCTTTGCTCATGTTTAAGTATTGTCAGTGATTTTGCATAATATTCACAAGTGTCCTGGATGGCTGTTTTATTTACGAGGAGTGAAGATTTGATGGACTTTGCAATACTGTGAATGAAAAACATATCTTCTTACATTTAAAACCCTAATATTTTAGGCTAAAAAAATCAGGAATTTAAGGAACAATTTTGTTCCATATTCCTCAGTGCCTTTAAGTAATACAACTAACTTTTAGCTCTTAAAAGCTAGTGGAGTGCATGCATATCTGAATGATGAAAATAAGAAACAACAAAAAAGAAGCTTCTTATTACTTTGGATTGTAGGACTTATTTTTAATAAATGTTTCGTGTCTTGATGCAATGTTTTTCACCCTCTATTTCTGGTTCTTAATCGTGTTGACCAAAAAAATCCCCCAGAAAAAAAATGACTTTAAAAAGGACCCCTTAAACACTGGCTTTGAATGCTACCCTAACTCTTTTTTTCTTGTTTTATTTTCTCTTTTTTTTCCCCAAAATTAAAACAAGAAATTAGAAAAAAATGTAAATGCCTAGGCAAATTTTATAGAGCTCGTGCTAACAAATGACAAACATTAGTGATCTAGGCATAAAGCCTTTTATTTTGGCATCTTGGTTAAGATGCATGTTTGGTGAAGGTTTGATTTTTTACTTGTCTCACTGTTGCCAACTGTGATACTAATAAGGTTTAATTTTTCATCACAATCCTTATAGACATATTTCTTGGCCAACTGTAGAAATCTTTTGAGACTGGTGGAGGTAATTAGGGTTGGCAAACTTTTTACTGAAGCAATGCAAATTAGTTATCTCACTGCTTTTTATTTTAAAGTCTACTTTTAATACAGATTGAAACTAGAAGAATTTCAGTAATCTTTAAAGACCAAAAACCAAGTGGGGAATGCCTTAGAGACAAATACATTTCAACCCATTGCACAGAGCTTCAGTATTGCTGGATAAAAAAAAAGTGTGATGTTTAAGAATGCACTCTGACTCACTTCCATTTCAATCGCTTAAAATCGTGAAAATGGGATAAAATGAATTTCAGCAGATGATCCTGTTTGAAATTGTATTGACACCACATTGCTTTCTTTCAGCTATTTGAAAAGAAATATTAGAATAATCAAAAACTTACCTACCTACTTACTTATTTACTTATGACACACTTAGAAAAGTATAGTGCTAAGAAAGAGAACAGTGTTTCTCAGATCTCATTTGGTGTGTTACAGATTTTACAAGATACCCTTGTAATACAATAAGGGACCATAGAATGTTATGTTTCAATCACTTCATGGTGACCTGAGATGATTAATCGAGCATTTTGGGCATTGTTTAACCCTTTATAACAGGCAGAGAGACAGACAGAAAAACAGACAGAAACAGACAGAGAGACAAACAGAAAGGGACAAAGAGAAACAGAATAGAGAATGAGAGAGAGAGAGAGAGAGAGAGACAGAGACAGAGACAGAGACAGAGACACAAACCCAGGCATATGGAGAGAGATGGCGATAAAGACAGAGACACTTACAGAGAAAGACAGGCAGAGGAAAGAGTGTATGTGTATAGGTGTGTTTGTGTGTGTGTGTGTGTGTGTGTGTGTGTGTGTTCTAATTTTTCAAGAAGCACACTGGGAATTGTGATGTTAAATTCTGAATATGCTGGCTTCTTGCCACTGCTTAAAAAGAAAAGAAAAGAAAAGAAAACTAGTTTTATAGACCTTTTTCATTTTCTGTCATTTTCCACCTAGTGTTTAAGAATGATTTTAGACAAGTCCTGGAATGCTAAGGAGTGGTAGGGGAAAGGAGGGTATAGGTTTTGTACAGACATAATGAATTATTATACCCTAAGTCCCATCTTTACTCTTCTCTTTTGTATTTCTAGGAAATAAAATAAAGTCTGTAAGGAAGTAATGCAGGGCTTAGTGCTAGCTCTGTCAGTTAATATCACCTAAACACTCTGGATTTTTCTTTCTTCATTTGAGAATTGATTTTTGGTGAGATCGCAGTATTGTCTATCGAATATCTTAACAAGATCTCCTTTAGTTCAATCATCATGAGAATAATCAGAATATTTGAATTATGATTTTATAAGATGGCGGAGAGGAGGCTCACAGTTGCATAAGCTCCGCGCTTTCTCTCACTATCCACTTCATTACAAGCCTCTGAATCAATGCTTGACTGAAAAAAACCCACAAATAGTTACCAAGAGAAGCCATCCTTGAGATCCGCCAAGAAAGGTCTGTCTTGAAGGACTTCCGGTTAAGATGGCGGAGAGGAGGCTCACAGTTGCATAAGCTCCGCGCTTTCTCTCACTATCCACTTCATTACAAGCCTCTGAATCAATGCTTGACTGAAAAAAACCCACAAATAGTTACCAAGAGAAGCCATCCTTGAGATCCGCCAAGAAAGGTCTGTCTTTACTGGAGGGCTGGGGCGGTTTTAGATCGGGCGCAGGCGGCGGGCAGCGGCAGTGAGAGCACGGGAGCAGAGCTGAGAGGGGGTGGGGAGTGATCGTAGCCGTCTCTGCGGGGAGAGCTTCGCTACAGGTTTGGAACCTGCAGCAAGTCAACAGCCCAGCAGAGAAGCTAAAAACACCGGGGCTGAAGAACACAACCGCAAACAGCTGGAGTCTCTCAGGACCTGGCCGCCCCCCCCTTCCCCCCCCTCAGTGACTAAGCACGCTCTGGGATCTCAGAGCGCAGGCGCAGCACAGTCCTGCTAGTGCCTCACTGCTGCCCCCTGCAGTCTGTAGAGGAAGCTCGATAACACACCCAGCCCCCCCCAAAGAAAGACTCCAGTTTTTTCTGTTTTTCTTTGGTAGTTTGTCTCTGATTAATAGACAGAATGAGCAAGAAGCTGAAGAGGACTTTAACCCTTGACAGCTTCTACACAGATAGAGAGCAGACTCTAAATCCTGAGGAGACTAAAAACAGGCAGTCCCCAGGTGATTCCCCAAAGGAGGAGATTGTCTGTTCCTCAGCACAGATGAACCTCATAGAAGTGATTAAAAAGGCTTCTCACAAGGGAGCTAGAAGAAAAATGGGGAAAGCAGAGTGAGGCTTGGCAAAAGGAGAAGGAAGCTTGGAAAAGGAGAGGGAGGCTTGGCAAAAGAGCCTGGAGAAAGTTAAAGAGAGAGTGGATAAAGAAATAAAATCCTTGAAAAATAGGATTAGTGAACTGGAAACAGAAAACAGCTCTCTAAAAAACAAAATTGGCGAAATGGAAAAAAATTCCACAGAACAAAAGAACTCAATTGGACAATTAGAGAAAGATTTTAAAAAAGTGAGTGAAGAGAATACTTCACTGAAAATCAGAATTGAACAAGTGGAATTGAATGACTCGAGGAGACAAGAAGAATCAGTCAAGCAAATCCAAAAAAATCAAACAATGGAGAAAAATGTGAAATACCTTCTGGGAAGACAACAGACCTGGAAAACAGATCCAGGAGAGACAATCTGAGAATCATTGGACTCCCAGAAAAACATGATGAAAAAAAGAGCCTGGACATTGTCTTCCAGGAAATTATCAAAGAGAACTGCCCAGAAGTCATAGGAACAGAGGAAAAAATAAACATTGAAAGGATTCATCGATCACCCACTGAAAGGGATCCTAAAATCAAAACACCAAGGAATATAGTGGCCAAATGCCAGAACCCTCAGATGAAAGAAAAAATACTGCAAGCAGCTAGAAAAACCCAATTCAAGTATCAAGGAGCCACAATAAGGATCACCCAGGATCTGGCAGCATCCACATTAAAAGATCGAAGAGCCTGGAATATGATATTCCGAAAGGCTAAGGAACTTGGTATGCAACCAAAAATAACTTACCCAGCGAGAATGAGCATCTTTTTCCAGGGAAGAAGATGGACATTCAACGAAGTAAGCGAATTTCATCTATTTCTGATGAAAAAAACAGAACTTAACAAAAAGTTTGATCTACAAATATAGAACTCAAGAGAAATCTAAAAAGGTAAAGATTAATCTTGGGAACTATATTTTGACTATATAGATGTATAAAGAATACATGTATACCTTGTTCTAGAAATTGATGTGGAAAGGACATTGTACCAGAAAAAGGGTAAAGTGGGGGTAGTACATCTCATGAAGAGGCATAGGAAACCTATTATATCTGAGAGAAAGAATGGAGGGGGATGAATATAGTGGGTATCTTACTGCCTTCAGAATTGGCTTTAAGTGAAAAATCTTAAGACATATTCAATCTATGGTGAAACTTCTCCCATCTCATTGAAAAGTGAGAAGGGAAAAGTGGAAAGGGAAGGAATAAGCTAAGTGGAAGGGAATACGGGAACTGGGAGGGAAAGGGGTAAGATAGGGGGAGGAACTCTAAGGCGGGGAGGGACACTAAAAAGGGAGGGCTGTGAGAAGCAAGGGGTGCTCACAAGCTTAATACTTGGAAGGGGGGGAAAGGGGAAAGAAGGGAGGAAAGCATAAACCGGGGTTAACAAGATGGCAAGTAATACAGAATTGGTCATTCTAACCATAATTGTGAACGGGGTAAACTCCCCCATAAAGAGGAAGCGGTTAGCAGAATGGATTAAAAGCCAGAATCCTACAATATGTTGTTTACAGGAAACACACCTGAAGCGGGGAGATACATGCAGGTTAAAGGTAAAAGGTTGGAGCAAAATCTATTATGCTTCAGGTGAAGTCAAAAAAGCAGGGGTAGCCATCCTGATCTCAGATCAAGCTAAAGCAAAAATTGACCTAATTAAAAGAGATAAGGAAGGACACTATATCTTGCTAAAGGGTAGCATGGATAATGAAGCACTATCTATATTAAACATATATGCACCAAGTGGGGTAGCATCTAAATTCTTAAAAGAGAAACTAAGAGAGCTGCAAGAAGAAATAGACAGTAAAACTATAATAGTGGGAGATCTTAACCTTGCACTCTCAGATTAGATAAATCAAACCAGAAAATAAATAAGAAAGAAGTCAAAGAGGTAAACAGAATACTAGAAAAGCTAGATATGATAGATCTCTGGAGAAAATGTAATGGAGACAGAAAGGAATACACTTTCTTTTCAGCAGTTCATGGAACCTATACAAAAATTGACCATATATTAGGACATAAAAACCTCAAACTCAAATGTAGTAAGGCAGAAATAGTAAATGCATCCTTTTCAGACCACGATGCAATGAAAATTACATTCAACAAAAAAGCAGGGGAAGTAGACCAAAAAATAATTGGAAACTAAATAATCTCATACTAAAGAATGATTGGGTAAAACAGCAAATCATAGACATAATTAATAACTTCACCCAAGAAAACGATAATAATGAGACATCATACCAAAATGTATGGGATACAGCCAAAGTGGTAATAAGGGGAAATTTCATATCTCTAGAGGCCTATTTGTATAAAATAGAGAAAGAGAAGGTCAATGAATTGGGTTTGCAATTAAAAATGCTAGAAAAGGAACAAATTAAAAACCCCCAGTCAAACACTAAACTTGAAATTCTAAAAGTAAAAGGTGAGATCAATAAAATTGAAAGTAAAAAAACTATTGAATTGATTAATAAAACTAAGAGTTGGTTCTATGAAAAAACCAACAAAATAGACAAACCCTTAGTAAATCTGATTAAAAAAAGGAAAGAGGAAAATCAAATTGTTAGTCTTAAAAATGAAAAGGGAGAACTCACCACTAACGAAGAGGAAATTAGAGCAATAATTATGAGTTACTTTGCCCAACTTTATGCCAATAAATTTGACAACTTAAATGAAATAGAAAAAATACCTCCAAAAATACAGCTTGCCCAAACTAACAGAGGAAGAAGTAAATATCCTAAACAGTCCCATCTCAGAAAAAGAAATAGAACAAACTATCAATCAACTCCCTAAGAAAAAATCCCCAGGACCAGATGGATTTACATGTGAATTCTACCAAACATTTAAAGAACAATTAACTCCAATGTTATATAAACTATTTGAAAAAATAGGGATTGAAGGAGTCCTACCAAACTCCTTTTATGACACAGATATGGTACTGATACCTAAACCAGGTAGGCTGAAAACAGAGAAAGAAAATTACAGACCAATCTCCCTAATGAATATTGATGCTAAAATCTTAAATAAAATATTAGCAAAAAGATTACAGAAAATTGTCACCAGGATAATACACTATGACCAAGTAGGATTTATACCAGGAATGCAGGGCTGGTTCAACATTAGGAAAACTATTAGCATAATTGACTATATCAATAACCAAACAAACAAAAACCACATGATCATCTCAATAGATGCAGAAAAAGCATTTGATAAAATCCAACATCCATTCCTAATAAAAACACTTGAGAGCATAGGAATAAATGGACTTTTCCTTAAAATAGTCAAGAGCATATATTTAAAACCATCAGTAAGCATCATATGCAATGGGGAAAAACTGGAACCTTTCCCAGTAAGATCTGGAGTGAAGCAAGGTTGCCCACTATCACCATTATTATTTAATATCGTACTAGAAACACTAGCCTCGGCAATAAGA
Source organism: Antechinus flavipes (assembly GCF_016432865.1). Lineage (NCBI taxonomy): Eukaryota > Metazoa > Chordata > Mammalia > Dasyuromorphia > Dasyuridae > Antechinus > Antechinus flavipes. The sequence continues at coordinate 66,617,644 of NC_067398.1, forward strand.
GTCGAGAAAGATATAAAAGGAATTAGAGTAGGCAATGAGGAAACCAAACTATCACTCTTTGCAGATGATATGATGGTATACCTAGAGAACCCCAGAGATTCTACCAAAAAGCTATTGGAAATAATTCATAATTTTAGCAAAGTAGCTGGCTACAAAATAAATCCCCATAAATCCTCAGCATTTTTATACATCACCAACAAAACCCAACAGCAAGAGATACAAAGAGAAATTCCATTCAGAATAACTGTTGATACCATAAAATATTTGGAATCTATCTACCAAGGAAAGTCAGGAATTATATGAGCAAAATTATAAAAAAGTCTCCACACAAATAAAGTCAGACTTAAATAATTGGAAAAATATTAAGTGCTCTTGGATTGGCCGAGCGAACATAATAAAGATGACAATACTCCCTAAACTAATCTATTTATTTAGTGCTATACCAATCAGACTTCCAAGAAAATATTTTATTGATCTAGAAAAAATAACAACAAAATTCATATGGAACAATAAAAAGTCGAGAATCTCAAGGGAACTAATGAAAAAAAAATCAAATGAAGGTGGCCTAGCTGTACCTGATCTAAAACTATATTATAAAGCAGCAGTCACCAAAACCATTTGGTATTGGCTAAGAAATAGATTAGTGGATCAGTGGAAAAGGCTAGGCTCACAAGACAGAATAGTCAATTATAGCAATCTAGTGTTTGACAAACCCAAAGCCCCTAACTTCTGGGAAAAGAATTCATTATTTGATAAAAACTGCTGGGATAATTGGAAACTAGTATGGCAGAAATTAGGCATGGACCCACACTTAACACCATATACCAAGATAAGATCAAAATGGGTCTATGACCTAGGCATAAAGAACGAGATTATAAATAAATTAGAGGAACATAGAATAGTTTATCTCTCAGACTTGTGGAGGAGAAAGAAATTTGTGACCAAAGATGAGCTAGAGACCATTACTGATCACAGAATAGAAAATTTCGATTACATCAAATTAAAAAGCCTTTGTACAAATAAAACTAATGCAAACAAGATTAGAAGGGAAGCAACAAACTGGGAAAACATTTTCACAGTTAAAGGTTCTGATAAAGGCCTCATTTCCAAAATATATAGAGAACTGACTCAAATTTATAAGAAATCAAGCCATTCTCCAATTGATAAATGGTCAAAGGATATGAACAGACAATTTTCAGAGGATGAGATTGAAACTATTACCACTCATATGAAAGAGTGTTCCAAATCATTATTGATCAGAGAAATGCAAATTAAGACAACTCTGAGATACCACTACACACCTGTCAGATTGGCTAAGATGACAGGAAAAAATAATGATGAATGTTGGAGGGGATGCGGGAAAACTGGGACACTAATGCATTGTTGGTGGAGTTGTGAACGAATCCAACCATTCTGGAGAGCAATCTGGAATTATGCCCAAAAAATTATCAAAATGTGCATATCCTTTGATCCAGCAGTGTTTCTATTGGGCTTATATCCCAAAGAAATACTAAAGAAGGGAAAGGGACCTGTATGTGCCAAAATGTTTGTAGCAGCCCTGTTTGTAGTGGCTAGAAACTGGAAAATGAATGGATGCCCATCAATTGGAGAATGGCTGGGTAAATTGTGGTATATGAATGTTATGGAATATTATTGTTCTGTAAGAAATGACCAGCAGGATGAATACAGAGAGGCTTGGAGAGACCTACATGAACTGATGCTAAGTGAAATGAGCAGAACCAGGAGATCATTATACACTTCGACAACGATACTGTATGAGGACATATTTTGATGGAAGTGGATTTCTTTGACAAAGAGACCTGAGTTTCAATGATAAATGACGGACAAAAGCAGCTACACCCAAAGAAAGCACACTGGGAAACGAATGTGAACTATCTGCATTTTTGTTTTTCTTCCCGGATTATTTATACCTTCTGAATCCAATTCTCCCTACGCAACAAGAGAACTGTTCGGTTCTGCAAACATATATTGTATCTAGGATATACTGCAACATATCCAACATATAAAGGACTGCTTGCCATCTAGGGGAGGGGGTGGAGGGAGGGAGGGGAAAAAAAATCGGAACAGAAATGAGTGTCAATATAATGTAATTATTAAATAAAAAAATTAAAAAAAAAAAAAAAAAAAAAAAAAAGAAAGGTCTGTCTTTACTGGAGGGCTGGGGCGGTTTTAGATCGGGCGCAGGCGGCGGGCAGCGGCAGTGAGAGCACGGGAGCAGACTGGAGAGGGGGTGGAGAGTGATCGCAGCCATCTCTGCGGGGAGAGCTTCGCTACAGGTTTGGAACCTGCAGCAAGTCAGCAGCCCAGCAGAGAAGCTAAAAACACCGGGCTGAAGAATACAACCCCAAACAGCTGGAGTCTCTCAGGACCTGGCCGCCCCCCCCTTCCCCCCCCTCAGTGACTCAGCACGCTTTGGGATCTCAGAGCGCAGGCGCAGCACAGTCCTGCTAGTGCCTCACTGCTGCCCCCTGCAGTCTGTAGAGGAAGCTCGATAACACACCCAGGCCCCCCCCCCCCCCCAAAGAAAGACTCCAGTTTTTTCTGTTTTTCTTTGGTAGTTTGTCTCTGATTAATAGACAGAATGAGCAAGAAGCTGAAGAGGACTTTAACCCTTGACAGCTTCTACACAGATAGAGAGCAGACTCTAAATCCTGAGGAGACTAAAAACAGGCAGTCCCCAGGGGAATCCCCAAAGGAGGAGATTGTCTGCTCCTCAGCACAGATGAATCTCATGGAGGAAATTAAAAAGGCTCTCACAAGGGAGCTAGAAGAAAAATGGGAGGCTTGGCAAAAGAGCCTGGAGAAGTCATTTAAAGAGAGAGTGGATAAAGAAATAAAATCCTTGAAAAATAGGATTAGTGAACTGGAAACAGAAAACAGCTCTCTAAAAAACAAAATTGGCGAAATGGAAAAAAATTCCACAGAACAAAAGAACTCAATTGGACAATTAGAGAAAGATTTTAAAAAAGTGAGTGAAGAGAATACTTCACTGAAAATCAGAATTGAACAAGTGGAATTGAATGACTCGAGGAGACAAGTAGAATCAGTCAAGCAAATCCAAAAAAATCAAACAATGGAGAAAAATGTGAAATACCTTCTGGGAAAGACAACAGACCTGGAAAACAGATCCAGGAGAGACAATCTGAGAATCATTGGACTCCCAGAAAAACATGATGAAAAAAAGAGCCTGGACACTGTCTTCCAGGAATTATCAAAGAGAACTGCCCAGAAGTCATAGGAACAGAGGAAAAAATAAACATTGAAAGGATTCATCGATCACCCACTGAAAGGGATCCTAAAATCAAAACACCAAGGAATATAGTGGCCAAATGCCAGAACCCTCAGATGAAAGAAAAAATATTGCAAGCGGCTAGAAAAACCCATTTCAAGTATCAAGGAGCCACAATAAGGATCACCCAGGATCTGGCAGCATCCACATTAAAAGATCGAAGGGCCTGGAATATGATATTCCGAAAGGCTAAGGAACTTGGTATGCAACCAAAAATAACTTACCCAGCGAGAATGAGCATCTTTTTCCAGGGAAGAAGATGGACATTCAACAAAGTAAGCGAATTTCATCTATTTCTGATGAAAAAACCAGAACTTAACAAAAAGTTTGATCTACAAATATAGAACTCAAGAGAAATCTAAAAAGGTAAAGATTAATCTTGGGAACTATATTTTGACTATATAGATGTATAAAGAATACATGTATACCTTGTTCTAGAAATTGATGTGGAAAGGACATTATACCAGAAAAAGGGTAAAGTGGGGGTAGTACATCTCATGAAGAGGCATAGGAAACCTATTATATCTGAGAGAAAGAATGGAGGGGGATGAATATAGTGGGTATCTTACTGCCTTCAGAATTTGCTTTAAGTGAAAAATCTTAAGACATATTCAATCTATGGTGAAACTTCTCCCATCTCATTGAAAAGTGAGAAGGGAAAAGTGGAAAGGGAAGGAATAAGCTAAGAGGAAGGGAATACGGGAACTGGGAGGGAAAGGGGTAAGATAGGGGGAGGAACTCTAAGGCGGGGGGAGGGACACTAAAAAGGGAGGGCTGTGAGAAGCAAGGGGTGCTCACAAGCTTAATACTTGGAAGGGGGGAAAGGGGAAAGAAGGGAGGAAAGCATAAACCGGGGTTAACAAGATGGCAAGTAATACAGAATTGGTCATTCTAACCATAAACGTGAACGGGGTAAACTCCCCATAAAGAGGAAGCGGTTAGCAGAATGGATTAAAAGCCAGAATCCTACAATATGTTGTTTACAGGAAACACACCTGAAGTGGGGAGATACATGCAGGTTAAAGGTAAAAGGTTGGAGCAAAATCTACTATGCTTCAGGTGAAGTCAAAAAAGCAGGGGTAGCCATCCTGATCTCAGATCAAGCTAAAGCAAAAATTGACCTAATTAAAAGAGATAAGGAAGGACACTATATCTTGCTAAAGGGTAGCATGGATAATGAAGCACTATCTCTATTAAACATATATGCACCAAGTGGGGTAGCATCTAAATTCTTAAAAGAGAAACTAAGAGAGCTGCAAGAAGAAATAGACAGTAAAACTATAATAGTGGGAGATCTTAACCTTGCACTCTCAGAATTAGATAAATCAAACCACAAAATAAATAAGAAAGAAGTCAAAGAGGTAAATAGAATACTAGAAAAGTTAGATATGATAGATCTCTGGAGAAAATGTAATGGAGACAGAAAGGAATACACTTTCTTTTCAGCAGTTCATGGAACCTATACAAAAATTGACCATATATTAGGACATAAAAACCTCAAACTCAAATGCAGTAAGGCAGAAATAGTAAATGCATCCTTTTCAGACCACGATGCAATGAAAATTACATTCAACAAAAAAGCAGGGGAAGTAGACCAAAAAATAATTGGAAACTAAATAATCTCATACTAAAGAATGATTGGGTGAAACAGCAAATCATAGACATAATTAATAACTTCACCCAAGAAAACGATAATAATGAGACATCATACCAAAATGTATGGGATGCAGCCAAAGCAGTAATAAGGGGAAATTTCATATCTCTAGAGGCCTATTTGTATAAAATAGAGAAAGAGAAGGTCAATGAATTGGGTTTGCAATTAAAAATGCTAGAAAAGGAACAAATTAAAAACCCCCAGTCAAACACTAAACTTGAAATTCTAAAAGTAAAAGGTGAGATCAATAAAATTGAAAGTAAAAAAACTATTGAATTGATTAATAAAACTAAGAGTTGGTTCTATGAAAAAACCAACAAAATAGACAAACCCTTAGTAAATCTGATTAAAAAAAGGAAAGAGGAAAATCAAATTGTTAGTCTTAAAAATGAAAAGGGAGAACTCACCACTAACGAAGAGGAAATTAGAGCAATAATTATGAGTTACTTTGCCCAACTTTATGCCAATAAATTCGACAACTCAAATGAAATAGAAAAATACCTCCAAAAATACAGCTTGCCCAAACTAACAGAGGAAGAAGTAAATATCCTAAACAGTCCCATCTCAGAAAAAGAAATAGAACAAACTATCAATCAACTCCCTAAGAAAAAATCCCCAGGACCAGATGGATTTACATGTGAATTCTACCAAACATTTAAAGAACAATTAACTCCAATGTTATATAAACTATTTGAAAAAATAGGGATTGAAGGAGTCCTACCAAACTCCTTTTATGACACAGATATGGTACTGATACCTAAACCAGGTAGGCTGAAAACAGAGAAAGAAAATTATAGACCAATCTCCCCAATGGATATTGATGCTAAAATCTTAAATAAAATATTAGCAAAAAGATTACAGAAAATTGTCACCAGGATAATACACTATGACCAAGTAGGATTTATACCAGGAATGCAGGGCTGGTTCAATATTAGGAAAACTATTAGCATAATTGACTATATCAATAAACAAACAAACAAAAACCACATGATCATCTCAATAGATGCAGAAAAAGCATTTGATAAAATCCAACATCCATTCCTAATAAAAACACTTGAGAGCATAGGAATAAATGGACTTTTCCTTAAAATAGTCAGGAGCATCTATTTAAAACCATCAGTAAGCATCATATGCAATGGGGAAAAACTGGAACCTTTCCCAGTAAGATCTGGAGTGAAGCAAGGTTGCCCACTATCACCATTATTATTTAATATCGTATTAGAAACACTAGCCTCGGCAATAAGAGTCGAGAAAGATATAAAAGGAATTAGAGTAGGCAATGAGGAAACCAAACTATCACTCTTTGCAGATGATATGATGGTATACCTAGAGAACCCCAGAGATTCTACCAAAAAGCTATTGGAAATAACTCATAATTTTAGCAAAGTAGCTGGCTACAAAATAAATCCCCATAAATCCTCAGCATTTTTATACATCACCAACAAAACCCAACAGCAAGACATACAAAGAGAAATTCCATTCAGAATAACTGTTGATACCATAAAATATTTGGGAATCTATCTACCAAAGGAAAGTCAGGAATTATATGAGCAAAATTATAAAAAAGTCTCCACACAAATAAAGTCAGACTTAAATAATTGGAAAAATATTAAGTGCTCTTGGATCGGCCGAGCAAACATAATAAAGATGACAATACTCCCTAAACTAATCTATTTATTTAGTGCTATACCAATCAGACTTCCAAGAAAATATTTTATTGATCTAGAAAAAATAACAACAAAATTCATATGGAACAATAAAAAGTCGAGAATCTCAAGGGAATTAATGAAAAAAAAATCAAATGAAGGTGGCCTAGCTGTACCTGATCTAAAATTATATTATAAAGCAGCAGTCACCAAAACCATTTGGTATTGGCTAAGAAATAGTTTAGTGGATCAGTGGAAAAGGCTAGGCTCACAAGACAGAATAGTCAATTATAGCAATCTAGTGTTTGACAAACCCAAAGCCCCTAACTTCTGGGAAAAGAATTCATTATTTGATAAAAACTGCTGGATAATTGGAAATTAATATGGCAGAAATTAGGCATGGACCCACACTTAACACCATATACCAAGATAAGATCAAAATGGGTCTATGACCTAGGCATAAAGAACGAGACTATAAATAAATTAGAGGAACATAGAATAGTTTATCTCTCAGACTTGTGGAGGAGAAAGAAATTTGTGACCAAAGATGAACTAGAGACCATTACTGATCACAGAATAGAAAATTTCGATTACATCAAATTAAAAAGCTTTTGTACAAATAAAACTAATGCAAACAAGATTAGAAGGGAAGCAACAAACTGGGAAAACATCTTCACAGTTAAAGGTTCTGATAAAGGCCTCATTTCCAAAATATATAGAGAACTGACTCAAATTTATAAGAAATCAAGCCATTCTCCAATTGATAAATGGTCAAAGGATATGAACAGACAATTTTCAGAGGATGAGATTGAAACTATTACCACTCATATGAAAGAGTGTTCCAAATCATTATTGATCAGAGAAATGCAAATTAAGACAACTCTGAGATACCACTACACACCTGTCAGATTGGCTAAGATGACAGGAAAAAATAATGATGAATGTTGGAGGGGATGCGGGAAAACTGGGACACTAATGCATTGTTGGTGGAGTTGTGAACGAAGCCAACCATTCTGGAGAGCAATCTGGAATTATGCCCAAAAAATTATCAAATTGTGCATACCCTTTGATCCAGCAGTGTTTCTATTGGGCTTATATCCCAAAGAAATACTAAAGAAGGGAAAGGGACCTGTATGTGCCAAAATGTTTGTAGCAGCCCTGTTTGTAGTGGCTAGAAACTGGAAAATGAATAGATGCCCATCAATTGGAGAATGGATGGGTAAATTGTGGTATATGAATGTTATGGAATATTATTGTTCTGTAAGAAATGACCAGCAGGATGAATACAGAGAGGACTGGCGAGACTTACATGAACTGATGCTAAGTGAAATGAGGAGAACCAGGAGATCATTATACACTTCGACAACGATATTGTATGAGGACATATTTTGATGGAAGTGGATTTCTTTGACAAAGAGACCTGAGTTTCAATTGATAAATGACGGACAAAAGCAGCTACACCCAAAGAAAGAACACTGGGAAACGAATGTAAACTATCTGCATTTTTGTTTTTCTTCCCGGATTATTTATACCTTCTGAATCCAATTCTCCCTACGCAACAAGAGAACTGTTCGGTTCTGCAAACATATATTGTATCTAGGATATACTGCAACATATCCAACATATAAAGGACTGCTTGCCATCTAGGGGAGGGGTTGGAGGGAGGGAGGGGGAAAAAATCGGAACAGAAACGAGTGTCAATATAATGTAATTATTAAAAAAATAAATAAATAAATAAATAAATAAAAAATAAAAAAAAAAAGAATTATGATTTTATATCCTTCACCTTTGCTAAAGTCTTATCTCTGTTAGATGATATTTAAGGTCCTATTTACATGAAAAATTGCCTTATTCTATGAAATCAAATATAGATTTCATGTCTTTCACTATTAGTCAGACTATAATCATTATATTTATCTTTTTATTTTGTTTCCTTTATTTAGAATATTGGCCTTCTATCTGCTTATTAGAATCTTACTTTTACTTTGAGATTCATGTCAATTATTGACTCTTTCATTAAGTCTTTTTCAATCTCTACCCCTACTCAGAAATTTCCTTTTTTCCCCTGTAAAAACTGATTTTTATGACATTTTATATGTGTCGTGCTCTAGGATAAATCCTTTACCTTACTTGAACTGTATCATTTGTCAAATTGAATCTTCAAATTAAATGGCTTCTAACTTTCTTTCTGATTCTAAACCTATTACCCATTGACCTCAATGAGTTCACAGTGCTATTGTGTATAAAAATAAGCATAATCTAAGATACAATATGAAAAGAGATTTTTGATAGAAAACATTGTATGAAAATCTGAAAAAGAGAAAAAAAGTTTCAAGTGGGGAAAGGAGAGAATGTTTTATGGAGCAGATAAAGTGAGCTGAGACTGAAAAAAAATGTCAACAGATGATGATAAGAAAATATTATATTACAGACTGGAAGAATAGTTTAAAGAAGTGAATGAAGGCAAGAAATGGTGTCTTCACTTCAACAGATATTTCAATTTATTTGGAGCAAAGAGTAGCAAAATAATGTTGCAAAACTATCCCAGAAAGTTATTTTTTTAAATTCTTGGTTGAATTGGCTATACCAAGTATCTAAAGTGCATTAAACACCATTGGTCTGTCACAGGTTTCGTAATTCAGATCAGTATTTGAGTCATAAATTCTGTCCTAAGTAAAATCAGCTTCATTGTTGTAAGGGCATGTCTAAGCAGTTATAAGTATGTAAAGCACATTCATCCTCAGAATGGGATAATTTTATCTAATAGTAATTACTTTTTTCTACTAATAACTTTTAAATATTTAATTTTTCCTCTCTAAAATAATTGCACACATTTGTGAAATTAAATGGCAAAGGGCAGAACTTTTATAAATTTTATAATTAAACAATGAATAAATTGCTTGAACTTTTGATCTGATCTTCGGAAACTGTGGATTTTAACTCATTCAGAGTCATGTAATTCATGGTAATTAGTGTTTTAATTTAGAAAGAATTCTCCCCCCACAAAAAGATTATAATAATTTCTGTGTCTATCTCTTATTTCTACAAAATTGTAACTTATTTCCTTTTTACTATTTTGTAGTTTTTAATGTTTCCTTCATATTTAATTGATAGAATTTGAAAACATTTTCATTTTAAAATGCTTCATAATTATAGAAACAAACATCTAAACATTAATAGATTTTAAATCGTAAAGTTCTATCACCTACAGGTATCTCAAATTCTATTTTAATTCATGATTGGCCTTATTTACAAGAATGAATGATATTTGCTTGAAAAGAAATGTTTATTTTCAGAGAATATTATACCCCATATTTTAATTTTGAAAAATAAGTAAATGAATTCATTGAATAAAAAGATGTTTTTCTTTCTTATTACCAGAATGCTTAAAGTTCTCTTTTATACTTTGACTATATGACTCACTGGCATTGGTAAACAGCAGGCACTCATGTAAAAAGAATTAATAATAGAGACTGGATCTTAGTATTAGAGACTAGATTTATAATTTCATTTATATGAGGGGTTTCCACATGAGTTTCCAAGTGCTCTTATGAAATGCACCAAAGTGCAAACCAGCATTTTTTTTCTCTTATTTGTACTCTTAGAGATTTGACTAGACTATCAAGAGGTTAATTGACTTTGAAGATGTCACAAAGCAGTAAGAACCAGTGGCATAATTTGAACCAACTTGTCCTAGTGATAAGGCTACTCTGTTTTGTATATTAGACTTTCATGTAGTATGTATATTCTCAAGATAAAATTTTCATTTATAGAGATAAATCAATTTAAACATCAGAGATATAGTTTAACTCACATTAATGTTCTGTGTTTAATACATTGCTGTTATAATGACTTTTCCCTCCAGGATAGAACCCCTTCAAGCTCTTTTTGGGAGAATTCATCAGGTTTGGAAAGTTGTTCATCTGTTGAGTTTCTTCAAGTGGTACTGAATTCCAGTTTTGAAAGGCAAGATAAAGGAGGTTAATCCTACTTCAGTTTGCCAAGAAAACATGAAAGAAATAGGCAGTTTCCATCATGTCCTTATTTCTAGCATACTACGTTAGAGACGTCTGGGAGTACTCCCTTCATTGAGATATGTAGAGGGGCAATTTGGCCCTCTACAGAGATATCTTACTTTTATGAGTTTGGAATTATCTCATAAAAGTGGATTTTCACTTAGAAAGTGAGTCCCCCAAAATGATACTAAAAAGACTATAGTTTTACCTTCTCAACAACTCTGCCCAATCCATCACATCTTCATCTCCATGACACTAAATACATTGTTCCAACACCAATGAGCTTTAAAATGAGGTTTCTACACAAGGAAAAAAAGTGAAAGCATAAACAGAAAAATTGTTAGGGAGCAAGAGATTAAAAGAATAAGGGATATTTATCCTAGAACAAAGACATACTTGAAAGCATGGATACTATGTTTGAATTTCTTTATGCTTGTGAGAATTATACTTCTGAGAGCAGAAGACAGATTTTGAAGTAGTAGGTGGGAATTACAATTTTTCACATACTTAGCCCTATGAAAAATCATTTTCATTTAAATTGTGTGGATTATTCAGAAGACTTCCTTAAAAAACAAATATTCACTTAGTCTCAATTATCTTGCTAAAGCCTTAAGACTTTCCATTTTCATTTTATTGTATAGTTATGTTTACATATAAATACAGATATTCTAATCATGACCTTCCTGTGCCTTTCTATTTTCATCTCAAAGGTACCAACTGTACAACCATATACATATAATGGATTTCTGCAAATGGCCAGAAAATTATGTCAATCAGTTGAATACATAAACCATTGAGTTGATATATCAGCACATAAAACTAGGTCATACAATATAGATAGACAAAGAGCTATTCATATAATTGATTATAAGAAGCATACAAGCCAGATTGCATTTTTAAGTTTCTATGTGCTTTTCATAATTCAAATTAAACCCAATAGAAAAAGTCCTATCTTGAATGTCATTGTACCTTATTCCTGAGAATCATGGAAACAATCAATGCCACAAAGACAAAGTGTTTTAGAGACCAAATCAAGAAATATTTTTGATAATCATTCAATTATATGAACTAAATTAAAAATGCTGACTTGTGCAAGAAATACTCTGAACAATATTAACAAGGCCTCATATAATTGGGAAAGAATTTGGACCATTTAAGGATTAAGTAAAAGATAACAAAGAGCTAAAGATTTCCTTTATACAGAGATAATGTTAAAAGTCCCAACAGAAGACCTTTGGCATATTTAATAGGTCCTCTTTGGGGAATATTTTCAAGGTCATGTAAAAGAATTATGTGTAGAGAAATGTATGCATGAATTTAGATCTGCCACAATTGAAGCAGAACCCATCCAGCAAATGAAACAGTTCCATTATATCTTTGAAAAATGCTTACCTAACATCTTTGTTAGTACTTGATATGACAGGAAACTCAAGATATTATAGTCCTAGAGAATTGACTAGAACATTGAGAGATGCATTTACTTGCCACAAGTCATAAAGGCTATAAGAGTCAGATTGTAACTTGAGCCCAAATTGCCCTATTTACAAGGCTAACTCAATATACTCTATTAGACTGCCTTTCTTGTAGTATTTATATTCACAAGTTAAAAATATAATTTATAAATATAAATTAACTTAAATGTTAAATATCCACTATAACTTGTATGAATGTTGCTGTGTTTAATATGTTTCTGTTTTCTGAACTGTTGCATCCAACTGGCACTGATTGATTCAAATTCCCTGACCTACCCACTGAAATCAGAAATTTGTTTTGGGGTTAGAGAGTTTAAAAAGTTTTAATTAAGAGAAAAAATGTTATTAGTATTATTTTAAAAATGAAATCTACCTTCTAGGTTAAAAATATCTGGAACCACTTCCTGGTGTTGTTTGGCTGCCATGCAATACATTGTAAACTTTCTGATTGATTACATTTGACTTCCTAGAAGACAGTTTGAGACTTGTCAGAACAATACAAGAATTTTAAACTCAGTATTATGGTTGATCATTGGTTATATTTTACATATCCTTTATTTTTCTGGTTCATATTGAATTTGCCCCTACTTTATTCTACCTCCTAAAATAGTCTGGGACTCAGGATCTGAGTATCAAGTGTAAAGGACTTAAGGGGAAACCTGAGTCACTTGGTCCCTTGAAATTAATGATAACATATACACATAAATAGATGATGGATAGATAGTAGATAGGAGAGATAGATATACAAACACATACACACTTGTATACATGTGTATACATATAATATGTGTATATATGAATATATATGCATATATGTACATATACATATATACATATATAATGGTGAGAGTGAGTTCAATATAAAGGGATATCTTAACAATCATCAAATAATTAATGAAATGTGAGTTTTCTTTTTTGAATTGTTTACAAGGCTATTATGTCTGGCCTACTCTAAAGATATATGCATCTGTACAGAGATTTTCCTATCAGAATTCTTCTACCTGAGGGAAATATGCTATTTATAATGCTCTCTTAAGGAATTTGAAAGGAATTTTTCTACTTATTTAGCACTTTTTTATTGGGAAGTTCTATCATTATTCAGATAAATATATCCATAAAATACTGAATACAAAAGAGACAATTAGACTTTTATATACTTATAGTGTATACTTAGTGATATAAATACTCAGATATGTACATATTGACCAATAAACACATTTCTTCATTTTTCCATTTGATATTTTCCTTTTAATATCTGAATCGTCATCATAACCACTAGTGTATTATGTAGTGCACATATTCCAGACTCTCCGTTTTATTAAATATTCATGTTCCTCTGTAGTTATTATTTTACATAAAAAACTTTCTTGTTTTATAGTCCCATTAGAGCTTTAAACTTAGCAAAACAGTGTGATGAGGTAATTTTCATAAAGTCAGAGTACACCATAGAGAAGACAAGAACAATGGAATTAACTGGATATTGATAAGCATTTAGTAACACATGAAATAGTATGTGAATGTTCTTCCAATAGTTTCCTAAATAATTCTCTGTGTACCGAGGAGTCTACAGAGGAAGATGGACTCAACAAAGATTAGCTTTTTGTTATAGATACAATAGAGCTGACTAGCAATGGAACAAGATGACTAATGAGGAAATAAATAACTGTCCAGTATAAGAATCTATGCAATGATTGGATAATCAGTTTTCAGGGATATTTTATTTATTTTTTAGATTGTACATATACAATCATATTAATCATCTTTCCTTATTTGTCATGTTGTGAAAGAAGGATCAAAAAAGGGGGGAAACCATGAGAAAGAAAAAAAAACAAGGAAAAAGAACCACCCCCAAAAATATGATTTGAAATCTGCAGACTCCATGGTTCTTTCTCTAGTTGTGTATAGCATTTTTGATCATGAGTCTTTTAGAATTATCTTGGTTTGTTGCATTTCTGAGATCTAAGTCAGTTATAGGTGATCATTGTATTGTGTTGCTGTTACTCTGTACAATGTCCTGCTCCCTCCAGTCAGCATCAATTCATGTTAGTATTTGCAGGTGTTCTTCTTCCCTGAAATCTGCTTGCTCATCATTTCTTATGACACCATGGTATCCCATTACTTTTGTATACCACAACTTATTCAGCCATTTTTGAGTTGATGGCCATTCCCCCACTTTCCAATTCTTTGTGGCCACAAAAGGAATTGTTTTATATATATATATATATATATTTTTTTTTTTACTTGTGAGTCTTTTTCACTTTCTATGATCTCTTTGGAATACAACAGTGGTAATACTTATTAAACAGGTATGCAAAGTTTTATAAACCTCTGAGTGTAGTTCCAGTCTGCTCTCTAACATTGGTTTTCCATTTCCCCCCAAATCTTCTCAAACACTTATCAGATTCCTTTTCTTTCATTTTAGCTAATTGGATACATGAGATATGGTAATTTTGAGATATAGAGCATTTTATATGATTATAGATAGCTTTAATTTCATCTGAGAAGTGTCTATTCATATTCTTTGATTATCATTTGGAATATGACTTGTATTCTTATAAATTTGAATCAGTTCTCTATATATTTGAGAAATTAAACCACTGACCAAAAACTGATTATAAAAATTGTTCACCAGATTTATGTTATTCTTCTAATCTTGGTTGTATTCCTTTTGTTTGTGCAAAACCTTTTTTAATGTAACACAGCAAAAATTACTCATTTTGAATGGTCTATTTTCTATCTCTTGCTTGATAATAAATACTTCCATTCTTCATAGACTTGACAGTTAAACTATTCTTCATTGTGCTATAGTAACAACCTTTATGTCTAATTTATATGTGAATTTTGATTTTAGGTATCTGATATGAGATGTTAGTCTATGCCTAGTTTCTGCCATATTGTTTTCCAATTTTTTCATGAGTTTGTATCAAACATGAGTTTTTATCCCTAAAACTAGAACTACAGGGTTTATCAGATAGTGGATTACTATAGTCATTTACTATTGTGTCTTATTTCATTGATTCATCACTCCATTTCTAGCCAGTGCCAAATAAATTGGATGATTGATGCTTTATAATATAGTTTTAAATCTGGTACAAGTAGGCCCCCTTCCTTTTGTTTAATATTAATTCCTTTGGTATTCCTGATCTTTTTTTTTTAACTTTTTTTTTGCATTTTTTTAAAATTTTTATTTAATAATTACTTTATATTGACAGAATCCATGCCAGGATAATTTTTTTTTTACAACATTATCCTTTGCACTCGTTTCTGTTCCAATTTTTTCCCCTCCCTCCCTCCACCCCCTCCCCTAGATGGCAAGCAGTCCTTTATATGTTGGATATGTTGCAGTATATCCTAGATACAATATATGTTTGCAGAACTGAACAGTTCTCTTGTTGCATAGGGAGAATTGGATTCAGAAGGTATAAATAACCCGGAAAGAAAAACAAAAATGCAGATAGTTCACATTCGTTTTCCCAGTGTTCTTTCTTTGGGTGTAGCTGCTTTTGTCTGTCATTTATCAATTGAAACTCAGTTAGGTCTCTTTGTCAAAGAAATCCACTTCCATCAAAATATGTCCTCATACAATATCGTTGTCGAAGTGTATAATGATCTCCTGGTTCTGCTCATTTCACTTAGCATCAGTTCATGTAAATCTCTCCAAGCCTCTCTGTATTCATCCTGCTGGTCATTTCTTACAGAACAATAATATTCAATAGCATTCATATACCACAATTTACCCAGCCATTCTCCAATTGATGGGCATCCATTCATTTTCCAGTTTCTAGCCACTACAAACAGGGCTGCTACAAACATTTTGGCACATACAGGTCCCTTTCCCTTCTTTAGTATTTCTTTGGGATATAAGCCCAATAGAAACACTGCTGGATCAAAGGGTATGCACAATTTGATAATTTTTTGGGCATAATTCCAGATTGCTCTCCAGAATGGTTGGATTCGTTCACAACTCCACCAACAATGCATTAGTGTCCCAGTTTTCCCGCATCCCCTCCAACATTCATCATTATTTTTTCCTGTCATCTTAGCCAATCTGACAGGTGTGTAGTGGTATCTCAGAGTTGTCTTAATTTGCATTTCTCTGATCAATAATGATTTGGAACACTCTTTCATATGAGTGGTAACAGTTTCAATTTCATCCTCTGAAAATTGTCTGTTCATATCCTTTGACCATTTATCAATTGGAGAATGGCTTGATTTCTTATAAATTTGAGTCAGTTCTCTATATATTTTGGAAATGAGGCCTTTATCAGAACCTTTAACTGTGAAGATGTTTTCCCAGTTTGTTGCTTCCCTTCTAATCTTGTTTGCATTAGTTTTGTTTGTACAAAGGCTTTTTAATTTGATGTAATCAAAATTTTCTATTTTGTGATCAGTAATGGTCTCTAGTTCATCTTTGGTCACAAATTTCTTTCTCCTCCACAAGTCTGAGAGATAAACTATTCTATGTTCCTCTAATTTATTTATAATCTCGTTCTTTATGCCTAGGTCATGGACCCATTTTGATCTTATCTTGGTATATGGTGTTAAGTATGGGTCCATGCCTAATTTCTGCCATACTAGTTTCCAATTAACCCAGCAGTTTTTATCAAATAATGAATTCTTTTCCCAGAAGTTAGGGGCTTTGGGTTTGTCAAACACTAGATTGGTATAGTTGACTATTCTGTCTTGTGAACCTAACCTTTTCCACTGATCCACTAATCTATTTCTTAGCCAATACCAAATGGTTTTGGTGACTGCTGCTTTATAATATAATTTTAGATCAGGTACAGCTAGGCCACCTTCATTTGACTTTTTTTTTTCATTAATTCCCTTGAGATTCTCGACTTTTTATTGTTCCATGTGAATTTTGTTGTTATTTTTTCTAGATCATTAAAATATTTTCTTGGAAGTCTGATTGATATAGCACTAAATAAATAGATTAGTTTAGGGAGTATTGTCATCTTTATTATGTTCGCTCGGCTGATCCAAGAGCACTTAATATTTTTCCAATTATTTAAGTCTGACTTTATTTGTGTGGAGACTTTTTTATAATTTTGCTCATATAATTCCTGACTTTCCTTTGGTAGATAGATTCCCAAATATTTTATGGTATCAACAGTTATTCTGAATGGAATTTCTCTTTGTATCTCTTGCTGTTGGGTTTTGTTGGAGATGTATAAAAATGCTGAGGATATATGGGGATTTATTTTGTAGCCAGCTACTTTGCTAAAATTATGAATTATTTCTAATAGCTTTTTAGTAGAATCTCTGAGGTTCTCTAGGTATACCATCATATCATCTGCAAAGAGTGATAGTTTGGTTTCTTCATTGCCTACTCTAATTCCATTAATCTCTTTCTCGACTCTTATTGCCGTGGCTAGTGTTTCTAATACGATATTAAATAATAATGGTGATAGAGGGCAACTTTGCTTCACTCCAGATCTTACTGGGAAAGGTTCCAGTTTTTCCCCATTGCATATGATGCTTACTGATGGTTTTAAATATATGCTCCTGACTATTTTAAGGAAAAGTCCATTTATTCCTATGCTCTCAAGTATTTTTATTAGGAATGGCTGTTGGATTTTATCAAATGCTTTTTCTGCATCTATTGAGATGATCATATGGTTTTTGTTTGTTTGGTTATTGATATAGTCAATTATGCTAATAGTTTTCCTAATATTGAACCAGCCCTGCATTCCTGGTATAAATCCTATTTGGTCATAGTGTATTTTCCTGGGGATGATTTTCTGTAATCTTTTTGCTAATATTTTATTTAAGATTTTAGCATCAATATTCATTAGGGAGATTGGTCTATAATTTTCTTTCTCTGTTTTCAGCCTACCTGGTTTAGGTATTAGTAGCATGTCTGTGTCATAAAAGGAGTTTGGTAGGATTCCTTCAATCCCTATTTTTTCAAATAGTTTATTTAGCATTGGAGTTAATTGTTCTTTAAATGTTTGGTAGAATTCACATGTAAATCCATCTGGTCCTGGGGATTTTTTCTTAGGGAGTTGATTGATAGTTTGTTCTATTTCTTTTTCTGAGATGGGAGTGTTTAGGATATTTACTTCTTCCTCTGTTAGTTTGGGCAAGCTATATTTTTGGAGGTATTTTTCTATTTCATTTAAGTTGTCAAATTTATTGGCATAAAGTTGGGCAAAGTAACTCCTAATTATTGCTCTAATTTCCTCTTCGTTAGAGGTGAGTTCTCCCTTTTCATTTTTAAGACTAACAATTTGATTTTCCTCTTTCCTTTTTTTAATCAGATTTACTAAGAGTTTGTCTATTTTGTTGGTTTTTTCATAGAACCAACTCTTAGTTTTATTAATTAATTCAATAGTTTTTTTACTTTCAATTTTATTGATCTCTCCTTTTATTTTTAGAATTTCAAGTTTAGTGTTTGACTGGGGGTTTTTAATTTGTTCCTTTTCTAGCATTTTTAGTTGCAAACCCAATTCATTGACCTTCTCTTTCTCTATTTTATACAAATAGGCCTCTAGAGATATGAAATTTCCCCTTATTACCACTTTGGCTGCATCCCATACATTTTGGTATGATGTCTCATTATTATCGTTTTCTTGGGTGAAGTTATTAATTATGTCTATGATTTGCTGTTTCACCCAATCATTCTTTAGTATGAGATTATTTAGTTTCCAATTATTTTTTGGTCTACTTCCCCCTGGTTTTTTGTTGAATGTAATTTTCATTGCATCATGGTCTGAAAAGGATGCATTTACTATTTCTGCCTTACTGCATTTGAGTTTGAGGTTTTTATGTCCTAATATATGGTCAATTTTTGTATAGGTTCCATGTACTGCTGAAAAGAAAGTGTATTCCTTTCTGTCTCCATTACATTTTCTCCAGAGATCTATCATATCTAATTTTCTAGTATTCTATTTACCTCTTTGACTTCTTTCTTATTTATTTTGTGGTTTGATTTATCTAATTCTGAGAGTGCAAGGTTAAGATCTCCCACTATTATAGTTCTACTGTCTATTTCTTCTTGTAGCTCTCTTATTTTCTCTTTTAAGAATTTAGATGCTACCCCACTTGGTGCATATATGTTTAATATAGATAGTGCTTCATTATCCATGCTACCCTTTAGCAAGATATAGTGCCCTTCCTTATCTCTTTTAATTAGATCAATTTTTGCTTTAGCTTGATCTGAGATCAGGATGGCTACCCCTGCTTTTTTGACTTCACCTGAAGCATAGTAGATTTTGCTCCAACCTTTTACCTTTAACCTGCATGTATCTCCCCACTTCAGGTGTGTTTCCTGTAAACAACATATTGTAAGATTCTGGCTTTTAATCCATTCTGCTAACCGCTTCCTCTTTATAGAGAAGTTTACCCCGTTCACATTTATGGTTAAAATGACCAATTCTGTATTACTTGCCATCTTGTTAACCCCGGTTTATGCTTTTCTCCCTTCTTTCCCCTTTCCCCCCTTCCCAGTATTAAGCTTGTGAGCACCACTTGCTTCTCACAGCTCTCCCTTTTTAGTATCCCTCCCCCCGCTTTAGAGTTCCTCCCCCTATCTTACCCCTTTCCCTCCCAGTTACCATATTCCCTTCCACTTAGCTTATTCCTTCCCTTTTCACTTTTCCCTTCTCACTTTTCAATGAGGTGGAACAAGTTTCACCATAGATTGAATATGTCTTAAGATTTTTCACTTAAAGTCAATTCTGAAGGCAGTAAGATACCCACTATATTCATCCCCCTCCATTCTTTCTCTCAGATATAATAGGTTTCCTATGCCTCTTCATGAGATGTACTACCCCCACTTTGCCCTTTTTCTGGTACAATGTCCTTTCCACATCAATTTCTAGAACAAGGTATACATGTATTCTTTATACATCTATATAGTCGAAATATAGTTCCCAAGATTAATCTTTACCTTTTTAGATTTCTCTTGAGTTATATATTTGTAGATCAAACTTTTTGTTAAGTTCTGGCTTTTTCAGCAGAGATAGATGAAATTCACTTACTTCGTTGAATGTCCATCTTCTTTCCTGGAAAAAGATGCTCATTCTCGCTGGGTAAGTTATTTTTGGTTGCATACCAAGTTCCTTAGCCTTTCAGAATATCATATTTCAGGCCCTTCAAATCTTTTAATGTGGATGCTGCCAGATCCTGGGTGATCCTTATTGTGGCTCCTTGATACTTGAATTGGATTTTTCTAGCCGCTTGCAATATTTTTTCCTTCATCTGAGGGTTCTGGCATTTGGCCACTATATTCCTTGGTGTTTTGATTTTAGGATCCCTTTCAGTGGGTGATCGATGAATCCTTTCAATGTTTATTTTTTCCTCTGTTCCTATGAATTCTGGGCAGTTCTCTTTGATAATTTCCTAGAAAATAGTGTCCAGGCTCTTTTTTTCATCATGTTTTTCTGGAAGTCCAATGATTCTCAGATTGTCTCTCCTGGATCTGTTTTCCAGGTCTGTTGTCTTCCCCAGAAGGTATTTCACATTCTTTTCCATTGTTTGATTTTTTTGGATTTGCTTGACTGATTCTTCTTGTCTCCTCGAGTCATTCAATTCCAATTGTTCAATTCTGATTTTCAGTGAAGTATTTTCTTCACTCACTTTTTTAAAATCTTTTTTTTCTAATTGTCCCATTGAGTTCTTTTGTTCTGTGGAATTTTTTTCCATTTCGCCAATTTTGTTTTCCAGTTCACCAATCCTATTTTTCAAGGATTTTACTTCTTTATCCACTCTCTCTTTAACTGACTTCTCCAGGCTCTTTTGCCAAGCCTCCCTCTCCTTTTCCCATTTTTCTTCTAGCTCCCTTGTGAGAGCCTTTTTAATTACTTCTATGAGGTTCATCTGTGCTGAGGAACAGATGATCTCCTCCTTTGGGGATTCACCTGGAGACAGTCTGTTTTTAGTCTCCTCAGGATTTAGAGTCTGCTCTCTATCTGTATAGAAGCTGTCAAGGGTTAAAGTCCTCTTCAGTTTCTTGCTCATTCTGTCTAATAATCAAAGACAAACTACCAAAGAAAAACAGAAAAAAAACTGGAGTCTTTCTTTGGGGGAGGGGCTGGGTGTGTTACCGAGCTTCCTCTCCAGACTGAGGGGGGCAGCAGTGAGGCACTAGCAAGACTGTGCTGTGCCTGCGCTCTGAAATCCCAGAGCGTGCTGAGTCACTGTGGAGGGGGAAGGAGGGGGCGGCCAGGTCCCGAGAGACTCCAGCTGTTTGGGGTTGTATTCTTCAGCCCCAGTGTTTTTAGCTTCTCTGCTGGGCTGCTGACTTGCTGCTGGAGCAAAGTATCCAGTCCTGTAGCGAAGCTCTCCCCGCAGAGACGGCTGCGATCACTCCCCACCCCCTCTCCAGTCTGCTCCCATGCTCTCACTGCCACTGCCCGCCACCTGCGCTCGATCTAAAACCGTCCCAGCCCTCCAGTAAAGACAGACCTTTCTTGGCGAATCTCAAGGATGGCTTCTCTTGGTAACTATTTGTGGGTTTTTTTTTTCAGTCAAGCATTAATTCAGAGGCTTGTAATGAAATGGATAGTGAGAGAAAGCGTGGAGCTTACACAGCTGTGTGCCTCCTCTCCGCCATCTTAACTGGAAGTCCTATTCCTGATCTTTTGTTCTTCCAGGTAAAATATTATTTTTTCCTAGCCCTGTGTGATAAATTTTGGTAATTTTATTGATTGGGCCCTGAATAAGCAAATTAATTTATGCAGAATTGTCATTTTTATCATATTAACTTGGCCTCTCCATGAATAAGGGATATTTTCCCATTTACACAAATAAAGATTTGACTTTATTTGTGTTAAAAAAAAAAAGGTTGTAATTGTGTTTCAAATGGCTTTTGGGTTTGTCTTGGCAGATATATTCATATATATTGCCTACATTTATTTTAAATGTAATTTCTCTTTTTCTCTCTTGCTAATGGGATTTGTTGGCAATATATAGAAATGCTAATAATTCTTGTGGGTATATCATATCCTACAACATTGTTAAAGCTAATTATTTGAAGCATTTTTTTTAAATTTAAGTTTAGGTATCATCACTATATTTGCATTATAAAAATAAATTAGTAGGTTTCTTTTTTGCCTACTTGTTGAAATAGTTTATATAATATCAAAATCAATTATTCTTTAAAAGTTTGGTAGAATTAGCTTATAAATTGATCTGAACCTAAAGATTCTTTTAAGGAGATCATTGATGATTTATTCAATTTCTTTTTCTAAAATGAGGTTATGTAAGTATTTTATTTTTTTCAGTTAATTTATGCAACTTTAAAATTTTTTATAAATTTTTATTATTTTTGTTTTACTGGCATACAGTTTTTCAAGCTGATTCCTAATTATTGCTTTAATTTCCTCTTATTGGTGGTAAATCACCTCTTAATTTTTAATATTGATAAATTGGTTTTCTTTTTTTCTCACATTAAGCAATTTTTTCATAAAATCTTTTTTAAGTTTTATTTTTCTATATTTAAATTTATTAATCTCATCTTTGATTTTCAGAATTTCTAATTTGGTATTTAATTGAGGATTTTTAATTTGCTCCTTTTTTAGCTTTTTTAGTTACTTATCCAACTCAATAATCTTTTATTTCACTAATTTAATCATGTAAACATTTTATTAGATCTATTTTTTCTTTTGCTTAATTTGAGATTAGAATGATTACCTCTATTTTTTTTTTTTTAATTCAGCTGAGGCATAATAGATCTGGCTCCAGCATTTTACCTTTTTCATTTTCCCTTTCTACTTCCCTATGTATCTCTGCTCAAATGTGTTTCTTGTAAACAATATGTTGTAGGATTCTGGCTTTTACTCCATTCTATTATTCATTTCCATTTTATGGGAAAGTTGATCCCATTCACATTCACATTTTAAATGACTAATTTTATTTCCCACATACTATTTTTCCCATTATACTTTTCTTTCTTCTTTTCCCCTTTCCTTCCTCATCAGTGTTTTTTTTTTCTCACTATCACCTTCAATCTTCCCTTCCTTTTATCAGCTCCTCTCCTCATTTTTTTCCTTATCCCTTTTTATTTTTGCTCTTCCTTATATGCCTCTCCCTTTCTTTTTCATTTTCCCTTTCTACTTCCCTATAGAATGATATAAGTTTCTATAGCAAACTACGTATATGTGATATTCCCTCTTTGAGCCAAATCCCATGAAATTAAGAGTGAAACAATGTTCTTTCCCCTCCTTTTTTCCCCTCAATTATAATCCATCTCTTTTGCCACTTCACGTGATGTAATTTACCCCATTTTGCTTCCCTTTTCCTCTTCTTCCAAAGCAACCCCTTTTCCATCCCTAGTTTCTTTTTTATACCATCACAATGAAGTTATTTTATACCTACATCCTTTAAGTATACTCCTGACAAAGATAAAATTCTCAAGAGTTATACGTATCACCTTTCCATGTAGGCATGTGAATGATTTAACCTTTAAAAACATAGGTTTTTTTTTTTTTTCCCTTTTTTTACCTACTTAAACTCTTAAAGTCAGTATTTGAAGATTAAATTTTTTATATGGCTCTGGTCATTTCATCTAAAATAATTTAAAATCCTCTATTTCAATGAATGTCCATCTTTTCCCCTGATCAATAATGCTCAGTATTGCTGAGTATTTGATTCTTAGCTGCAGTCCAAGCTCCTTTGCTCTTCAGAATATCATATTCCAGGCCCTTTGATCCTTTAAAGAAGAAGCTGTTAGATCCTGGGTAATCCTGACTCTGGTTCCTTAATATTTGAATTGTTTCTTTCTCACTGCTCACAGTATTTTCTCCTTAATCTGATAATTCTGGAATTGAGATATGAGTTTTCATTTTGGGAGTTTTTTCAGGGGGTTATCAGTGAATTTTTTCAATGGATATTTTACCCTCTTGTTCTTGGATACTGGAGTAGTTTTCTTTGATTATTTCTTAAAAAATGTTGTTCACCTCCTTTTTTTTTTTATCATGGTTTTCAGGTAGTTCAATAATTCTTAAATTGTCTCTCCTAACTCCAGTTTTCCAGGTCAGTTTGTTTTCTAATGAGTTATTTTACATATCTTATATTTTTTCATATCTTTGATTTTATTTGACTTATTCTTGATATCTCATTGAGTCATTCATTTCCATTTGTTCAATTCTGAATTTTAATGAATTACAATAACAAAAGTTATCTCATACCATTTTTTGCATTTGACCAATTGTACTTTTACAATTATTGTTTTGTTCATTGAATTTTCCCTCCATTTCCACCAGTTGTATTTTTCAGTTGTTTTCTTCAGTCAATTTTAATATTTCCTTTTCCAAACTATTCTACAAAGTTCTCATTTCCTTTCCTAATTTTTCTTCTAACTCTTTTAAAATCCTTCTTGAATTGTTCCACGAGAGATTTTTGAGTTGGATACCAGTTCATATCTTCCTTTCAGGCTTCATCTGGTGGTATTTTGCTATTAGGGTCCTCAGGGTTTTGATGCTGTTCTTTACTGTTTCCAATAATAGCTATGGCCAGAACTCTTTTTTTCATTTTTTGCTCATTTTTAAAGGTTGAGATCTGCTCCCAAAGCACAAGAGAGTTTGTCCTGAGCTTCCTCTACAAGGTGATAGGACTTTTATACAGCCCTGGGGCCAGGATTACTGCAGGCTTTCTCACTGCATTGGGTGAAATTGGCCAAGTCCTGCCTGTTATGATGGAATTCATGAGCTCAAAATTTGTCTTTTTAGGTCACAGTAGATGCAGGTGTCATTTTCTGTCCAAAGTTTATTGGGATTGCTTTGGATCACAGAACCACTGAGAAAAACCTAGTCCTTCAAAGATGATCAACACACATTCTTCCTGTTATTGTGAACAATGTATTCATGGTTCTGCTTGTTTTATTCAGCATCAGTTCATGTCAATATTTCCAGCCATTTCTAAAATCTGCTGGGTCATCATTGTTTATGGAACAATAATATTCCACTACTTTCATATACCATATCCTGCAAAACAAAGGGCTTAGAGTTATAACCAATAATTAACTACCCAGTGAAACTGAGCATAATCTTTCAAGGAAGATGATGGATCTTCAGTGAAGTAAGAGACTTTCAATCATTTCTATTGAAAAAAAAATCAGAACAAACCAGAAAATTGAACATGCAAACAAAAGATTCAAGAGAAGTTTAAAAAGGTAAACATAGAGAAATATGTATTATTTAAACTGTTTATATCCTCAGATAGGAAATTTATATCTGTTACTCTTAAGAATTCCATCTGTCACTGGGGAAGACTTAGTGGGACATTACAGGGAATGGATTGTGATGTGATGACATAAAAGAAAAAGACATTAAGGGATGGAAAATGATCTGTATTGGAAAAAAGAGGGAAGGAGAGGTATAAAGGGACAATTTTTTTCATATAATTATAAATGGCCTTAATTTTGTCATCTGAAAATTGTTCATATTCTTTGTCCATTTATCGATTAGGCATGACTTGTTTTCTTATAAATTTGACACAGTTCTTTATATATTTTAGAAATGAAACTATTATCAGAAATACTGGCTGTAAAGATTTTTTCCAGTTTTGAACTTCCCTTTGAATCATGTTTCTGCTCATTTTGTTTGTGTAAAACCTTTTTTAATTTAATGTCATCAAAGATGTCCATTTTGTCTTTTGTAATGTTCTCTATTTCTTTGGTAATAAATTTCTCCCATCTTCAAAGATGTGATAAGTAAATTATTCTTTCTGCTAATTTGTTTATGGTATCATCCTTAATACCCAAGTTGTGTATTCATGTTTACCTTATCTTGTTATGGAATGTGAGGTATAGGTCTATGTTGATTTTCTGATATATTATTTTCTAAGTTTCTAAGCAATCTTTGTCAAATAGTGAGTTCTTATTCCAGAAATTGGAGTTTGGAGATTTATCAAATATTACATTGCTATAGGGCTTGCTTATTGGGTCTTGTGTATCTAATCTATTTCACTTATTTACCACTTTATTTCTTATTACCAAATGGTTTTGATTACTGCTGCTTTAAAATATAGTTTTAGATTTGGTATTGTTAAGTCACCATCCTTTCTAGTTTTTGTTTTGTTTTGTTTTGTTTTTTTTCATTAATTCTCTTGATATTCTGGACTTTTTGTTCTGCAAGGTGAATTTTATTATTAATTTTTCTAGTTCTATAAAATAATGTTTTAGCAGTTTAATTGATATGGCACTGAACAAGTAGACCAAGTAGGCAAAATTGTCATTTTTATTATATTAGGTCAGCCTAGTCATGAAAAAATTGCTATTTTCCCAGTTGTTTAGATCTGATTTTATTTTTGTGAGAAGTGCTTTGAACTTGTCTTCATATAGTTCTTGGGTTTGTCTTGGCAGGTAGAGCCCTTTCCCCCTCCCCCAAATATTTTATTTTGTCTACAGTAATTTTAAATGGAATTTTTCTTTCTATTGCTTTGTGATGGGCTTTGGCAGCAATATATAGAAATTCTGATTAATTGTACAGTTTTATTTTATATCCTGCAATGTTGCTAAAACTGTGAATTGTTTCTAGTAGGTTTTTAGATGATTATCTAGAATTCTCTAATTATACCATCATGTTATCTGCCAAGAGTAATAGTTTTATTTCCTCATTGCCTATTCTACTTCCTTTAATTTCTTTTTCTTTTCTTGTTTCTAAAGCCAACAATTCGCGAATACTATTGAATAATAGTGGCGATAATGGACATCCTTATTTCACCACTGATCTTTTTGGGAATGCACCCAACTTTTCTCCTTTACAAATAATGTTTGCTGTAGATTTTAGATAGACACTGCTTATTATATTAAGGAAACCTCCCTTATTCCTATGCTCTCCAATGTTTTAATAGGAAAGGGTGCTGCATTATGTCAAAAGTCTTTTTTTTTTTTTTTTTTTTTGCATCTATTGAGATTATCATATGATTTCTGGTGGTGTGATTGGCATAAGTAGGTTATGGCAATAGTTTTCCTGCCTGATATTGAAGCAGTCCTGCATTTCTGATATAAATCCTACTTGGTTATAGTGTACTATCCTGCTGATAAGTTGCCATAATCTTTTTGCTAATGTTTTACTTTAAATTCTTCATCAATATTTGTTAGAGACCACTTATTAGTGGCAGCTGGGATCTAATTCTGACAGGCAACATAGATCTAATCATGTGAGAGGATGCGAATGATACAGAGAGACCAGAGACAACTGTATGTCAGTGAATATCTCTGATTTATTTTCATGCTCCATGTAAAATATATGTTTTCAAGGCACAGCAAGTTTATCATCAGTTAATAAAAATCATACATTCTTTTGCAAGCAATACCTGCTCTCTTTTAACTATATTTTATGACCTCCACATATTTATCCCCAATTGCCAGGGTCATGTTGATTTCAGCAAATCATCTAGCTTAACTTAAAAGTAAGATAACAGTATAGACTGATTTTCAACTCCTTAACTCTGTAATGCATAGCTGCAGGGCTATGAGAACTTATCCACCTTTATGTGTAAATCTCTGTTTAACCTTTTAAAAGTTAAACACTATGCATGGTCCTCAACAAATATTTATAAGGGACAGTGGTCTATATATATATTTTTCTCTCTTTTGGCATTTCCTGGTTTAGTTATCATTGCCATAGTTGTGTCATAGAAGGAATTTGACTGTACTCCTTTATCTATTTTTCTAAATAGTTTACATAATATTGTAATTTATTATTCCTTAAATGTTTTGCAGAATTCACTTGTCAATTCGCCTGACCCTGGAGATATTTTCTTAGGGAGTTCATTAATGACTTGTTCATTTTTTTTTTTTTTTCTAAAATGGGAATGGTTAAGTAGTTTATTTCCTCTTCTGTTAACCTATATAATTTATTTTTTGTAAATATTCATCTATTTTAGTTATAGATTGTCAGACTTGTGGCCATAGAGTTGGACAAAATATCTTCTAATTATTGCTTTAATTTCTTTTTTATTGGTGATGAGTTCACCCCCTTCGTTTTTGATGCTTGTGATTGGCTTTTTTCTTTGATTTTTCTGATCAAATTAATCAAAGATTTATCTATTTTGTCATTTTTTATAAGACAAATTCTTAGTTTTGTTTATTAGTTCAATAGTTTACTTAGTCTCTGTTAACCTCTTTGAGTTTCAAAATGTTTAATTTGGTATTTATTTCTGGGGGAGGGTTAATTTTTCTTTTTCTAGCTTTTTTAATTGCATGACTAATTAACTGATCTCTTTATTTTATTTATCTAGCTATTTGGAGATATAAAATTTCCCCTAAGAACTGCTCTTATTACAATCCACGGGGAAAAGGGAAGGGAATGAGCAATGTCTGAAGCTTGATCTCATGAGTTTTGGCTTAAGAGGGAGTAACACAATCATTCAGTTGGGGTTAGAAATTTATTTAATCATATAAAAGAGAAAAGAAAAAAAGGGAAGGACAGGGTAGAAACAAGGGCAAAGTATCTATGAAAAAAATAAGTGGTAGATGGTCTCATTATTATCATTTTCTTGGATGAAATTATGTATTATTCTTTGAGACACTCATTTTTAGCATTAGATTATGTAATTTCCAGTTGGTTTTTAGTCTATCTTTTCCTGTCCCTTAATTGAATATAATTTTTATTGCAATGTGGTCTGAAGAGGAAGCATTTACTATTTCTGATTTTTTGTATTTGACTGTGAGGTTTTTATGCCCTAATATATGGCTAATTTTTGTGTATGCCCCCCGTACTGCTGAGGAAAAAAAAAAAGTCTGTTTCTATTCAACTTTCTTCAGAAGTCTATCTTATCTAGGTTTTCTAGGATGCTATTAATCTCCCTAGTTTCTTTCTTTCTTTCTTTTTTTTATTTTGTAGGTATAATTGTCTGATTTTGGGAAGAGAAGACTGAGATCCCCCCACTAAAATAGTTTTGCTTTCTATTTCTTCTTGAAACTGACTTCAAATCTTCTCTAGGAATTTGCCTGCTCTATCACTTGATGTCTCCACATGTGGTATCTTTTCTTACTTCATTATACTTTACTACTGCATTATTTACTTTATCAAGATGTACTTTCCCTCTTTATATCTTTTAATAAGATTTATTTTTACTTTTGCTTTTCTGAGATCAGAATTGCTAGCCCTGTATTTTTAAATTTCCCCTGAAGCATAATAAATTCCATTCCAGCCTTTTACCTTTACTCTATATGTACCTCACTGTGTAAAATGTGTTTCTTGGAAATAACATATTGTAGGATTGTTTTTCATTCCACTCTGCTATTTGCTTACATTTTATGAGAGAATTCATCCCACTGACATTAAAAGTTATGATTATTAACTCTGTATTTCCCTCTATCCTATTTTCTCCCCTACACTTATTTTTCTTCTCTCTTTCCACCCTATTCTTAATCTTGTGTTTTTAATACCCATCCCACACACTACCTTATCTCTTATCACTCTCCCCCCCTTCTCTTCGTAGCATTTTTTTTACCCATTTTACCCACTATCTAATTTTGCATTGACCCTTCTCTTATTTTTTCCCTAGATTTTCTGCACTTGCTTCTACCCTGTCCTTCTCTTCTTCTTTTGGTCTTTTATATGATTAAATAAATTTCTAAACCCAACTGAATGATTAAGTTACTCCCTCTTAAGCAAAAACTTATGAGATCAAGCTTCAGACAATGCTCATTTCCCTCCCTTTTCCCCCTGGATTATAATATGTCTTTTGAGCCTCTTGTTGTGAACTAATTGTTCCATTATTCCTTCCCATTACTCTTTTTCCAGAACAGACTTTTTTCTACCCTTTAATGTCTTTTCTGTTTATGTCATCACACCAAATTCACAACCACAACTTCAGTGCATGTATAAGCCTTTTTGGGCTTGAGACCAATTTATATCACTCTTTAAGATTTCTTCTGTAGATATGCTGTCTTCCTCTGAGTTTGTGTTTTGCTCTTCCTTGTTACCATAGTAGCTTTCTATGGTCAAAGTTCTTTTCAGTTTCATCTTCATTTTCTTTCCTTTTCTTTTGGTATTTCCTTTTCTTTACTTTTAAGGAAAGGTTTTTCAAGTTTATTTTGAGCTGGAGAGTAGTTTCATTCCATCAGATATTGTTCAGAGACTTGGTTTCATATGATTTTTGAGGGAAACTGGGTGAGTTAGGGCAGCTTTCTGACTTCACTCCATCATTTTGGTTCCTTAAATTCTCCTTAAAAGTAAGCCTTACTGTCCCTTAAATGCCTGGATATTTCTGGCCAAGCTTTCAGTCCATGTGCAGCACTGTCTTGGGAATAAGTAACAGAAGGTCTATTTCCTCTAATTCTAGACTTGAAGGAGTTTCAAGAAACCTACTGATTCCATTATTTTATGTTTCAGATTATTTAACTGAGGACCAGAAGGGAAAGTGGTTTATCTCAAATTTCATATATAAAAATAAGAAAGAATGTGAAATATCTCATCTGAAAAATAATGGATCTGGAAAACCAATCAAGGAGAAATATTTCTAAGAATAGCTGGAGTGCCTGAAAATTCTGGTTAAAGAAAATGAATCCTGGTGCAAAACAAAAACAAAACAAAACAATACAAAAAAAGCAATTATCTAGGAAATTTTCCCTAAAGTTCTAAAATAAGAAAACAAAGCAGAAATAGAAAAATATCTACTGACCATCAACTTGAAAACAGTCCAGGAAGAACTTAACTTATAGTATGATCATTAAATTAAAATTAAATATAGACCTACAATAACTATTATACAGGATTTAGCATCTACTATAGGAAAAGGTATATGTCCTGGAATACTATATTTTTATACTGAAAAGAAGTTGGGTTGCAGCTAAGGATAACTTGTGCAGCAAAATTAAGTGTTATCTTAATAGGAAAAAAAGCATTTAAGAAACTGAAAGATGTTCAGATATTTGTGAAAAAAACAAAATAACTCACTACAAGATTTAACATATATCATTCAAGAAAAATATAAGGCAAATATAAAGACCAATTATGAGGAACACAATAAGGTTAAATAGTTTATGTCTTACATGTGAAAATATTATCAATATTCTTATGACTCACCATTATTTGGCTAATTTGAAAGAAAGACAGCCTGTGCTGTGCATGATGAAATGATTCAAAAAATTTCAAAGCTGTGTAAACAAAAAAAAAATCATTTTTTCATATAAATGATGCATGAAAAGAAGAACTGATAGATTAAAAAATAAGTGTGTGGGGGGGTAATGGTGGAACTTTACTCTCATTGAGATGGGTTAAAGTAGCAGCATATATACGTATATGTGTGTGTGTGTGTGAGAGAGAGAGAGAGAGAGAGAGAGAGAGAAAGAGGGAGAGAGAAAAGAAAGAAGAGAGAGAGAGTATATCTAGCTATCTATACATAAAAGCACATTTTTTTTCTGAATTCAGAAAGAAACAAAAAAGCAAATGGGCATGGTGAGGGAAGAGGAGGATAAGGGAGGGACAATAAGAGACTAAAGCATAGGATAGAAAGTTAATGGGTAGAAGTCAAGTAGAGAATTGAGAAGGGATATAATAAAGAAAATAAGAAAAATAGTGAAGAAAAGTAGATAGAAAGGAAGGAAATACACAGTACATATTAGGTTAGACTGTAAATGGAAAGAATTTACACATTAAATGGAAATAGATCACAGATTAAAAGTTGAATTCAACAATATTGTGATTTCAGAAAACAATAAAAATGAGAGATACAGGCAAAGATAAAATGCAGGGATGGAGAAGATTTTATTATGTTAAAAAAAGCAGTAATAGGAATCATGTTGTCAGACAAAGTTTGAACAAAAATAGATTTAATCAAAAGAAAAATAGGGAAAATACTTTATGTATTACTAATTGTATTTTGTATTGCTATGCACTATTTAAAAATAACTAGACAGTTTAAAGTACTTGAAATATACTTGACAAAGCAGACACAGAAAATATATGAATATATTCATAACATGCTTTTTTTTTAACCAAATAAACTCAGATTTTAAAAATTGAAGTAATATTTATTGTCTGGAGGTAGATAAAGCCAGTATGATAAAAAAAAATGACAATTTTACCAAACTAATCTATTTATTCAATGACATCCCAATTAGATTACTTAAAAAATATAAAAATCTTGGTAAGTTAGAAAATAATATTAATAAAGTTCATTTGGAAGAACAAAAAGTCAAATTTCAAAGAAAACGGGGAAATATTTAAATGAAGAAGATTCAGCAATATAAGACAAGATATATTATGAAGTGAGAGTATTATTGAAATATAAAATGGACAACTTTTATTATTTTTATTAAATACTTACTGTATAATAAAATTAATTTAGGCAAAAATAAAAAGAATACAGAAAATTTGGGGAAAATCCTTCATAGACAATCTTTCAAATAAGATACAATTTTTTGGTGTACTGCTGTGGTGTAAAAAATGATGACCTCTTTGATTTAGCAAAATAAAAGCACGAAAAGACCGGGACCTATGAAGGAAAATGCTATCCACCTACAGAAAAAGAGATGACAAATGGAAATGTGTATAGTATAGTCTTACAACTAGGTAATTTTGAAAACAACATGTGATATTTATTATATAAGTTTTCTTGAAATGGAAATTTATTGTTTATATTGTATCTTTCTTACATTGACATGTTCTATTTTTCTTTTCCAATTTGGTATTGAACTTAAAAATGAATAAAAAATTATAAAAAAAAATCTTATTTTGTAGCTGAGCTGAAATGTCTAATGTTTCTAACTTAATTTCCTTCATTCTCTCTATCTATTCTTACCCTATTCTATTGTTCATCTGTGGTATGGATTGTATAACTCACTAGATGAACTTTCTATTGATATTAGCCCAATGTGAAATGGATTCCTTGTAAAATGATAAAAAAAAAAAGCCATTTCTGGTTTTCTACTTTTTGTTGATAGGACCAATCATTTCAACAGCAAGACTAAAGCCTAGATTTGATTATGTGTGTTTGTAAAAAAAGGTTTTTCTTTGGTTTCTTTTCATTCTGGGAGAGATGAGGTGAGAAAAGAGAGAGAATACAGATTTAAAGATAAATTCTTTTTTTTCTTTTTTTTAATAAAGACAGAGGGGTAGAACCAATATGGCAAAATAGAGGAAATTTCATAGCCAAATTAAATGGCAAAGTAAGTTGGGATATGATGTTCTAGATTTCACTGAAGAATAACCAACCAGCAAAACTAAGACACTATTTCAGGAAAAGGACAGATATTTAATGTTATAGAAGATTTTCAAGTACTCTGGATGAAAAGATTAGAGCTGATTAGAAAATTTGACATTCAAACACACAATTCAGGAGAAGCATAAAAAGGTAACTATGAAAGAAAAATTATAAACTCTAAATAAGATTAAATTATTTATATTCCTATATAGGGAGATGATATCTTTTAGCAACTAAAAGCTTTACCATTGTTAGTTAGCACAGTTGGAAGGAACTTGGATCAACAAAGGGCATGGCTTTGTGTTAATTATGTTGGGTTGATCTCAAAAAAAAGAGAAAGGTTGATAAAGAGTAATATTCTGGGATAAGAGGGAAAATAGAGAAAAATGGGGAAAATGATCTTTCATAAAAGGGGGTACACAAGGAAAATGAAAAGTTGGAATTAAAGTGTCCAGGAGAAATATCACTATCTCAGATATGCAGATGATGCCACTCTGGTGGCAAGAAATGAAGAAAAAATAAAAGCCTTTTATAAAAGAGTATAATGTAAAATCTGGCTTTAATCTTAACATCAGCAAAACTAAGATCTTGGAAACTATTTGAAAACAGAAGATATGGAAATAATATGATATTTTCTGTTCTTGGACTCAAAGATCAGTACAGATGACCATTGCAGCCATAAAAAATACTTTCTCACAGGGACACTGATACATTGTTGGTGAAATTGTGAACACATCCAGCCATTCTGGAGAGCAATTTGGAACTATGCTCAAAAAGTTATCAAACTGTGCGTGCCCTTTGATCCAGCAGTGTTTCTACTGGGCTTATACCCCAAAGAGATACTAAAGCAGGGAAAGGGACCTGTATGTGCCAAAATGTTTGTGGCAGCCCTGTTTGTGGTGGCTAGAAGCTGGAAAATGAATGGATGCCCATCAATTGGAGAATGGTTGAGTAAATTGTGATATATGAATGTTATGGGATATTATTGTTCTGTAAGAAATGACCAGCAGGATGAATACAGAGAGGACTGGCGAGACTTACATGAACTGATGCTAAGTGAAATGAGCAGAACCAGGAGATCATTATATACCTCAACAATGATACTGTTTGAGGATGTATTCTGATGGAAGTGGATCTCTTCAATAAAGAGAGCTAATTCAGTTTCAATTGATCAGGGATGGACAGAAGCAGCTACACTCAAAGAAAGAACACTGGGAAGATGTTGGAGTTCAAATGTTGGAGTTCTTGTTCTCAAAACACAGCCGGTTTACCTTAGAGCTCTCCAAATGTCTCCAAATGTAAAGGTTTTGTCCTTCAGCCTCTGCCTCTGCTTTCTTCAGCCTCCAGCTAGCACAAAGATGGAATGAATCTCTTGTCTCCTTCACTTGGGGTTCCGCTAGCTTTCTGGTGAGTCTTTCAGACCAGCTTGGTCTCAGTGGGGGAAGTGCAGGAGCCCAGCCACCAACCACAGTGGTGTGAGATGAAGATGAATCTGGTTGTCCACTGAACTCTCGACTCGTAGTTTCTTCCTCTGAAAACTCTTTCTTCTGCCACCAGCCAGTCAAGTGGAAAATATTCCTTCTTGCCTTGGAGAGAGGGCTTCTGGTGTAATTCTGCTGAAATCTCCCAAAGTACTCTGTGTCTGCACCAGAATGCTCCTTTTCAATCCAGCTGAACTCTCTTCTGCCACCAAATGGAAAATATTCTGGAATAGATCTCTCTTCACTGGCCTTATATATGACTCTTCTGAGAGAATGGGATTATGGGTTTTCTCCCATAGTGCTCTCTGGCCCTAAGAGCTTTAAGGGAGGTGTGAATTCACAAAGTTACAAAGTTTACTTTGTGAATCTGGCAAACTTGTGAACTCCGATGAGTAAAGGTGCAAACACAAGCATTGTACTAATTAGTTCTAGTTAATACCTTGTTTCAGGCTCTGGCCCAAAACATCTTCTTGTAAGATCAGATCAACTCTAATTAGTTAGCAGTTTGTAAGGATTCCAACAGGAAATGAATATAAACTGCTTGCATTTCTGTTTTTCTTCTTGGGTTATTTATACCTTTTGAATCCAATTCTCCCTATACAACAAGAGAACTGTTTGGTTCTGCACACATATATTGTATCTAGGATATACTGTAACCTATTTAACATGTAAAGGACTGCTTGCCATCTGGGGGAGGGGGTGGGGGGAGGGAGGGAAAATTGGATCAGAAATGAGTGCAAGGGAAAATGCTGTAAAAACTTACCCTGGCATGGGTTCTGTCAATAAAAAGTTTTAAAAAAGAAAAAAAAAGAAAAAGAATATTCTATAACATTCATATACCATGACTTATTCAGTTTCTCTCCAACTGATGGGCATCCATTCAGTTTCCCATTCTTTTCCACTAAAAAAAAAGGAGTGCTACAAACATTTTGGCACATGTGAGTCCTTTTCCTTTTTTATAATCTTTTTGTGATATAGACTCAGTAGAGGCACTGATGGCTCAAAGGGTATGCACAGTTTGATAACCCTTTGGGCATAGTTCCAAATTGCCTTCCAGAATGTTTGTATCATTCTGCAACTCCACCAACAATGTATTAGCATCCCAATTTTCCCACATCCCCCCCAACATTGTTTTTTCCTGTCATCTTAGTCAATCTTAGAGGTGTGTAATGTTACCTCAGAGTTGTCTTAATTTGCATTTCTCTGAACAATAATAATTTAGAACATTTTTATATGACTAGAAATGGTTTTAATTTCTTCATCTGAAAACTGTTTTCATATCCTTTCACCATTTATCAGTTGCAGAATGGCTTGTATTCTTATAAATTTGAGTCAATTTTCTATATATTTTAAAAATGAGGTCTTTATCAGAACATTTGGATGTAAAATGTTTTTTCCAGTTTACTACTTCCTTTTTAATCTTATCTGCATTGCTTTTGTTTGTTCAAAAGCTTTTTAACTTAATATAATCAAAATTATCCATTTTGAATTCCATAATATACTCTAGTCCTTCTTTGGCCATAAATTCCTTCCTTCTCCATACTTTTTATGTCTAAATCATGAACCCATTTCTACCTTATCTTGGTATAGGGTATTAGGTCAATACCTAGTTTCTACCATACTAAAGAAATGATCATTTCCACAACAAAATTAAATAATTTCTGAGGAAGGAAGAATGGGAGTTGTAGGAAAGGTGATGAATTCCATTATATTTTACTCATCTTGATCTTATGATGCAACTGGGGCATTCAGGATAAGAGTATCAGACAACTGGTGAAGTAGTATTGTAACGGAGGGAAAAATGACTAGAGTTAGCTATAAAAATCATTTTTTTATTATATTGACTTTACCTACCAATGAACAATAAATACTACCTCAATCATTTAGCTCTAACTAACTAACTAACTAACTATATATTTTTATAGTTAGTTAGTTAGGTAAATATATATATATATAGCCATTTCGTGTTTATATTTATGTAACTCTTATGTCTGTTTTAACAAGTGTCCTTTCAGATTTTTTTTTATACTCTCTATTTGAAGTGGTCTAGAACTAAATTGATTAATATGACTGACATTTTATTCTTTCCCTATTTTCTCTTTTGATTAAATTTATTTTACCTTTAACTTTAAAAAAAAAGAAAATATACTTATCCTACATATGTTTTATATCCATTGAGACTTTAAGCTCCATGGAAAGAACCATACCTCATGTAATTTTTTTTTTTTTTTAATATTGAAAAGCTATCTCAGTGCTTTGTAAATTATCAGGTATTTTATAATAGTTCCTTGAACTTCACAGGTATTTGATAAATATTTGCTAATGTAAATAAATATTCAATTCATAAGAACAGATGGAATATTCCCAGAAACTGTTATTGTGGTTGTTTTGCCCTTCATTCTTGAAGAGAACCATCACAGTAGAGAGGTAATGCCAGACATGCAAGTGACTTGTATTTAATTAAGGAAGAGATCACAGTCATCTGGTTCTGGAAGTCAGATACAGTTCAGAATTATGATCCTGGATGCAGTGAGGGTTAAAGACCCAAAAAGACCAATTAGATGATGCAAATTTGGAACAGGGTAATTGAAACTAAGATAAAAATAGAGTATTAGGGGGGAAGTCTAAAAAATAGACTACTGCGGCCTACTACTTGAATGATTCTCTATTTTGATGGAAAAGAATGGTTGAGATGCTATGGAAGATCAGGGGATGTTTTCCAATGCTTCCTCCAGGTTTTTTGTTTCTTTGTTTCTATTATTTTGGTTTTTCATTTGAGGCATTTTTCAACAGTGGTTAAATGTCTGTGCTCTGAACCTTCTGGTACAAGAGGAAAATGCATTACAGAGATGCAAGATGAAAACATATAGTTAGGAATAAATATGTTTTTTAATTGGGACATAAAACACAACAAAAGTTCAATTTTAAAAGCAAAGCCAAAACACTTGATAAACTATATTCAAAATATTAGGAAAAAATTTCTAGGACACAGCATTGCTTTCTATCATAATAATTTAATTATCTGCATTTTAGGAAAAAACAATGATATGTGGAAGCATTATCACTCCTACGCTTTTTAGCTAATCTTGGTGATAATTGGTCATTGGCTGATATTTTTGGTGATAAGAAAGGAAGCTCAATTAATAATAATTATTTCTATTATAGGAACTGTTGTTTCCTGAAATCTGAAACACCTGATTTGGATGAGGGAGATTTCTTATTTTGTCCTTATAGAAGGACAACAATTCTTTACAGAGGCTTCTAAAACAAAGATTTTTTCAGTTTTGAAGGAGGAAGAAATTTGGATAAATGGATCAGGTAATATTGAGTGGGTAGTAGTTCAAGGAGTCTCAGTATCAATTAAAATTGTGTGATAGGTTTCATGTGAGGGACTTATGACTTTTTAGCCACTTTACAACAGATGAGCTGATTCAGCATAAAGAATTATTTATTTATATCAGAAATGTCTGTGCAGAAGCCCTAACATTCATGGAGATGTTTCTGTTTATCATCACCATATCCTGTCAGGATAAAAAAAAAATTGTGATTATTCTGTAGTTATCATTGTCTGTGTTGAAGTTCTAATATTATTGGTGCTACTCTAGCCATGTATCATCATTTTGCATTTGAAAATCTACTGTGAATTTCAAAGAGGTATCATTAATCACATGGATCAGAGTTTGAGACTTAGTCTTTTTGAAAGAGGAAGGAGGGCCTTTGGACTTCTCTGATTTTTGTATTTCTGCACATTCTACTTTATTATTTTTGTTTATTTCTTTTCAAGGTTCTTGTCTCTAATATTTCCCATGGTAGTAGGTAGATCTTGTATAAGTATTGGTCCTTCCAAACAGATATGGGAAGTCCTAGAATTCATATTTTGTGTTTGTTTGTTTGTTTGTTTGTTTTTGCTGTCCCCCCACTTAAGTATTTTCTTATCCATAGGTACTATGTGTGACAAGAGGAATATCGAGTTACTTAAATAATAGAAAAGAGTCTTCTAAAATTAGTCCTAGATACTAAGAGGTAGTATGCTTTACACCCAACAGTTTCCTGATGTAGCATTTCTAAACCTGTGAACCTTGCTTCCCTCCCTCAAACTAATTTGTCCCAGTTTATGTAATACAGCTTTCTGGTGGTGGGTGTGTCAGAAGGGTTGGGTGGGCAATAAAAGTTTCCATGCATGTGTAGTTGGTACTTCTTAGACGTGGCGTATTCCTTAGACTATTAGAATAGCTATACCCTAAAGACTGACCAGATATGTTTCCACATAAAGATGAAAGCAGTGGGGAGGTATGTTTCCAGAGAAGCTTAGTTCCATTCTATCATTTTTGCATATCCTTAATATTTTAGGGTAAAAATCAACCTCTTTTAAAAAATAAAACAAAACAAAACAACAAACAAACAAATAAACAAACCATGTGTAGTGACCTTTAAGTACATCATTTTTTTTTTCCAGCACAAAACCTGAATTGATAGGAGTCTGCCTTTAGAACCTTGATTACAACAGTTGTCAATGATGGCTTTATGTCTTGGACTATGAGCAGGACTAGTGGTGGGACATTATATTGAGATTATAATTGTGGACTATTTTCATTAGTCTAAGGGAAAATTGTCAAAGCTGTGGCAGTGGTGAGATTTTTCTCTGTCTCTATTTACTTCTCTCACTGCTCTATTTATTTCTCTTTTTTTGTGTGTCTCTCTATGTCATTCTCTGTCTCTGTCTCTCATTATTTCTGTCTTTGTCTCTGTCTCTCTCTTTCTGTGTGTGTGTGTTGTTGCTTCAATCTATGAAATTACGTGTCCTACTCAGCTCATCTAATTAACTTTGGCTATGGAGAATTAATAAAAAGTATTTATACTGATCTTTATGATCATGCCTTATTCTAGGGAAAAATGTAAAAAAAAAAATGCCATAGTGAGGGTACCAGAAGTTCCTGAACACAAATTATGTTTTACTTTTGCACTGAAACTTTAGCATCATAATTGGCACATAATAAGACTTATCAATGCTTTCTCATGAAATCATGAATTAAATCCAGAAATTTCCTTAGCTAATAGTTTTTACCAACTAGGGATATGTGGTTGTACTTCTTTAGAGTACACATTCATTTGTAAAATATTTAAATGTCCACAATTGAAGATAAAGAATAATTATCACTTCTCAAGGTACATACATATTTATACACATACTTGTCTACCATTGTCATGGTTGTTGACCTTTGTTCTTAAAAAAAAAAAAAAGACCAAAGTGATATACCATGTAAAAGTCAAGTTACCGTGGCTGATCAGACCAATATGAACTTGGAATGGAATGGAATACCACAGTCAAGAACAGATAGTCCATGTGAATATTTGAGATAATTATTCTAAACTTGTGCATTTTAATTTCTCTAAAACCTAAAAATATTAATTTTTATAAAACCTTCACAAGAATGTTTTTATGCATTTATCAAGGTTTTCTCTGATAACATTGTGAGAAAGAAACAGAGGAAGGTACAGACAGACAGTGAATTGAGAAGTCAAATTCAAGCTAATAAAGCCATACCTTTAAGCTATCTTCTGGCCCAAGATCTTGCTATGCCATCTCTAAGTGATTTCAATAGCAGTGCATATGAATATAGTTCTGATGAACAATTCATTGAACTTCCTTCCCCACCCCAAATTATTCAAGGATAATTTGAAGAAATAGAAGACTCATTTGTTTCGTTCACATTTCCACCTTATTCCAGGGTACTGCAGGTGATGAAAATGAAAATAAGAATAGTTATAATAATGATGATGAAATGAATGAAGAAACCACGTCTGATGATAAAGGTGACAAACATAAAGATACTTTTCCTATTCAAGATAATTATAAGTGCAGGGTAAGGAATAAGGAGAAGGTAACATACATAAAGATAATTATAATAATGGTGATAGCCATGCAGAAAACACCAAAGTGGCTGGTGATGGTTACCACCAAGGTGAAAAGGACCACTGATTGTGACAGTCTCTATGATGATGACAGAAGAATACTCACAATAATGATGATGATTATGATGATGATGTCAAAAGTTCCAGTTATCATAATAGCAATATTGTTAATAAAAACAATGATATTATCCACAACAGTGTTGAATGTAGAACTGATAACAGTGGTGAAAACAAAAATGGAAATGGTGAGAACCTCAAGAAAATTCTAAAATTAAACAGAAAGGCAAAATCATAATAATCATTAATAAGTTTAAATTATTTACATTTAATGATAAGACTTATAACTCATGAGAACTTTCTCATTATTATAGCAGTTAAGTATATATAAATAGAATTAAGTATAATATAAATAGAGAGGATATAGGTGTGAATTGAAGTTGAAGGGATCTCACACACATACAAATACATACACATATATGTGGGGTGAGAGAGTAATGTAATGGGGGAAAAGGAGAGATAGAGGTAAAATGGAATAAAGTATTTGTACTAAAAGAGTCAAGAAAAATATTTTACAATGGGGGGGTTGAAGGGTAGTGAGTTGAACCTTATTGTCATTATAATTGGCTCAAAGATGTAATAATATATATGTTCAATTGGATATGGAAATATCTTTTGCCTTACAGGAAAATAGGAGAATAGCAGGGATAGTGATTGAAGAGAGTATAGATTTTAGGCTATGGTAGTCATAAACAAAACACTTTTAAGAGCAACAGGGTTAAAGGAATGAGAGAATAAAATAATAGAAAGAATAGAATGGAAGGTAATATAGTTAGTGATTTTAACTGTCAAAAGAAATTTTAAGCACATTTCTCTGATAAAAGCCTTATTTCTCAAATCTAAACAGAACTGAGGCAAATTTATAAGAATAAGAGCCATTCCCTTATATATGATCAAAAGATATTAAGTTTTCTGATACAGAAATCAAAACTATCTATAATCATATAAAAAATACTTTCAATCACTATTAGAAAAAATACTATTAAAACAACTCTGAGTTACAACCTCAAATATTTTAGATTGACAAATAGGATAGAAAAGGAAAATGGCCAATTGTTGAAAGGATGTGGGGAAAATGAGACATTAAGGTACTGTTGGTTTAATTGTGAATTAATTCAACCATTCTGTAGAACAATTTGGAAATATATCTAAGAACTATAAAACCAAGAACAATCTTTGATATAACAATATTACTACTAGGTTTGTATTCCAAAAGATAAAAAAAAAAAATAGAAAAGGACCTATTGGTACAAAAAAAATCATTTTTTTTTCAAAAAGAAAAAAAAAAAGAGGTACTGATCCATTAGAGAATGACTGAAAAAACTGTTATGTGTTATCTTGGAAAACTATTCTGCCCTACAAAATGATGTGTAGGATGCTCTCAGATAAACCTGGAAAGACTTATATAAGCTCATGTAAAGAAAAAACGTACTGTTTAAAAAGTAACAACAATTTTGTAAGATGATCAGCTGTTATTGACTTCACTATTGTCAGCAATATAATGATCCAAGACAATTGAATACAGATTGGAGCAGCATATTTTAAAATTTTGTTTTCTTGAGGGTTTTTTAGTCTAAATTTACTTCAACAACATGATTGTTATGGAAATGTTTTGCATGACTACACATGAATAACCTATATTGAATTGCTTGCTTTCTCAATATTGGCTGGGGAAAATTAGGGGAAGGAAGAAGGAGGGATATTTGGACTTCAGAATTTTAATGAATTGTTTGTGTTTTGTTTTGTGTGTGTGTGATGTAATTGGGATTAAATGACTTGCCCATGGTCACACAGTAACTATTAAGTGTCTGGGACGGGACTTGAACTCAGTTTTTCCTGACTTCATGGCCAGTGCTCTCTCCACTGTATCATCTAGTTGCCCCCAAAATGAGTTGTTAAAAATTCTTTTTACTTTTAGTGGGAAAAATAAAATGTCACACAAATTAAAAAAAGAAATATAAATGAAAATAAAAAAGCAGACAAGTAAAGATACAAATAAAAATGCACTGTATTAAGAATAAATACAACAAATAAGAAATACATTGAGATAAGAATTAATATAATAAGCTTTGTAGTATTGATCATACTTCACACATTAAAAACAATACAATTCATAAAATTTACTTGATATACCCAGGAGTTGTTGGAAAAAGCTGCTCACTGACCACAGTAATCTCCTGCTGATATTAAGCTGCTGTGAATCATGCAACATCATGAGTTCTGAAAATTAAACTATGGAGATCATTAAGTACACTGAAAAATTAATTAAAAAATATAAGTGCAATGGGCAGAGTAGTATGTAAAGAATCAGAGAGATCTAAATTCAAATTCAGCCTCAAATAATTAGTAGCTGCATAATCCTGGGGATTCCACTTAAACTCTATTTGTGTCAGTTGTCTCATTTATAAAAATAGGGGTAATAAACATAAATACTTCCCAGGATTGTTGTATGGATCAAGGAAAACAATAATTACAAAGCATTTAA
This sequence comes from Antechinus flavipes, assembly GCF_016432865.1. Classification (NCBI taxonomy): domain Eukaryota; kingdom Metazoa; phylum Chordata; class Mammalia; order Dasyuromorphia; family Dasyuridae; genus Antechinus; species Antechinus flavipes. The sequence continues at coordinate 66,660,783 of NC_067398.1, forward strand.
CACAGTTCCTGAAAAATAATAAATCCTATATAAATGTTTATTGTTGTTGTTAATTAATACTTATTCTTTTTCTACTGACACTACTACTATTACTACTACCACTACTACTCTGGCTGCTCTGCTGCTACTACTGTTACTACTACTACTACTACTATCACTACTAATAGTGTTGTTTATTGTTTTATTTTTTTTCATTTGAAATGTATCTCCAGGGCTTATGGAGTGTCTGAAGTGATATAAGGACTTATTAAAAATAAAAAATAAATAAAAATAAAACAACTAATATTAGGAGATAAGGTCCTATAAGCCTGAGAGGAAGATGGAACTCCATGGTTAGAGCATGGAACATTTCCCTCCATGATTCTACAAAAAGCTAAAGTAGAAAAACTGCTTGGATTTGTGCTCCAACCAGAGAATACAATGTTAATAAAGTTATTATTTTTTATTTTTAATAGGACATATAATAGAGGGGTTAGTGATATGTTGGAAAAAAATATATTTGTAAATGAGAGATTGTCTTATTAGTAAAACAATGGATGAATCCTTTTAGTGAAGCCCTAACTGGGGAAAAGCCAGTTGAGGCTAGTAATAGTAGTGAGACAGTGGCACCTTGGGAATGTGGTGTTGGGTCTACTTTCTTTATATTATGAACATGTTATATAGTCATGTTGTTATGGTTTTGTGACTTTTGCTGCTTGAAAACTCATAAACAATGTTGACTTTCTTGAAGGTATGAGTCACTAAGAGAGGTTTGGTCACCTCCAGTTTAAAGCTGTACATCTAAATTATGCCAGCTGAGCTTTCATTCTGTTTTCCATCCCTAGACAAGAATGCCCCAATTTGGACAGCGGACATATGGAATAGACACATGGTAGGCTTAAGAATGTCTTAGCCTGCTACCTCCAATAATTTCTGTGAGATCAATGATGTTAAAAATAAATTACAAAGTACATGTATAACCAGAAAGGGATATGTCTGGTCATGTATACTGAATGAGGAGGAACAGATGGATGCCACAATTGGAATATTAATATTGCTGAGAGAATAAAAGAATTAAAGAAATGTCTGGAACATATTAGGTAATCTATTTAGGGAAGGTTCATGGGAAACACAGTCATGAGTCATTCAAAGCTAGATAGTGCTGCAATCTGCACCACACTCCTCAAACTAATGAAAACACACATTAAGCAATAACAACAACAACAGTTAAACATGCTGTAGGTGAAATCTACAGGTCTTGATGTGAAAATAAAACATACCATTTTAGACTTCAATTTCCTCAATTTTGCTTAATATAGGGATAAATTATTTTTAACTTTTCATTTCCAAAAGCAATAATAAAATCTATTTGTATAATTCCAAATTAATGGACTCTGTATAATGAAATTTTAAGTTATTTGACAAGAATACATAAGACTCTGAATTGTAATTCCCTTTCCCCACTTTAGTGTGTCTTTAATTCCCAAAGTTTAACAAAAATTAAGGCTTACCTTATAAGTACCTCAACTGCTGACTTAAAAAAAAAAACAGAGATTATAGGTTTTCTCTATGGGATGGGAGAAAAAGAAAGGAAAGGAAGAAAGGAAGAAAAAAGAAAGAAAGAAAAGAAAAGAAAGAAAGAAAGAAAGAAAAACAATGGAGGGAAGAAGGGGAAAGAGGAAGGGGGAAAGAAAGAGGGAGTAAGGAAAGAAGGAAAGAAGAGAGGGAGGGAAAGAGGGAAGAAGGGAAAAAAGAAAAAAGGGAAATAAAAAAAAAAGTCACTTTTTAAATCATATCTCTTTTCAGATGATAATGTTACTAAAATGTTTGCTCCTATTTATAACTAGAATTTTCCTGTCCTTAATGTGAAGGAAGATTACCTTCAGGGATAAGATGGACACCAAATAATTGAGGCTCATTCATTATAAGCAAGTATGTATGCTGCTTTTATTGCAGAAAAAAAAAAAAATAAGTTATCTGACCTCCTGTAGTTCAAGTCTGACAATCTGACCTTGGAACAGTGGAAAGAAATACAATCTCAAAAACATCCAATTCCTACTTATTGCCACATCCCTAATGTTGGTAAAGATGATATATATTGAAGAAGATCTCTCTTGAGATTGCAGGGGCATATTCTTGAAAGATTTGCTAAATATGTCCATGAATGGCATTCATTTTCTTAATTATATCTATTTTAGGGTGCATTTCTTTTATTTAGGTAACATTTTTTTCTTCAATTGAGGAACTTATTTTAAATTCAATTTGATGATAGAAAAGGACAAATTTATTCTATGGTATGGACTAGAATAAACTATATTTGGAAAGGAATTAGACCTCTAGGTAGCAAAAATTCTTAAGAAAACAAAATGTTACTGAGATTGGAACATCACCTTTGGCTGCCTTGTTTGTTGATTTTAATTTCAGAAGTTAGGCACAGATGAGAGACACATTTGTTTATCCATAGTGGGTCTGATTAGCATCTAAACAAAGATAATTTTGATGATTTCTAATTTCAATATTTTAAAAGAATACTTGATTTTTATTAATAAAATTATTCCTGTCATAGATATAACATACACCTTCTACTATCTTCATAGTTTGGCATAATGCGAAAAAACAAAAAAAAAAGTGTCAGCTTTTGACCACCACATAATCTAATAACAGTTAGAAATGCAGTTTTTCTGATCTTGTGAAATCTAGGAGTAGTTGTGCTCTGCTGCCATATACATGCATAATGCATACATAAATATATGTATGTAAGATTTTTGTAGATATATATTTGAAAGTATGTGTATCACACACAAATACATACACATATCTCCTATGTATATGTGTGTGCATGTGCATGTGCATGTGTTTGTATCTTATTATGTGTCTGGAACTGTTAAATGTTTTATAAGAATTATATAAAAACTTGTTATCTGCACCTCTTCCTTATACAATATGCAAATAAGACAAGACATATTTTAATAATCACTTGAAATGTGGAAGCAGAGATAGAAATATGACATATTTCCTGGTGTCCTCTCAAATTTATTGCATGAAGCCAAGAGTAAGACAATATAGTTCTGGGGAAGAAAAAAGCTCCCCAAGGATCTGTAGGATTTAAGTGTAGGAGTAGGGATTATTTATTTTAGATTTTGAATCTCTAGCACCTTGCACATGTATCATAAATGACTCCTTCCTCTTTTATCCAAATAGGAACTCAGTGCTTAGAGTGGATGCACATTAGAGTCTATGTAGGCTAACTCCTTCATTTTAAAGACAAAAGTTAAAGAAATTATTACTTGCCTAAGGTGCCTGAAGTTTGAAAGTAACTTATTTGGACCCAGGTCTTCTCCAAAGAAATATAGTTATCTTTTCATTATATATCCATATATAACTTTTAAAAGTTAATTTATCCTCTTTTTCACTGTTTCACTGAAGAGAAAACAAATCAAAATAAAAATTCCACTGGCTAGTGTTGAGGAAGCTTGGTATACTAGATAGAGGTCAATATTTATAGTATGGAAGACCTAAATTTAAATCCTGCCACAAAGACAACATTTATTTGACTATCAGGAATGCAAAGAAACAAAAAATAAGAATAACAACAAAAGTCAAAAAAAAAAAAAAAGAAAACAAAACACCCCATCTCTCTCAATCTTAATTCTGTGGATAATTAATATGATATTTGAGAAATAAATAAAAATTATATACATATACATATATGTGTGGGCATGCATGTGTGTGTATAAATATTTAAAGATATTGTATGTGTTACTTTAAGTTTTGCAACACTAAAACCCTTCTATAGTTAAAGGTTATCTTTAATGCTTTTCCTAAATTTGGATCCCCAAGTTATTTTCTCATAGATTTACTGTTGAAATAGAGGATTGTTTCACATCCTTGCTTATTGTTGACACAATCTTAAAGGAGAAATTAAATAAATTTTTAATGTTACCATAAAGAGCAGCAGATAGTGGGAGAACTCTGGGTATGGTATAAGACCCTTTTGCTCAGAGGGAATCTGCTGACAATGTCTGATTTGGCTCCCCATATTCCCTAAGGGCTCTCATCCTTCCTGAGAAGTCAGGGAGGGTGAAACCACCTGTGTTCTACTTGAAGCAAGGGATACTTACATAAGATAAATTTACATATCAATAGCAGGATGCTTAGAGTTAACATACACACATGCTCAGAGTGCTGTAGTGATGTAATCCTACTAAGGTATTTAAGGGCTGAGAGGACTTGAAATAAACAGACTCTATCTTTGACCATCCTTGTGAGTCTCTTTCCTGCTTCACTCCTCTACTAAGACCAAGGACTCGGGTTGGTCCAAAGATCTTCCAGAGAGCTAGTCCAGATAGTATATTTTGGCACTTCTGGGAGGGGGAGTTTCTAGAAAGTGTAGTATATTTTGTCACCCCAACTTGAGGGCTCTAGAAAGCACACAATATGTTATAGATGAAATTGAGTTCCAGAGAATAATTTGATCCATTTGATAATGAAAAAGGGAATGCATAATTCACTTCAAATTAGCAAATAATAATTATTTACATACTATTTGCTAAGATAGGGACTAGATACTAAGGTTACACAAGACAAAAAAAGTGAACAAAATATTCTACATTGAAAAGCTTACTTTTTCATAGCAAGATAAAGCTTTTACAGAATGAATGAATGAATGAATAAGTTAATATGAAGCAGAGTGAGCATTAATAACAGTTATGATGGAAACTTTATCTGAGGTGTGCTTAGAAAGAGATGGAGATCTGAAGGAAGATCACCCAAGGTTCTTGAATTATTTCATTTTATTTTAATTTGTTTAAAAAAAATACTGAGGGTGGAAGGCACTTTGCCAGACAAACTTTTTCTCCTTAACTAACAGTAAGTGTCTCTTAGAAAAGAAAATAGGAATAGACATAGAAATTGTGGACTCCTTGCCAGTCAAACCCATGTCTTAATAGAATTAACACAAAGTAAGAATTGACAGTGATAATCTTAGACTGTGGTGATCTTATCTATTGTTCACTTTTATTAAATCAAAGAAATTCTAGATCAGTGTTTCTTAATTCTATTTGAATCACAAATCCCTTTGGGAGTTTTGTGATCTCCATGGACAACTCAGAATAGTGTTTTAAAATAATTAGTAGCTGTAATAATGTTCAAATTTGAAGTTTTTGAAAATACAGTTGATTTTTTCCAACCATATAAATTCATAGGTTCCTCAAAACTTCTCTAAAAGCTACAGTTCTGTGGACCCAGACAAAGAACCTTATTTTAAACCATCTAAACAATATGCAGTGATTTTTTTTCTTTTTAAAAGCTTTTTATTTTTAAAATATATTCATAGTTTTCAACATTCAGCCTTAAAAAAAATACTTATTCCAATTTTTTCCTCCTTCCCGTGTCCTTACCCCATCATTTAGCAAGTAATTCAATATATGTTAAATGTGTGCATTCTTCTATACATATTTCCATAATTATCATGCTGCACAAGAAAAAATAAGTTCAAAAAGAAAAAAAAGAAAAAGAAAACAAAAAGCAAGCAAAGAACAACACAAAAGTGAAAAGACTATGTTGTGATCTACACTTATTCCTCATATTTCTTGCTCTAGGGTCAGTTGGCTCTTTTCATCACCAGCCCATTGGAACTAGGCTGATTCACCTCTCTATTCAAAAAAATCCACTTCTATCAGAACTGATAATTGTATAATCTTCTTGTCGCTGTGTACAAAGTTCTCCTGGTTCTGCTTATTTCACTTAGCATCAGTTCCTGTAAATCTCTCTAGGCCTTTCTGAAATCATCCTATTGGTTGTTTCTTACAGAACAATACTATTCCTCAGTATTCACATATCATAACTTATTGAGTCATTCTCTAATTGATGAGCATATACTCAGTTTCCAATTCCTTGCCACTACAAAAAGGACTTTTATAAACTTTTTGGAATATGTGGATCTTTTCCCCTTTTCCATGATCTTTTCAGGATACAGGCCCAGTAAAGATCCTCCTGGATCAAAGAGTATATTCAGAGTTTGATAGTCCTTTGAGCATAGTTCCATATTGTTTTCCAGAATGGTTGGATCAATTTGTAACTCTACAAACAATGTATTAGTGTTCCAGTTTTCCTACATATGACTAGAAATGGTTTTAATTTTTTCATTTGAAAATTGCCTGTTCATATCCTTTGACCATTTATCAGTTGGAAAATGAATTGAATTCTTATAAATTTTAATCAGGTCTCTATATATTTTAGAAATGATTTCTGAGAGGCCTAGAAATACTTATTTGAAGTGATGCTAAGTGAAATGAGCAAAACCAGGAGATCTTTATATATGGCAACAGCTAACAGTCGAGAAATATTAATACTGTCCTCTGGAAAAAAAGATACTTGTTTATTTTACATTCTGGCTCACAGCACCAATGAAAAATAATGATATTTACCAACTTCAGTCTTAAGATAGCCAATAATTCTGTAATCTACTTATCCTTCCCTTACTACACTTCTGAGCATCTCCAACTTCCTTGGACATAACAAACTGAATATTTTATAACCATCTAAAACTAAAATGTTTAAAACTGCATTTATATCTCCCAGGCTTATTATCTTTTTTTTAAAAAAAATAAAGCTTTTTTTATTTACAAAACACATACATGAGTAAATTTTTCAACACTGACCCTTGAAAAGCCTTCTGTTCCAAATTGTCCCTTTCTTCCCCACCATCACCTCCCCAAATAGTAGGTAGTCCAATACATGAATACATGTTAAATATGTTAAAATATATGTTCAATCTAATATATGAATATATATATATATATATATGTTTATACAGTTATCTTGCTGCACAAGAAAATTGAATCAAGAAGGAAAAAAAAACTGAAAATAATGGAAGGCAAAATAAGGAAAATTACATTTTGTGAAGAGGAAAAGAAAGAGAATGAACACTGTGTGAATCTCACTCTCATCAGATTTGGCTCAAAGAGAGAATATCAGACGTATTTGGTTTCAAAAAGAAACTTGTCTCACCCTAAAGGGCAGTGGAAAGGGAAAGGAAAAAGAAAAATGGGAGGCAAATAGAAGAGAAAACAGAAGTAGTAAGAGAAAAGTATAAGAAAAGAAGAAGGGCTATAAAGGGAAAAGATTGTTTCAGGGAAGTGGTGTTCAGAAGCAAAATACTGGGGAGGGAGGAAAGGGGGGGAGAAAAAAAACATGATTTGTGGTAAATTATATGGTGGAAAATACAGAACTAGTCATTTTAACTGTAAATGTGAATGACATGAACTCTCCCATAAAATGGAAGTGGATAACAGACTTGATTAAAAGCCAAAATTCTACACTATGTTGTTTACAAGAAATACATTTAAAGCAGAATGATATATGCGGAGTAAAGATATAAGGCTGGACCAGAATCTATTATACTTCAGCTGAAGTTAAAAAAAAAAAAAAAAAGCAGGGTAACAATCCTGATCTCAGATCAAGCCAAAGCAAAAACAGATCTAATTAAGAGATAAAGAAGGAAACTATATCTTGCTAAAAAGAAGCATAGATAATGAAATAATATCAATACTAAACCTATATGCACCAAGTGGCATAACATCCAAATTTTTAGAGGAAAAGTTAAGAGAGCTGCAAGAAGAAATAGGATGCAAAACCATACTAGTGGGGGATCTCAATCTTGCTTTCTCAGAACCAGATAAATCAAGCCACAAAATAAAAACAAGTTAAGGAGGTAAATTGAATTTTAGAAAATCTCTTGGAAAAATAGATCTATGGAGATAATTGAATGGTGACAGGAAGGAGTATACTTTTCTCAGTGGGTCATTGAACCTCTCCAAAAATTGACCATATATTAGGGCATTAAAAACCTCAAAATCAAATGCAAAAAGATAGAAATAATAAATACATCCTTGTAAGATCATGATGAAATAAGAATGATATATAATAAAGATCTAGGGAAAATAGATAAAAAAATAATTAGAAACTAAATGATCTCATCCTAAAGAATGAATAAGTGAAACAACAATTTGTAGACCCAATTAATAATTTCATCCAAGAGAATAACAATAATGAAACAATATACCAAAATATATGGGATGCAGTCAAAGCAATTCTTAGGGGAAGTTTTATATCTCTAAATGCTTACTTCTGTAAAATAGACGAAAGATAAGATTAATGAATTTTAATGCAATTTTAAAAGAACAAATAACAAAATCCCAAGTAAATACCAAATTTGAAATTCTGAAAATAAAAGGGGAGATTAATAAAATTGAAAGAAAAAAAAAACTCTTGAACTAATAAAACTAAGAGCTAGTTTAATGAAAAAACCAATAAAATAGATAAACATTGAGTTAATTTGATCAAAAAAAGATTGAAGAAAATCAAATTGTTAGTATGAAAAATAAAAAGTTGAACTTTTCACAAATGAAGAGCAAATTGGAGCAATAATTAGGAACTGTTTTGCCCCACTATATGCCAATAAATGTGATCATCTAAGTTATATGAAGGGATGCTTAAAAAAATATAGATTGCTCAGATTAAAAGAGAAGGTACAAATTACTTAAATAGTCCCATTTTGGAAAAAGACATCAAAAAAGCTATTAGCTTTCTAAGAAAAAATCTCCAAGGCCCGATGGATTTGCAGGCGAATTTTACCAAACATTTAAAGAACAATTAATTCCAGTGATCTGCAAACTATTTGAAAAAAAAAAATAGGGAAAGGAGTCCTACCAAATTTCCTTTATGACTAGGATATGGTTCTCTCTTATCACCATTAATATTCAACATTATATTAGAAATGTTAGCCTTGGCAATAAGAGAAGAAAAATAAATTTAAGGAGTAGATAAGTAGAAAACCAAATTATCACTTTGCACATGATATGATGTTATACTTAGAGAATCTTAGAGAATCAATTATAAAACTACTAGAAATAATTCATAACTTTAGCAAAGTTGGAAGATACAAAATAAATCCACAGAAATCATCTGCACTTTTACCTATTACCAACAAAGTCCAACAGCAAGACGTACAAATAGAAATTCTATTTAAAATAACTGTCGATAATATAAAATATTTAGGAGTCTACCTGCCAAGGCAAAATCAAGAACTATATGAATACAATTATAAAATACATTCTACATAAATAAAGCCTGATCTAGTCTCTTGGAAAAATATCAAATGCTCATGGGTAGGTCAAGCTAATATAATAAAAATGACAATACTACCCAAATTAATCTACTTATTCAGTGCCATATCAATCAAACTTCTTAGAAATTACTTCACATAGCCAGAAAAAAATAATAACAAAATTCATATGGAAGAACAAATAGTCAAGAATTTCAAGGGAATTAATGAAACAAAATACAAATGAAGGTGGCCAAGATGTACCAGACTTAAAACTATATTATAAAGCAGGGATCATCAAAATTATTTGGTACTGGCTAAGAAATAGTCTGATTAATCAGTGGAATTTGTTAGATTCACACGCTAAAATAGTCAATGGCTATAGTACTCTAATGTTTGACAAACCCAAAGACCCCAGCTTTTGGATTAAGAACTCACTATTTGTGGCTAGAAGCTGGAAAATGAATGGATGCCCATCAATTGGAGAATGGTTGAGTAAATTGTGGTATATGAATGTTATGGAATATTATTGTTCTGTAAGAAATGACCAGCAGGATGAATACAGAGAGGACTGGTGAGACTTACATGAACTGATGCTAAGTGAAATGAGCAGAACCAGGAGATCATTATATACCTCAACAACGATACTGTCTGAAGATGTATTCTGATGGAAGTGGATCTCTTCGATAAAGCAAGCTAATTCAGTTTCAATTGATCAAGGATGGACAGAAGCAGCTACACTCAAAGAAAGAACACTGGGAAATGAATATAAACTGCTTGCATTTCTGTTTTTCTTCTCGGGTTATTTATACCTTCTGAATCCAATTCTCCCTGTGCAACAAGAAAACTGTTCGGTTCTGCACACATATATTGTATCTAGGATATACTGTAACCTATTAAACATATAAAGGACTGCTTGTCATCTGGGGGAGGGGGTAGAGGGAAGAAGGGGAAAAATCAGAACAGAAGTGAGTGCAAGGGATAATGCTGTAAAAAATTACCTGGCATGGGTTCTGTCAATAAAAAGTTTAAAAAAAAAAAAAGAACTTACTATTTGACAAAAAGTGCTGGAAATTTTGGAAAAAGTGGGAAAATTGGAAATTAGTAGGACAGAAATTAGACATTGACCCACACCTAACACTCTATATCAAAATAAGATCAAAATGGGTTCATGACTTAGACATACAGAATGGTATAAATAAATCAGAAGAACAAAGGATATTTTTTTACCTCTCAAATATGTCAAGGAGGAAGGAATTTGTTGCCAAAGAAGAACTTGAATATATTTTTGAATGCAAAATGGATAATTTTGATTATATTAAATAAAAAATATTTTGCTAACAAACAAAACCAATGCAGACTAAATTAGAAGGAAAGCAATAAACTAGGAAAAACATTGTGCATTCAAGGGTTCTAATAATTCCTCATTTCAACAATATATAGAAAATTGACCCAAATTTATAAGAATTCAAGCCATTCTCCAATTGATAAATGGTCAAAGGACATGAACAGAAAATTTTCAAATGAAGAGATTAAAATGCTTTCTAGTCCTATGTAAAGGTCCTCTGAATCATTATTGATCAGAGAAATGCAAATTAAGACAATTCTGAGATACCACTATGTACTTCACAGATTGGCT